>NC_030815.1:80584764-80887795 GCF_001704415.2 Capra hircus
CCCACCAGGCTCCTCTGTCCATGAGATTCTCCAGGCAGGAATACTGGAGTGGATTGCCATGCCCTCCTGCAGGGGATCTTCCTGACCCAGGGATTGAATCGGCATCTCTATGTCGCCTGCATTGGCAGGCGGGTTCTTTACCACTAGTGCCACCTGGGAAGCCCCTGCCCAGACATGAGTGAAATCCAAATGCCCTTAGGGGCCGGACAGGTGACGTAAATGAGTGAGATTGGTCTGCACGGAGTCTCAGTATTGGTGATGTATGAGGAAATGATAAGGACTGTGGCTGGTTGAAACCCTCGGCCACTCAACAGTGGATTGTTGCCATGTGGGTTATTGGATCCAGTGTTGCCAGATCTTGCAGTTTTTTCCAAGAAAAGTCTGGTATCTAGGCTTTTAATTTTGGCAGTTAATTCATAATACTTACAAGCAGACAAAATAAAACCTTCCTGGAAGGTCACATGTGGCCTTCATAGAACTTCAGATTCTTACCTCTTTTGTGTATAGCAATATGTGATTAATACAGTCAGAGATAGCCCCAGAAGGCTAGCAACTCTGTTGGAAGGGCAAGTTACACACTTAGCATTACAAAATGATTTTTTTTAATGTACACTATGGTTTATCAGTGGTTCTCAAACTCTAGCGTGCCTCAGAATCTCCTGAAGCCTTGTTAAAATATATGTTATTTGGCTGCACTTCCAAGATTTGAGTCAGTATGTCTGCGATAATGTCCAGGAATTTACATTGCAAACAAATTCCCGGGTGATGCCGACACTGCTGGTCTTAGAGTTCATCTTTTGAAAAACTCTTGTTTTTATATATTATTGTGTGGGTGCTTGGTCACCCCGTCATGTCTGACCTTTTCCCACCAGACTTCTCTCTCCATAGGATTTCCCAGGCAAGGAGCAGGGTGCCACTTCCTCCTTCAGGGGATCTTCCCAATCCAGGGATTGGACCCACCTCTCTTGCATCTCCTGCGTTGGCAGGTGGTTTCTTCACCACTGCCCCACCTGTAAATCCCTAGGGGTCATCTTTGGAGAAGCTGTTGTAGGTTGAGTTGTCTCCCCTGCCCCCAAATGATATGTTGAAGTCCTCATCCCTTTTACCACAAAATGTCCCCTTATTGGTGACTAGGGTCCTTGCAGGTGTCATTAGTTAGGATGAGGTCATCCTGGAGTTGAGCAGGCTCCTTGTGACTGCATGTGACTCCTGTGCTCCCATGTGACTGGCATCCTTATAAGAGGAAGACCATGTGGGTGGGGATGGAGGGTTGCAGTGATGGGGCAGTAACATCCACACACTACTAGGGGAGAGGCCTGGAACAGATTCCCCTCTGAAACCCTCAGAAGGAACCAAGACCACAACCCACACCTTGCTTTCTGACATCTGGCCTCCAGAATTGTGAGACGATCAGTTTGTTTTTTAAGGCACCCACTGTATGGCGCTTTGTTACAGCAGCCCTAGAAAACTAACACAGAAGCACTAGTTGAACAGAAAACTGCTAGGCTCCTAGTTGGACTCGGAGCCTGCTCACATGTTAATCTAAACTTCTGTAAGCCAGTTAATAACAAAATAAAATACCTAATTGCGGTAGTTCCATTGGGCAACCGGAAAACAATGGGATGTATGAATCTTCCTCCCGACTGGAGGCCTGAGCAGAGGAGGACTGCAGTGGGTTGAATGATTCTAGGTCTGCCTACAGCAGGAGTGGACCTCACCCATCACGGCCTGCTTCAGGAGGGACACCTGAACGTTGGGTGACCTGTCTGATAGGTTACCCCGTTAAGATTTTTAAAGTAAAAATCTTGGAATTGCCATGTCATTGTCACAGTGGACTGTTGCAAAGAAATCAAGCCAGTTTGGGCTCTCCAACCTTAAATTTTCTCCTTTATTTGTTCTGATTGGAATTTAAAGCTGGTCTTTATATTGGAGAGGGGCTTCCCTGATATCTCAGTTGGTAAAGACTCTCTCTGTAATGCAGGAGACCCCAGTTCAATTCCTGGGTCAGGAAGATCCTCTGAAGAAGAGATAGGCTACTTCCAGTATTCTTGGGCTTCCCTTGTGGCTCAACTGGTAAAGAATCCATCTGCAATGCCAGAGACCTGGATTCAATCCCTGGGTTGGGAAGATCGCCTGGAGAAGGGAAGGGCTACCCACTCCAGTATTCTGGTGTGGAGAATTCCATGGACTGTATAATCCATGGGGTCACAAAGAGTTGGACACGACTGAGCAACTTTCACTGCACTTTATATCGGAGTAAGCTTTTTCTCTCTCTTTCTCTCTGATTTTCTCTTTTTCACAGGAAATTCCATTTAATTAGTGGTTTTAGCCAAGTATGGGACATGAAATTAATGCACTCTTTTTTTGCATTTAATAAAGTAAATTTTATTAGTTTTTCAGTCTGGTAGAAAACACATAACGTAAAATTGACCATCTTAATTAACCACTTTTAAGTATACACTTCAATAGTGTTATGTATTCACCTGTGCATCAAATCTGCAGAACTTTTTCATCTCGCAGAATAGAAACTCTATACCTATGGAACAACAACCCTCTCTTCTTAGCTCTTTTTTTCCCCCCACTTTGTATAAGTTAATAATTTCTGGAATTCAGTTTGTTCATTGCAAACAACTGCTGAGTTGTAGTCAAACGTTTGTGCAATATTAGATCACTTTATGTGGGATCATTGTTAAGCTGGCTCAATCTCTTGTAGCCAGACTGAGATACACACCAATAAGAATATAAATATGATTTTTCCATGTGTATCAGCACAGTGGATGCATGTGGATTGGGTTCATGCTGCCCTGTCAGCAAATCCAGAATTGCAGGAGCCTTTCAGGAAGCAAATGCAGTGATTAAAGTGATGGTTTCAAGCTGCTGCCTAAGTGGCAAAGTTGTACTAAGTTGAAAGCATTTGTAGGGACATAAGTGATCATGGTAAACGGGGTGTGTCTGATGCCCGGGGCCTTCCAGCCCCCCATCGCTACTCTCTGCTGCTCTCCTGGTTCTCCCAAGACTCAAAAGCACACTCAAATTTAAATGCTTTCCTTTCTCTGTCTCTCTTTTTTTTTTCTCCTGCAGCTACATTTGTTCTTTCTTCTCTGAGCTCCAGCCAGCTCTTTTGACTTTTTGAACTCTTGTTTTTTTATTCACAAAGGTAATTTCAAGAACTGATCTGGGTTACACTTTTGGCATCTGGCTCCTCAGATATCTACTATTAGGCAAGAACAGAGAACTGAAATGCATTTGGCAACAGTTGCAACCTTTCACAACAGAATTAAATGGTGTAGAATAGGTTATTTTCCACTCAGGCATTCTCTTGAGAAATAAAACCCCATATGTATGATTTCCCCCATGCTCTTACTTCTTACCAGTTCAGTTGAAAGTGTTTCCTTAGTGTTTATTAAATGGGCATTTTTACTCACTTAAATGGATTAATTGATTTCCAGATGGCCTTAAAAGAAGTGGGACAATGAAAGTCATAAAAGTGGACCACATATAGTATCTGTGAATTCATAGGTGTGTAGTTTTTATCGTATATTCATAATTTTAGTATCTGGCTAAATATACTGGCTTAATATACCTAAATTATAGGTAGTGAGTATTGAAGTTTTTGCTTGTCTCCAAGAAAGGTGTATACTTTTAGTTAAAGCTTGGTAAACTGGGGTAACACTGCTGCCTGCCAGCCTCACAGGCTTCTAGAGCTCTGGGGATGGGCTATTCTTAATCCCTCCTAAGGGACCACAGATTCTACTTTATGATGATATAGGGTACTGCATGGAGAAGGCAGTGGCACCCCACTCCAGTACTCTTGCCTGGAAAATCCCATGGATGGAGGAGCCTGGTGGGCTGCAGTCCATGGGGTCGCTAAGAGTCAGACACGATTGAGCGACTTCACTTTCACACATTGGAGAAGGAAATGGCAACCCACTCCAGTGTTCTGCCATCTCTGGGTTCGCGCAGAGTAGGACACGAATGAAGCGACTTAGCAGCAGCAGCAGCAGGGTACTGCAAATTCCTGGGAATCATTCACACTTCCTCTTGGAAGCTCACAGTCATGTCACAGATCTTATTATTCTTCCTGTGTTGGTTAACCCCTCTTCTAACCATCAACCTGAAGAGGATGTAAGAGAAGGTTACTCTGTGGAACTGTGGCTATAACTGTCCCCCACCCCCCCACCCACCCACCCACCCAGGCATTCTGGTTTCCTCTTGCTCTGTTCCCTCTCCTTGCTGCTCTGGTTTCTTCTGTCCATGGTGGGGCCATCCCGGACATAATCACAGCCTCCCTGCAATGCTCAGCTGCGTGTCTGCCCCTAGAGCCCAGGTCCCTCCCGGGTTGAGGGCTGCTAGTTTGTGGTCCAAGTTCATCCCAGACCTTCAGCCTGCTTTCCTCCATGCTGGTCATACAGCCCTGCATGTCCAGGCACGCTGAGCCCAGAATTCTGAGGCAATGGTTGGGGGTCTGCTTTGGGGACAGGAAGCTGGGGACAGGGTTGAACCCATGTTACCTATATCAGCAGGCGGATTCTTTACCACTGAGCCAGCAGGGAACCCTGTTCACTTGTTTTGAGGCACATCCAATGGACGTGGATCTTTACAGACTTCCATGAGAGACAGGATAGAGGATGAGAGAGGCTTCCTTGGAGAAGAAAGGGACGCGCACTTCACTGGAGTCTTCATTGGGTCAGTTAGCCACGGGGGGGGACCCTGCTTTATGTTTTCTCACTCAGTCCTTGGACACAAGCCCAGCAGGGTGGTGTTGTCATCAGCCTCCAGATCTGGAAAGCTGTGCATGTCAGTCCACATTGAGCAGTTGGGAATTCTAATTCTCAGATAGCTTCTGGGGGAGAGAAGTGTTTCGTTTGAGTCCTGAAGTTCTGCTGAGCACCTGCAGGACTTAGCCAACAAGGCCTATCACCCATCTTTTCTAAGCTGTCATCTTTGGGGGTTGGGGGAGGGTGGCTGAAATGAAAGACCACTATGGAGCAGGGAGGACATTCCAGGCCTGCCCCCAACCCTCTTCCTTTTCTAGGGCTGCAGTCAACTTGGACGTGACCCTGAGGGCAGCATTCTCATGTTCTAGTGGCTCCTGAGCTGCGCTTTGCTGCTCTCAATTTCAAAGCAGTGACATAGCAGCTTTTGAAAGCCAGTCTGGACTTTGAAGACCTTTCGGTTTCTCTCTTTGGTGCTGTTTCTCCAGCAGTCATGTTATTCCTGCCCCTCATCTCTTAGCATTTCCATGGTGCTGGGAGAGAGCAGAAAACGCTCTCGTGTTCCCATGGGAATGATGGAGTTCAGGAGGCTGTGTGAGGGCTCTCGTGTGCACATTTGCCCCCCTCAATGTCTCTTTGAGCACAAGACCATGTCCTGCTTTGGCTTCCACAGCCCCTAAGACTATTCTTGACCTAATAAATGTGTGCAGATAGGGCCAGAAGAACGCTATGTGGTGGAAGAGTCACGTGTGGCTCAAGAGCCAGTTGACCGTATTTTTCTTTGTGAGATACTGATCGGCTTGCTTGGGCTTCAGGAAACGTACTCTTGACTAAGGCTCTTAGAGGGTAAGGAATAACACCTTTAACATTAGGATCTGAGTCAGTCTGAATCCTACCAGGAAGCAGGGAACAGGGAAATTTGAAGAACATTTAATAGCGACTGTTAGTAAAAGTGTGTCCAAGGGAAAATAAGTGATAAGGAAACATCCTAGGACTAGTGATAGCATGCCGCTCTCACCACCCTTAGGTCGGGGAGTGAGGAGGGGGGTAGGAGAGAGAGTGGTTTGGGGAACCTGGAAAGGATAGCTTCCTGGAGAGAAAGCCCACCTGACCTGAGCCGAGCACTCAGCAGAGGGACTCAGCCCTCCCTCAGCTTTCCCTCTGGCAGGGGAAGCAGAGTTGCCTCACTCTCCCTCTCTCCTGGTGCTGCTTGTTGCCAAACCAGACTAGAAGCCAATTGACAAGGGAACCTTTTCATTCTATCTCAGTGAGCAGCCTCCTTGTACCCAAACGTGGATGGAAAATATAACACAAGTCTGGAGAGGTAATCTTGCTCTGGGTTTAGAAGGATTTTTTTCTTGGTTCTCTAATCTTTTGACACTAAATAGTTACAGTTCAAACTTCCTGGCACCACCACCCCTCCATGAAATTTGTTCAGGCCTGAAAAATATACCAGTTTGTCCCTGGATGGTTAGGTTCCACTTGATCTCATGCCCATCTTTCTCAAAGGCTGTGTGCCCATAACAAATTCTTAAAAAGGAAGTGCTTTATTTGAAATATAACTCCCTTTTGTTTTCCCTGTTTTTTACTTTGTTGAAAACTCTATTGGAGTGAGGAGGCGGAGACATGGAAGGCAAGGCTCAAAGTCCTGGCTCTTTGACAGGCAGTAGTTCTCTGTTGCCAGGGCAACCTGCCCAGCAGGAGAGCTGTATTCACCTTACCTCTTTTACCCCTTGAGTGCCACGTCTTTCTCTGAAGGGACAGGAGTTGTCTTGATGCGCCTTGACACACAGGTATCTAACAGATGCACTGGGAAGGATTTCCATGGAGATGGGAAGCACTGTTTATCTGTCCCTTTTTTTTCCATGACTTGCATTCCCTTTTCAGATCTCTTTCGTCTACTTTCCATTTCTCTACTTGTCACTGAAAGGACTCTGCAGAAGCTTCCTAATTCACAAAATCCCTTCATATATAAACAGCGCATGCTCCTCAACCATCAGCTACCAATATATTGATGTCCCTACAGCTTTACCTCTCAGTCTCTCTGCAGCTCCATGATTGCTTCTCCTGTTGCCTACCCAACATCTCCATCCACAGCAATCTTTCCAGGTACCCCAAGCCTAACATGTCCTCTCTGAACTCATAATCTCGCCTTCCCCAATCTACTTCTGCCCCCCAATCTACTTCTGCCTTCTCCTTCTCTAGCACAGTTCATGGTTTCGCCATCTTCCTGGTTGTCCAGCCTGGAGAGCTTAGCACCACCCTTGCTACTTCCTTCTCCCCTCACTCCCCACTGCGCTACTCAGTCAATCTGTCATTAAGTCCTATGGATTCTGGTTCTGAAAGAGCTCTGAGTCCCTCTCTTCTTCCCCTGACCCAGGGCCTCATTAACTCTCCCCTGAGTTATTAGAACAGCCTCTAGTTTCCCTCCCATCCGACTCACCCCCAAATTTATTATAAAACATCTACATCTCTTACTTAAAAATCTGTGATTAATAAGCATATGAAAAGATGCTCAACATCACTCATCATTAGGTATCTCTAGAAATCAAAACCACAGTGAGACCATTTCATATCCAGTAAGATAACCATGGAACTTCCCTGGTGGCTCAGACAGTAAAGAATCTGCCTGCAGTGTGGGAGACCTGGATTCAGTCCCTAGATCAGAAAGATCTCCTGGAGAAGGAACTGGCAACTCACTTCAATATTCTTGCTGGAAGAATCCTACAGACAGAGGGACCTGGAGGGCTATAGTCCATGGGGTTGCAAAGAATCAGACACGACTGAGTGACTAACACACACATAAACAGGATGACCATAATAAAACAAAGACAATGTCAAATGTTGGTGGAGGTTTTGGAGAAGCTGGAACATTTTCCAAAACCTTACATTGTAATTACAGTGTTATGTAGCATAGTTACATTGCCAGTAAGAATATAAAATGGTTCCACTACTTTGGAAAACAGTTCAGCCATTCCTCAAATGGAGAAGGAAATGGCAACCCACTCCAGTATTCTTGCCTGGAAAATCCCATGGATGGAGGAGCCTGGCAGGCTACAATCCATGGGGTAGCAAAACCCCACTGAACCACTTCACTATCTTTCTTTCTCTTTCTTTCTCTTTCTTTCATTCCTCAAAATGTTCGACACAGAGTTAACCATTTTCACTCCTCAGATTATATCTAAGAAAAATGGAAATGTATGTCCACGTAACTTACTCATGAAATATATAGCAGCATTATTCACAGTAGCCAAAAAGATTGAAACAACCCAAATATCCATCACCTGATGAATGAACAAACAAAAAATGTGGTATATCTATTACAATGAACTGATATTTGGCAATTAAAAAAATACAGAGGCACTAATACTTGCTACGGTGAATGAACCTTTGAAACATTATACCAAGTGACAGCAGGCAGTCTCAAAAGACCACATATCGTATGATCTGATGAATATGAAATGTCCAGAATAGGCAAATCTATAGAGACAGAAAGCAGATTAGCAGTTGCCTCCCAGTGTCAAGGAACGAGGCATGGCTACCAATGGGCACAAGGTGCCTTTTGGAACCATGAGAATGTTCTGAAATTAGATTATGGTAGTAGTTTCACACTCCGTGAATATACTAAAAACCACTGAATCGTAGACTTTGAAAGAGTCAGTTGCATGGTATATGAGTCATATCTCAAGAAAGCTTTAGAAGATATCTCTGATGGCTGCCTCCTGGCCACAGAATAAAGCCCATGATCTATAGAATGATGTAGGATTTTGAACCCATGTCCAGCCCCCTCCTTATAGCCAACCACTTCCCCTGCACCCCTTTGCCTCTGCCCCTGTTCCCTGGCACCCCTCACCTCAGTTTATGCTGTTACCCTCTATCTGACACACCATACCTTGTCCACCTGGAGAGTTCCAGCCCATCTCTCAAAGCCACCTCACACATCACTCTCTCCGTTTGACTTTCCTGCTTGCCCTGGCTAGATTTAATTGCTTTCTTTTGTGTGTCTTTATCACCTTTAAGAAGTGTGTTGATTATAGCACATGTAGTACTGTATCTTAAATGTTTGTATGGTCTCCCTGTAATGGATTGTGAGCTTTCTAGGAGCTGTGCAAGTGTATTACTTATTTTTTTCATCTCAAGCCCCTAGAAGAGGACAGGAAAACTAGCACACAGTCAGTGCCTAGTAAAAGTTGCTGAAATTGAATTTACTCAAGGAGACTAGTGGGAAAATCCTCATGAACAGTAACGAGGGGCTTTTCTAGTTAGGACCCTGGGAATGAGAAGAATTAACAAAACCAAAAGCTCTGCATCATTTGTGACCTGTGAAGGCTGCCCTCTCTCCTGAGAACAGAGCAGTCTGTCACCTTAGCTAATTTCTATCCTGGGCCTGAATAGGACCGTGTGTTTAAGTTGAGGGATAAGGAAAGAGTAGGTAAAGAGGGATGGTTGGTGGGATTCTGAGGGGCAGAACTGAGAACCTCCGATGTGCCTGACATTGTGAGGCTCGATGCCAATGACAATCAGAGGTAGTTGGCTAAAATTAAAGCTGCTGATTGTCATTGGCATCTGGTATAATAATGCCCTTCACAAGGCAGGTTCTCAATAAATATTTATGCGAATGAAAAAAGAGAGCTTTTCAGGCAGTCAAAAGTCACCTTTGCCCATTATAGCATTCTGCATAGAGCCTGCCCCAGGCTGACCATACTGTTAGAAACGAGGTCTGCATCCCTCCTCCATCTTTCTTTGACGCCTCCAGTGAGGGTGACTGTCTACTCTCAGCCCCCTCTTCTGAGGAGAGCCAGTTTCAGGCTTCCCTTCTCCTGCCTTCTCTCCTTGTACCGATCCAGGTGGCCAGTAGGAGGCGCTCAGCTTCCCACCCCTCCTCTGCCTGTGACTCCTCCTCTGCTCACATTTAAGGGAAGGACCACTCTACTCTGCGCCCATTTAAAATCACGGCTTTCCACAATGGGGGCAGCCTGGCCCACTCTGTCCTTCAGATTGGCCTGTGCCCCCTGTGTGACAGGCCAGTGGCTTTCCATCCTGGAATTTCCAGGGCATTAACAACTACAAGCAGATTTCATCTGAGCCCTTTGGGCTAGATTGTCAGAGACAGTAAACCTGATCAAGGAGTGGGAGGGGTGGATCCCTGGGCTTCCCCAGATGATAGCCCTGCCTTGTTTGCAGCTAGATGAGACAGACTGGTTTTGGAATGAGCCTCCATCTCTGGCTGTCCCAGTGTGGTTTTCTTCCCGCTGGCCTTTTGTTCTCACACCAGTTACAGTGGCCCAGGCTGGGGAGGTATCTGGCTGCCCGGCTTCTCCACTTGCCCCACTTTTGATTGACCTGGTTATTTCTGTGCTTCTTCAAAGCTTAGGCTGCATCCACTAAAATAGAAGGAGGTGTGTTGGATGCTGTGCTTAGTCTTGCTGATGAGTTTCTCGTGTCCCTTTACATGAATACATTTTTTAATTGAAGAAATCTGCATGGACATACTGGAAAGAGGGACCAGTCTGTCTTTCAACACCTTGTCTACCAGCCCCCAGCCCCCAGTAGTGCCACTCTTCCTTGCCACCTTTCACTGGTGTGGGAAGCCCTGGTGTAAACAGATGAGGCTGCTCGTTGCTGGAGGTGACCACTCTTTAGGCCCAGGCAGGCACCTCTGGGCCTCATCCCCAGACACCTGAAGTCTAGGACCCAGGCACCTCTGCACACCGGTCTCTTACCTGTGGTAACCCAGTTGGCAGCTCCACCACTGAACCCTGAACACTATGCCCAGGAGGTCACATGTGGCCTTTCCAGTGAGTTTCTTGCCTGAACCACCTCAGCCAGGATTCCTGCATTCCTGGGCCTCCTGTGTCTTGTCTTCCCCCATCTCTTGGCCTCCCTAAGCTCCTCAGGCATGCACAGTCTTTATGTGTATCTTATAGCCTTACGTGTATCACCCCCATTGTTGGCCTGGCATTTCCTGAATATCCTCCAGACTCCGCCTCTTGATTGAAATGTAGGACCGGGACAGTGTGCTGTCCTCGGGTTGTTGACTGATGAGGAGATGAAAAGAATTAACACATTTTTTAATTAAAAAAATTTTTTTTAATTTTTGGCCGTGCCGCCTGGCATGTGGGACTTTAGTTCCCTGACCAGGTCCCGAACCTGCGCCCTGTGCACTGGCAGCACGGAGCCTTAATCACTGGACCTCCAGGGAAGTCCCCTGTGCTCAGGTTCTGAATCCACCTGCATTCCCAGCACAAGTGGCTGAGGATCTCTTCTGACCCTGGTTCCCTTCGTTGCGTGCGAGCATCTGCTTTTTCTCATCTGAGTTTGTTTATAATCTCACCTGGAGTGGGCACTTTTGACACTCCCTCTCTACCCTCCCCTTCTTCTTCCCCTCCACCCCTGTTAGGACAGAGGCCTGGGCTCCTCCAGATCTGGGGCTCCTCATCACTCTAACGCAGAAACCCAAGGTTCTCCCGAAGTAACACTGGGCTCCCAACACAGCCCTTTCTTGCACACTATTCCCTCTGACCAAGGGCATTCTTCGGTCTAGTAGAATTCTTTGGAAAGCACATTGAGTCTTTGTTCTACAGAGGTTTTTGTTCTGTATTATACCTTTTTCCTATTTTCTTCCCTAAACTGATATACTCCCTTGTTTTTCATTTCTGGTGGGTTTCAGCTTTCAACTGATTTTTTTTCTATTTGGCATTTTTTTATGTTCCGTCCTCAATCCATTTCTCTTTCCCATGTCCCCTTGCTCCCTATCCAGTAGGGAGGGAGGAAGTAGGGGATCAGAAAATGAGCAAGTGCTCAGAATTGGGGTGGATGGCCGTGGCTTACATTAATCTACTGTAGCTGTGATGACCACCTATGTGAGATATCCCACAGTGTGACATGTCACCCCACTGCCTGTGCAGCAGGTCTTGACACCCCAAAATCAGCCATCAAGGTTTTCTTCTCTAGAGACCTGGTTTAACAAACTGCATCTCTGAGCCAATAGCATATTTTCAAGAGTTGTAATGATTTTGATCTGGTCAATGACAGAGAACAAGTAGATTTTGATTCCTGAGAGAGGAAGAAACAAAACTGGTTTTGGTTTGTTGGCTTGTTTTATAAATGCCTCATTATATTCCACATAGAGCTTCTTCAATTAAGAAAATTAGGGTGTTTTTGGTGTTTTTTTAGTACCATATCTAGCTGAAAACTGCAGCCTCCTGTTTGAAAGCCTGCCTCAGCAAACTGTGGCTCTCTGCTTTGACCTTGAGCATGTAGTCATGTAAGTGAGGGGTTGGATAATCGCATCCGGGACCACTCAGACTGCAGCACAATCACTCATTATGTATCGTCCACAGCTACTGCTACCTTCTTATCAGCTGAGCGATGCAGCCTGCTCCCGTGCGTCGTGCCTGCTGTATTGATAAATCATGACGCATTTTCTGTTTACCAATCCAGCATCCTGTTTCCATCTTGGATACTGAAAGAAAAGTCATGATTCTGCTTTTTCATTCATGAAGGAAAGTGATTGCTTTAAAATCATTTTTTTTTTCCCACAGAAGCCATACTTTAATCCAGTGTCACAAATTAGTCCTTCCTAACAATAGAAGGCTAGATTTTTGAACAGGGGACCTTATTGGGACCCCAGCTTATTTCCAAATATGTCTTTTGTACAAGACTAGAATCTTCCTCTTCTTGCCATAGCTGGCAGAGCTAACAAGTGTGGTACCTCTTGCACAAAGTGTAGGTCCCTAAAAGCACGTAGACCAGCTCACCATTTATTCAGTACCATTTCAGGTTTTCTTGCCCGTTACATCAGTCAGTCATTCTCAAATCATTGGAGGTGCCATGTCCACCAGGAGGCAGAGAAACTGAAATGAAATTGTTAATTCTTGAGGAGTTTGAGGATCAGGTAGAGCTCTTCAGGTAGAGTGGTTACATGGTAGGCTGGAGATAATGAGATGAGCTAGAGCTTGTGTAAATGTTTCTGAGCATCCCAGCAGGATATTTTGATGTTTCCTGAGCACCTACTTTATGCCATACTCTGCCAAAGGCTTTTCATTTAATCTCATTTAATGAGAAGTCACAAGAAACATCAGCTTCTTTAGAAAGCTCTATGTCAAGAGCAGACCCCCTAAGAATAGGAAGTGAAACATTTCCCCTATTCCTGGAAGGGAACTCAAATAGCTATATTTTTTTCTAAAAAGTAATTGTAAATTACTGAGGACTTTTTATGTGCCAGGCACTGAGCTAAGCACATTATATACATCATGTCATTTAATCCTCACAAAAGCCCAAGGAGGTAGTGTTCTGGACCCCACTCTGGGTGTCTTTTGTTGCATAACAAACAACCCCAAAGCTTAGTGACCTAAAATGGAAACAGCCATTTGTTTTGATCACATATCTATGACATGGGCAGGGATAAGCCATGCATGCTTTCTCTATTCCTTGTGGCAACTGCTTGGGGCTGGAGGACCCTCTTCTAGGACAGCTTCCTCACTTGATGGGCAGCTGTCAGCCACGAGTTCAGCAGGGGTGTTGGCTTCACTCCATGTGTGCCTGCCTCTCCACAAAACCACCCAGGATCCCCCACAACATGGAACTGGGTTCCCAGAGCAAGAATTCCAAGCAGGATGGAGAAGCTGCCAGTGTCTTAGGATGGACACAGCATCACTTCTTTCATCTTCTACTGGTCAAGCAGACACAGAGCCTGCTCAGGTTCAAGGTGAGGGGACCAAGGTCATAGCTTTCAGTGGGTAGTACCAAAGCATTGGCAGTCGTCTTTATCCTACCAGGAGCCCAGAAAGCTTAAGTGCTTTGCCCTGGACCACACAGCCAACATGTAGACGGCTCCCCTGTGCTCTGCTTCTTCTAGATCCGGTGACACTCCCAAGTTGGCCAGAGCACCTGACTAACCTCAGTCCAGAATTCTGTTCCTTTTCCTGCCATTAACCCAGCCTATAGTATCGATGCCCAGTGAAGCAGATTCTAGAAACATTCCTAAATCACTGCTCCTGTATTTGGGGTTGACTTCAAGAACATCCCTGAAAGAATCCTAGGCTTGAGAAGAAAAGACCCAGAGCTATGTAAGAAGCATTTTTTGATATGGGAATGATGGTTGTGTCAGTCATAGGGTAGCTTGTGTTCTTCGTCTTGTGTTGTTCATGAGTAGAAGTTGTCAGACTCCAACCAGGGAAGCAAAGCCTGCCACCTGTTTATGTGTAGCCCTTGAGGAAAAGAAAATGGTTCAACATTTTTAAATGGTTGAAGAAAAAAGCAAGAAGAAAATGTAAGAGTCGAATAGTTGCAGCAGAGACTGTGTAGCACACAAAGCCTCTTGCAGAAATAGTTGACCTCTGTTCTAGAAGACAGAATCAGGACTGTGTGAGCGGAACTGGATTTCATGTCTGCATAAGGAGAATTTTCTGTCTAGAGTTGTCCATATGCACGAACAGTAGCTCTAGCTAAAGGCTGTGCAGGAAGAGGGCTGTGTGCCTAGGACGCTGCTGTCAGTGGTGTGCTGGTAAATGCATAAAAACTGGCTCTCCAGGCAAGATAAACCTTGACGTGTAAAGTTTGTCTATTTCTTTGGTACAGATCTCGCTATGGTCAATGTCTAGTTCTGACATGATAGCCCTAAGGATGGAGTTGGGAAGAGACGCACATAATTGGCTCTTGGAGTTCTAGTTCAGGGAACTGGGAATCGATGCTATGTAATGCTGCCTTCCTGTAGCTTCCAGTGCAGAGAACTTCAGGGGTGCAAGGAAGAACAACAGTGCAGGAAAAAACTCTGCCATTCTCTCTGCCTCCCTGGGCTCACAGGCAGCCACTGTTAGTATCTGCAAGCACAGGAAGATGAAGTTCCATGCCGTGAATTACACAGCTGCTAAAAACTCCACTTGCCAGTTCACTGCCTCACATTTGATTTAGAAAATCTTGATTGCTACAAAGAGTGAAAAGTTGGACTGCATCCAAATTGAGAACTTCTGTTTAAGAAAACGTCACTTTAAACAAAGTTAGAAGGTAGATGACAGATTTGAAGAAGATATTTGAAACCTTAAGAGATCTAGATCTTGTGTCGAAAAGATGGAAGGAATGCCTATCAATCATTTAAAATTAAAGCCAAAGACAGTCCAATAGAAAAATGGGCAAAGGGTGTGGACAGTGTATTTCCACTCAAAGATGAAAGGCTGATAGCGTATGAAAGATGACTAATCTTTCAGTACATAAGAGTACCAATCTCACTACTAAGCTGGGAGATGTGGGATAATAATGGGATTTCATTTCATCCATCAAATTGGCCCGAAGTCATGACACCAGCAAGTGAGGCTGTGATCCACAGCACGTTCACCCGCTGCAGCTGGAAGAACGTAAAACATCCATATTCAAAGCTGAGGTTCCTTCGACCTCCTCTTGTCCTGAATCCTGGCCTCCTCCCTCCCTCCCTCCCCAAAAGTAAAGATGGTCCCAGTTCAACTTGGTGATTTTTCAACTTTATGATGGTGTGGGAACAATAAGCATTCAGTAGAAACCATCCTTCAAAGTCTGAATTTTAATCTTCTCCCCGGTCTAGTGATCTCCCGTGATGCTGGGCAGCTCCCAATCAGCCACACGAGGGGAACTGACCGACACTCTTATTGCATACTGTGTCTTATGTTTCAAATAGCATCATAGCTACAAAAGAACCTCTGACCCAGAAATTCCGAATCAAGCTCTATGTCCTATGGCCTAGAAAAGCCCTCACATTTTCAGGAGAGGCCAGGGACACAAAAATATTGTTGCCTTGTAGTTTGTGATAGTGAACAATTGGAAACAACATAAAGCCCCTCAGTAGGGGAGCGGCTGGGTGCACTCTGATGTAAACATTCCAATGAGCGCCAGGCAGCAGCGGAAAGGAGGACCCCGGAGCCCTGTGCCAATGGGCATAGCTGAGCTGAGATTAACAGTGTCGAACAACTCGTGCTGTCTGATACCATTTATGTTCTTAGAGTGTAGATGAGAGAATGCTGTCTAATCCATAGGACATATATAGAAAGTTTCAGGGTGATATACACCATTGTCATAATCATGTACATAGGTGCTCCTTGAATGACGATGGAGTTAATTAAGTCCTAATAAGCCCACTATAAGTTGAAAATGCATTTAATACACCTAACCTTCGGAGTGCTGTAGCTTAGCCTGGTCTTCCCTAAACATGCTCAGAACACTTGCATCAGCCTGCGGTTGAGCAGTTATCTTGAGCTAAAACTAATTATTTTACCTTCCTCTTCTTCTTCTCACCAGAAGCGGGAGAAACAGATGGGCCTTTGGTAGACAAGATGGAATTTGGAACATAAAACACAATATGCAATAAACACTGGTAACATGTTATGTTATTGAGTACTGGCTGTTTCCGCTGGGCACAGCTGCCCTGCCCAGCATCATGGGTGAAGATTGTACCTTTTATCAGTAGCCCCGGGAGAAGACTAGATTTCAAAATTCGATGTAGAGTTCCTATTGAATGCTTATGGCTTTTGCACCATCGTGAAGCTGGAAAATCATAAATTGAATCGGCGTGATCTGTACTTTTGGGGAAGAGGAGGGACAGAAGATCAGGACTGGGGAGAAGGGGAGAGAGATAGAAGGAACTTTAGTGTCATACATGATGTTTCATTTTTCCTTAAGGCCAATATATTCATGTATTTCTTGTGTAATATTTTCAAGAGACCAAATTAAAGTTCAGTTCCCCCTGCATGGAAGGGTATCTGTGCCATCTACCTGGCTAAGCCCACATCTACCAGGTTGGCCAACAGGAGAATACTTGGGAAGGGGCATGTGAGGATGGTGATCGATCACTTTGGCCCATGAGCCTGAACTTCCCTTGAGGACTCTTTCACCTCCACCAAGGTCTCAGTGTTCCTTAACACTTTTGCCTAACCAAGAAAAGGCTGTTGTCCTTAACTTCCTGTTGCTCAGTTGAGACTGGCCAGGAACGAGGGAACTGGAGTCACACTGGATGGATGGTGCTGGACGGGGGTTGGCTTCTGCCCACCCTGCCCACCTTCCCCCTCAAGGCCCTCATCCCAGTGCCCCGGGCAGCTCTCAGGCCGGACTAGATCCCTCTATGTCCAGACCCAAGGAAAGTGAGCCAAGGCTCCCTTCCACCTTACCTATTTCATGTCTTGGAACCCACCTCTTCCCCAGATTATGAGCCCTAGGAATGTCCCCCCATTTCAGGAAAACTCTTATGTTTAACCACAGGCACGTGTGTGGCGTCATTCTACTGTTAGCCTGAGCGCTGCATGAGAAGTCCTTATGATGCCATTTTGACAAGAGATACACAGAGAGTAGCTTCGAGGGTTTCCTCACCCAGATGCCTGTGGCCTAGAGTATCAAAGGCCCAGGACAGCTGCATGGAACACCGACACACTGACCACGTGGCCAACATGCTTATCCTACATCATTATCCACGTGCATCCCCAGAGGTAATAACAGGTGTTATTCCTATTCTGTAAACAGATGAACTGTGCCTCAGAAAGTAACTTGCCCCATCTGAGGTCACAGAGTCCAGACTGAAACCCTGCCTCCAATGCTTTTTTTAACTTGAGCCATATTCTTTCTTCCTTCAGGAATTTCATTCTAGAAACATTCAGAAGTCTTCCTGTTTTGGGCACAACTGCCCAGGGTGAAATGAAAGATCACTTCCTCCATGAGTTTTGAGTGCCAGGCATTCTCTTCCATGAGAATCCTCAGAACTCCTTTTTAAGTTCTACTTGAATTGAAGTAAAAACAGAGAACTTATTTGCAGATATGGCTTGCATTTTGGATGCAGGAGGCAGGACTAATTCAAGAGGAGCTGTGGAGGTTGGGAACTCCTTTGATATTATTTATGTGATTTGAGGCAACCGTCTATAATCAAAGAATGGTGTTGTCCAACCCCTAATCTCCCTTGACCTTAAATTCACACCTGTTTCACAGATGCAAAAAGGAAGATATTGTACCACATCTTTTCTTTGGGTTCTCCAGCTTCAGTTTTGCATTCCCCAAAGACCTCAGTTACCCAGGGAATTTAAATTAGAGAGTGAGAGGTGGAATGTGAAAACCCTTCAGGACTTCCCCTAGATTAACAAGAAAGAGCATTCAACACTTGGTAATGACCATGGAGCATTGCTTTTTAATTTGGAGTTTATTTCGAGGCAGAGCTGAGAAATGGTTGGGTACTTTTCCTCACACCTTCACACAGAGTCCACCAGGAGAGTTGGTTTTCAAGAAACAGCATCTCAAAGTCTTGGGGAAATTAATTCAGGATGGGATCAGATATGCATTTTTCTCCAACATTTTCTGACTTGAATTTTAAAGTTTTTTTATAATAGTGCATGAATGAACCCCTCCTTCATAAGAGAATCTGAAAGCAAGACTAACAAAAAATATCAGTGGATTCTATTTATCCTCCCTTTCTGTTGCATCCTCTCCTTTCCCTGAGTTGCTTTAGCCATCCCATGGTATCCATCTCATAGTATTTTGTTGCAGCCCTATGAGCAGTTACTACCTGTTATGGTTTGAATTATGCCCCCTGCAAAGAAAAAAAGAAGATATGGTGAAGCTCTAATCCTTAGTACCTCAGAATGTGACCTTATTTAAAAATAGGGCCTTAGCAGATGTAACCAAGTTAAAATGAGGCTACTGTGGTGGGCTCTAATCCATCTGACCTGTGTCCTTATATAAAGGGGAAATTTTGGGCATAAACACAGACTTGCAGAGAGGGAAGATGATGTGAAGACACAGAGAGAAAGAAGGCCATGTGCAAGCATAAGGTTTGAGTGATGTATCGATAGCCAAGGAAAGCCCAGGGTTTCCTTTTAGGCAAACCTCTGAAAACTAGGAAGAAGCAAGAAGATTCCCTTACAGGCTTCAGCAGGAGCAAGGCACTGCTGACACCTTGATTTCCAACTTCCAGAACTGTGAGACCATAAGTTTCTGTTGTTTGAAGCCATCCAGTTTGTTTATGTAGCCCTAGTAAACTAATACCGCTGCCTATACCTAGCCCTTATCAAATATCCATGTAGGATAAGTAAGAGTGAGGATTTCTATTCATCTCTCTCATAGTTAATGTGACATTATATTTTCCAAAGATGGCTGAAACATCCTCCCCTGTCCTCTGTGTCCATCTGGACCCTTGAAATTCCCCCATCAAGAGAGGAATCCTAAATCTCCTCCCCTTGTATCTGGCCGGGCTGTGACTCCCTTTTGATGCTCTGTGACTTCTGAGGCAGCTTCCACCCTGTTTCTAGAGCACTTGCCCTGGAGCCCTAAACTGCCATGCAAATACTTCACTTGTCTTGAGTCCGCCATCCCGTGAGGAAGCCCAACCTACCCCAAATGGAGAGACCACACCGAGACACAAGACTATGCAAGACTATGTGGAGAGAGATGCCCAGACAGTCCCAGATGTTCTGGCACCCCTGTAATTTCAGTTTCAGCCACTGACCGAATCCCCATGTCAGACCCTGAGCCAGAGCTACTGCCCAGCCCAGCCCTTCCTACATTTCTGATCCATAGAAACCTTAAGACATAATAATAGCTGTGTTTAAAGCCACTAAGCTCAGGGAGATTTGTAACACAGCAGGAGGTGACCAGAATAGTTAATGTACTCTGTGCTTTGCTTTGGTCGCTTTCCTTTAATTAAAAAAAATTTTTTTTAATTGGAGGATAATTGCTTTATAATTGCCCTGGTTACTGCCATACATCAACATGAACCAGCCACAGGTATACATATGTTCCTTCCCTCTTGAACCCCCTTCCCATCTCCCACCCCATCCTACTCCTCTGAGTTGTCACAGAGCACTGGATTGAGCTCCCCGTGTCACACAGCAGAGTCCCCCTGGCTGTCTGTGTTACATATGGTAACGTATGTTTCTATACTGTATCAATTCGCCCCACCCTCTCCTTCCCACACTGTGTCTGCAAGTGTGTCTCTATGTCTGCATCTCCATTGCTGCCCTGCAGATAGGTTCATCAGTACCATCTTTCGAGTTCAATTTAAAAAATGGATTGCATTTTTACTCCTGACTGAAGTGATTTATATTTAGAGCAAACAGACTACAACCACAGCATCTGAATGACTTAACCTAATAGTATGTATTTCTCACTCACTCAAAGTCCAATGTGGATGCTACAGGTTGAGTGGCTCTCCTACAAGCATTAACTCAGGGATCCATATACTTTCTGACTAATGTCTCTGTTGTTTCTAGTCCTCCTTGGGGTCCTCTGCTGAGTCGTCTGTGTTCAGGTAGCCAAAGAGAAAGGGGAAAGAGAGCGGAGGATTGCATGAGGTATTTCAGGGGCCAGGCCGGAAAGTGGTACCCTTCATTCTGGTTCATGTTGCACTGGCTAGTCTTCAGCTTAAGGGAGCTGGGAAGTGCAGATTAGCTGTGCAACCAGGAGAAGGTGAGCATGATGGAAGCAAAGCCTGGCTCCAGTCACTCATAGATTCACAGAATCTTATATTATCAGAGCCACATGGGACGGGAGATAGGCCTCTCCAGGTGTGGTCCATCAGCATCAGGACCCCTGAGGGACTTGTTAAAAGGCAGGTTCTGACTCCACCTGCTGAGTCAGAACCTCAGGGAGTGGTTCTAGGAAACTGCATTTTTCCAAACCTCCCAGTTCTTGTTATGTATAGTAAGGCTAGAGAGTCACTTACCAGTTCAACCCTCTCATTGTGCAGACAACCAAGTTGAGGTCCAGAGAAGTGACGTGACCTCCATACTTTGTTTCTGTCCACCCACAGCCTGAGGCCAGAGCTGGAGTGGGGGCCTGTGTGCTGAGGCCCATCCAGTCCGCTTGCCAGGCCACCTCTCAGGGCTCTGTGTCATAGCCAGCCAGGCCCCCGATGGTGTGCCCTGGCAGAGCATACTCAGTTCCTGAATGACCCCCAATTCAACAACCACACAGACTTGCTCTAAGCCACCAACATGGAAATCCAGTCCAACACTGTAGAATCATAGCATGTGCCTTGAAAAGCCTTATCAACTTATAGCCAGGAGTCCCCTAAGTTTAGATTATGACCAAATCTGGTCCAGAGTCAAGTTTTGTTATATCTTGGACAATCCCTAGTTATATCTTGGACAATTCCTTCAGAGTCAGGGACCCTGAAGAGTGTTTTACTTTAGAAACTGGAATCCTATAGTAATTTCTCTTAGGTCACTCTGAAGGCCCACCTCATCTTTAAAGCTGGAACATGTCCTGATGACATTCAGATACAGTAGCTTCAGGGAAGGCGTTGGTGTTTGATGAAAGTCATGAGGAGGAAAGTGAACCTTCGTATTTTCCAGAGCTCTTGATGAAAACAGCCGATGCTTATTAACATGCCTTCCACACAATTTCTATTATGATGCTATAATTTAAAACACTGACTCAAAGCCCTAATAAAGAAGGTGAAACTCACTTTCTAAATTTACTGTACAGATTGCTCTTCTCCTCTCTCCATCAATCTTCCTCCTCTTAAGCAAAATGTACAATTTGGAACAAAGAGTGAAAATACTAGGGTTTTGACTGATCTTGTTAACAGTATTCTGCTGTGCAGCAATGGCATTGTAAGCATTTGAGTTCTGGTTCAAAGCATGCATGTGAAAGTTTCTATGTGAAAATATCAGGTCACATTCTATCTTCTGAGTTTAGGGGAACAAGCAGGGGGTAAATTAACAAGGGATGGTTATCATTCTCCCTACCCTTTGCTGAAATCACTTAGTTTCAATTATTTTGATTATTGATTAAAGATTTTGTAAGTGGAAGCCCTTGGCTAAAACATCAGCCTTCCCATACTGGCATGAAGGAGAATGAGGATATAGGAGAGACCTTCAGGGCATCAGGAAGTCAGTGATGGGTCTAGGTGCAGTGAGATGGGGACTGTCCTAACCCTCCTGATGTCTAGCCAAAAGATTTGGCTCCCAGCACAAGTGATGGTATGGACCTCATTGTGAACAACACAGAATTTGAAAAGGGCCTGAGAGCAGATGGAGAGGCCAAGGGTAGATGGAGAAAATCAAAGATGACCCCTGTTTCCTTTCTCACAGCATTGCCACTTTGCTGTCTGCTCCCTCACTCCAGGGTTGTTCCCAGTCCTCACTTCTGTGGTCGGGAAGCACTGTTAGAGTTAAGTTACTTAGGACATGAAGACTGAATGGGGTATGAGGTGGCCAGCCTTTAGAAAGGCAAACCTGATGTCCCTTGGCTGCTCAGAGTAAACAGACCCAGTCACGATGGTGAGTGTTCCAGACAGCTGTTGCTGTGTAACAAACTACCTCCAAATTTAGCAGGGTGCAAGGTGTGTTCCCTGGGAAGCAGACTCTGAGCTGGAATAGAATGTATAGGATGTTCCTGAAGAACTGCTTTTAGAATTAATTCTTCCAAGGTAGAGGAAGGAACTGTCTTGCAGCTCAGCCGTGGCTGGCCCAACAGAGTTCTGGAGCCAGAATGACCCTTGAGAGTTGCCCCAAATTGGGCTGGGATGACCTGGCTTTTATATCAGGGATGCACACACTAGTATGTTTTCCAAACACAAGTGGCCACCTGTTTTCTTGTTGTTCAGTCACTAAGTCATTTCTTGACTCTTTGCGACCCCATGGACTGCAGCACACCAGGCTCCTCTGTCCTTCACTATCTCCTGGAGTTTGCTTAAACTCATGTCCATTGAGTCAATGATGTCATCCAACCATCTCATCCTCTGGCACCCCCTTCTCCTACCTTCAATCTTTCCCAGCATCAGGGTCTTTTCCAATGAGTCCGCTCTTCATATCAGGTGGGCAAAGTACTGGAACTTCAGCTTCAGTATCAGTCCTTACAATGAACATTTATGGTTCAGTTCAGTCACTCAGTCATGTCCGACTCTTTGCAACCCCATGAACTGCAGCACGCCAGACCTCCCTGTCTATCACCAACTCCCGGAGTTCACTCAGACTCACGTCCATCAAGTCGGTGATGCCATCCAGCCATCTCATCCTCTGTCGTCCCCTTCTCCTCCTGCCCCCAATCCCTCCCAGCATCAGAGTCTTTTCCAGTGAGTTAGCTCTTCACATGAGGTGGCCAAAGTATTGGAGTTTCAGCTTTAACATCATTCTTTCCAAAGAAACCCCAGGGCTGATCTCCTTCAGAATGGATTGGTTGGATCTCCTTGCAGTCCAAGGGACTCTCAAGAGTCTTCTCCAACACCACAGTTCAAAAGCATCAATTCTTCAGTGCTCAGCCTTCTTCTCAGTCCAACTCTCACATCCATACATGACTACTGGAAAAACCATAGCCTTGACTAGACAGACCTTAGTTGGCAAAGTAATATCTCTGCTTTTGAATATGCTATCTAGGTTGGTCATAACTTTTCTTCCAAGGAGTAAGCGTCTTTTAATTTCATGGCCACAGTCACCATCCTCAGTGATTTTGGAGCCCAAAAAAATAAAGTCTGACACTGTTTCCACTGTTTCCCCATCTATTTCCCATGAAGTGATGGGACCGGATGCCATGATCTTCGTTTTCTGAATGTTGAGCTTTAAGCCAACTTTTTCACTCTCCTCTTTCACTTTCATCAAGAGCTAACTTTTTCACTCTGCTCTTTCACTTTCATCAAGAGGCTTTTTAGTTCCTCTTCACTTTCTGCCATAAGGGTGGTGTCATCTGCATATCTGAGGTTATTGATATTTCTCGTGGCAATCTTGATTCCAGCTTGTGCTTCCTCCAGCCCAGCGTTTCTCATGATGTGCTCTGCATATAAGTTAAATAAGCAGGGTGACAATATGCAGCCTTGACACACTCCTTTTCCTATTTGGAACCAGTCTGTTGTTCCATGTCCAGTTCTAACTGGTGCTTCCTGACCTGCATACAGATTTCTCAAGAGGCAGGTCAGGTGGTCTGATATTCCTATCTCTCTCAGAATTTTCCACAGTTTATTGTGATTCACACAGTCAAAGGCTTTGGCATAGTCAATAAAGCAGAAATAGATGTTTTCCTGGAACTCTCTTGCTTTTTCCATGATCCAGCGGATGTTGGCAATTTGATCTCTCGTTCCTCTGCCTTTTCTAAAACCAGCTTGAGCATCAGGAAGTTCACGGTTCACATATTGCTGAAGCCTGGCTTGAAGAATTTTGAGCATTACTTTACTAGCATGTGAGATGAGTGCAATTGTGCAGTAGTTTGAGCATTCTTTGGCATTGCCTTTCTTTGGGATTGGAATGAAAACTGACCTTTTCCAGTCCTGTGGCCACTGCTGAGTTTTCCAAATTTGCTGGCATATTGAGTGCAGCACTTTCACAGCATCAGCTTTCAGGATTTGAAATAGCTCTACTGGAATTCCATCACCTCCACTAGCTTTATTCATAGTGATGCTTTCTAAGGCCCACTTGACTTCACATTCCAGGATGTCTGGCTCTAGATGAGTGATCACACCATCGTGATTATCTGGGTCATGAAGATCTTTTTTGTACAGTTCTTCTGTGTATTCTTGCCACCTCTTCTTAATATCTTCTGCTTCTGTTAGGTCCATACCATTTCTGTCCTTTATCAAGCCCATCTTTGCATGAAATTTTCCCTTGGTATCTCTAATTTTCTTGAAGAGATCTCTAGTCTTTCCCATTCTGTTGTTTTTCTCTATTTCTTTGCACTGATTGCTGAAGAAGGCTTTCTTATCTCTTCTTGCTATTCTTTGGAACTCTGCATTCAGATACTTATATCTTTCCTTTTCTCCTTTGCTTTTTGCTTCTCTTCTTTTCACAGCTATTTGTAAGGCCTCCCCAGGCAGCCATTTTGCTTTTTTGCATTTCTTTTCCATGGGGATGGTCTTGATCCCTGTCTCCTGTACAATGTCCCGAACCTCTTTCGTTTAATTTTTTAATCTTCTTGCTGTCCAAGGGATTCTCAGGAGTCTTCTCCAGCACTACAATTCAAAAGCATCAATTCTTCAGCGCTCAGCTTTCTTGATAGTCCAACTCTCACGTCCATACAAGACTGCTGGAAAAACCATAGTTTTGACTATATGGACTTTTGTTGGAAAAGTGATGTTTTTGCTTTTTAATATGCTTTCTAGGTTTGTCATAGCTTTTCATCCAAGGAGCAAGCACCTTTTAATTTTGTGCCTGCAGGTATGGTCCACAGTGATTTTGGAGCCCAAGACAAGCCCACGGTTTCCACTTTCTCCCCATCTATTTGCTGTGAAGTGATGGGACTGGATGCCATGATCTTAATTTTTGAATGTTGAGTTTTAAGCCAGCTTTTTTCTCTTTTTCTTCAACTCTCCTCTTTCACCTTCATTAAGAGGCTCTTTAGTTCCTCTTTGATTTCTACCATTAGAGTGATATCATCTGCATATCTGAGGTTGTTGATATTTCTCCCAGAAATCTTGATTCCAGCTTGTGAGTCATCCAGCCCAACATTTCGCATTATGTACTCTGCATAGAAGTTAAATAAGCAGGGTGACAATATACAGCTTTGACATACTCCTTCCCCAATTTTGAACCAATCTGTTGTTCCGTGTTCAGTTCTAACTGTTGCTTCTTCACCTGCATACAGGTTTCTCAAGAGACAAGTAAGGGTTTGTGTAAATAAAATTTCATTGGAACACAGTTCCACTCTTCATTTCCATATGATCTAAGGCTGCTTTCAGGCTGCTTGGGTAGAGTTGAGTAGTTGTGACAGAATCTGTATTACCCATAAAGCCTAAAACATTTAGTATCTCACTATTTCTAGAATTGAGTCAACCTCAGGTTTATGTTCCCACAGTAGCCATTGGCTGTGGGCTTCCAGGGAAAGAACAAGACCCTGGACAGTGGTTCTGTAGCAGAGATGAGCCCTGCTGGATGAGGGCTTGGGGCTATGCTGCTTCCATCCCCAGCATTGGGGACAGTACATCTTTCCTCAAGGGAAATGTGGGTGGAGCTCATATGATGGTGTCCATCATAGAGGATTAAAATGACCGTTGCATTTAATGGGTCAGGAATTCTGGAAGGACTCAGATGGACAGTGTAACTTCCAAGATTCCTTCCTTGCTCAATGCTTCTTTACCTCTTTCTCTCTTTATGAGGCATCTCATCTTCCAAGGTTTCTCCATGCTACAGGGTGATTTTAGGATCATCACACTTACAGGAGGGATTCAAGGGGTGGAATATGGAAGCCCTTGGCCTGTGAAAAAGCACATCAGAGCTGACGCAGCATCACTCTGCTGTGTCTAATTGGTCAAAGCTGTGATGAACCTGCCCAGATGCAAGGGGATGGAACCAGATGCAAGATCACAGCACAGAGAAGGAGGTGGGAGATGCTGTTGGGAGAATCTGGAATGCCTCAGTGGACCAGGTCTCAGAGCTGTTTGAACACGTCTCTTCCCTTTGAGCACGTCAGATTTCCTCTTCCAGGGGAAATGGCAACCCATTCCAGTATTCTTGACTGGAAAATCCTATGGACAGAGGAGCCTGATGGGCTACAGTCCATGGGATCATAGAGAGTCAGACACAGCTGAGCATGCAGGGAGTGGTTTTGAAGTGGGAGAGGGGAACAGGCAGGAAGGGGATTGCATGTTGGAGCACAGGTGCCTGGATCCTTCCTTTATAATAGTACCAGGCTACTTCCTGCACCTCAGCCTCATGCCAGACCTGCCTGCCATGGGCTTTTGTACGTTTATTATCATGAAGCTTCAAAACCCTCAAAGTAGTAAGTCCTGTTATTCCCATTTGATGAAAAAATGAGGCTCAGCACAAAGGAATAACCCTTTGGTCACAGAATTAAGGTTTGAGTGTGATAGGCTGACTCTGGCCCATCTCTCCATCCTGCAACCCTCGGTATCTACCTAAGGGGTGGCTGTGCAGGCTGGACAGCAAAGAAGCAAAAGGACCATAGAGTGACTTTCTCAGCATTAGGTGGTTCATGGTTTCCCATTTTTTCCTCCTTTTTGTTCCCTATAGTTGAAGGAGTCCCTCTCTCTGTTTTGTTGGTTTTAAGAGGAATAAAACAAAAAAGTGAGGAGCAAAGGGCTCCATGAAGTTGAGCAGGGAGCCAGTGCGAGGCCCCATGACCCAGGGGAGCAAGACTGGGAGGGTGCAGACGGTGGTGTTATGAAGGACCACACCAGGCCCCTGCCCCCCAGGGAGGGCTCAGGCTCTGTGGCTTGTGGCAGAAATGCCCTTGGGCCCCAGGGGTGGAGGAGTCACTTTGCCCTCCCCCTCAGATAAACATCCTTAGGTTAAATATAAGCCTTGAAACAGGAGGATGTCATTAAGACTTGGAAAAATAGTCCTCAGTTTTTAGTGTGCTAAGAATCACACTTGAGCCTTCCCAGGTGGTGCTAGTGGTAAAGAACCTGCCTGCCAATGCAGGAGATGCAAGAGACACAGGTTCAATCCCTGGATCTGGAAGATCCCCTGGAAGAGGGCATGGCAACACTCCAGTGTTCTTGCCTGGAGAATCCCATGGACAGAGGAGCCTGGAACACTAGGGTTGCACAGTCAGACACAACTGAAGTGACTTGGCACATGGGCAAGAATCACCTGAGGTGCTTGTTTAAAATGCTGCACTCCTGGTCCCCCACTCTTGGAAACTCATGCAGCAGGGTGGAAGTGACACCCCAAATCTGCATATTTAAAACACCCCAAGCCATTCTGCTGCCAGTGGCTCCTGAGCCAGGCTACGAAAAACATGGAGGATGAAGGGGCAAAATCTCAAACTTCTTTTGTGAAAGCAGCTTGTTTGTCATTTTAGTTTAATCTCACGAGTTTAATCTCTTATTCTGGATGTAGATGTGGTAGGTATGTTTATGGAGCTGTCTTACTGAAAGAAAGATAATGCACACGCAGTTATGTGCATAATTGCAGTTAATTATTGTGTTGTGAATGTATGGTTAAACTCGATAAAGATCAACTTATAAAAACTCTTATTACAAGTTCTCTGTTATTTGCCATTAATCACTACTGTGGATTTTTTAGGGGAGTTTCTTCGTTCATCTACTTAATTAAAAAGTTTTGTGTTCTTGTTGTGTGCCTGGCCCTGTGGGAGGAGTGGGGAGAACACACACAATGCCCACAGCCGGGGGCTGACCACTGCCCTCCAGGGACTTACAGTCTGGCCAAGGAGACAGATTTGATAAATCCCCAGCAACCACAGGCATTTCAATTTCGTGTATGTTTGTAATTTTTATAAATGTGAAAGTATTTTCATAGATACAAATACAGAGTATACAAACAAACACTGCTTGTCAGGCCATAGGTTGTGATGTGAATGTTTTGTTTGTTTTTTTTTAATTGACTAACATACAGATTTTGAAGTTTCCAGGTAGTCTCTGACTGGGCTAGGAAGATATATCCTATAAATTCTACACGAAGTTGGATTGTAGGGTTTTTTTTTTTTTTCAATCAGTGAGTTAAGACTTCACGTATGAATATGTTGAATTAAGATGTCTGAAAGATGCATTGACTTTTTTTTTTTTCCCATCACATTTCTGCTCCTCCCCCATTTGTGAACCTAGCATATTAGGAGAGAAATACCCAGCTGCTTTCAAGCGCATGCATACCCGAATGCAGAGTTGTCATCCAACAATGAGAAACACAGAGAATTCTGATTCCTTGCTTAGCAGTTTCAGCATGTCCTCAATGCTGTTTTCTTGCCAGAAGTCTGAGCGTGCAAATCGTCTTTGAGAAAACAAATCAATAGGAGACAGAAGCTGTCATCAGTAACCTCTGCTTCCTGGTTTTCAGCGTTGCAGGTGGTGAGCTGTTTGACTTCTTAGCTGAAAAGGAATCTTTGACTGAAGAGGAAGCAACTGAATTTCTCAAACAAATTCTTAATGGTGTTTACTATCTGCACTCCCTTCAGATTGCCCACTTTGATCTTAAGGTACGTTGCTTGGTGTAAACCAGATGACAGCATATGCATATCACAGCACTTGTTGTTTGTTTGCTGGGACAAATGGAGGCATCCAAAAGAGATATATGTATTTTTTTTTTTCCTAGAGGGGTTTAACACATAACAGTTATCAGTATAAATCAGCAAGTATATAATGCATGCTTACTACAGCAGTTCCTAACGATTGTGTGGTATAGAGGCTTAGGATTAATCATCACATTCTAGAATTTTCCTGGGGAAGAATTGAAGGCTCTTGCCAGCCAAGTCTTTAAGCAAGGGGGCTGCTGTTGGTTATGGGGTATTTTCATCCTGGAGTAGCCACTGGCTGCTCCATTTCTCTCTGCCTCTGGCTATTATCATATAAGATGGAAGGTATTTTAACCTCTACTCTCTTTCTTGATGCAAAGGCTTCTGGGCTGACTCTGTCTCACAATCAATTAAACCAGACTCTGAGACTGTCTACTTGGGGTCTTTGTTGACTAGGGGCAAGGCATTATCAACAATAAAAAAAAGGGGGGGAGGGGGGCAGGTCATACTCCCACCCATCACAGAGGTTATGGTCTCTTTGGGAGGGGAAGACATCCATATGAGCAACAGAAGTGACAATGTAAGATTCAGGGTACCGTCCAAAACAGTGAGAAGATTATCACCAAGCAGTGTGTGGTTGATTGCCAAGCGAATGACTACTCCTGTCATTGGAGCTAGGATAAGACGTAAGAGAAGGGAAGATTTTCCCCATACTTACTGTAGCAGAGCTGTCAAGAACACATCTGGATCCCCCAGTACTCACTGGCACACACCCCAAAGGCTGTTGCTGGGAGTTGGAAATGCCAAAGCATAAATACCCACTGAAGCAGCCCTTAGCAGTGGACCTGGGGAGATGGTGGATAAATACCCCAGCTTCCTTGTGCTTCAGATGGAAAATTCTGAGTGCTACCATTTCTCCCCAAGTCTTCCAAAGAGACTGTGCTCCAGTCACCCCCACCTTGATAAGACACTTTATGTCAGCTTCCTTCCTTCTGTCTCCTGTCTTCCCATTCGGCCACCCAGTATTCCCTGGGGTCCCCTCCCACTTAAGCCAAATCCCTTTCCAGATCTGTTCCTGGGAGAACCTAAACCAAGGCATTTATTTTTCCTGGTGTTCTCTTGCAACCTCTTTTATCCCTGCTTTTTGTTGTTTTTTCAGGAGAGAGGAAAAACTAAGCTGCCATCTTGTCCTCAGCATAACATATGATAGTATTTTTTTTTTTTGATTGTGGAAAGATAAACACAATATAATATTTGCCATTTTAACCATTTTAAAGTATGCAGTTAAGTGGCATTAAGTCTGTTCACATAGTTGTGTAGCCATCACCACCATCTATTTCTGGAATCTACTGTTCTTCCAAACTGAAACTATGTATCCATTAAACACTAAGTCCTCAGCCCTCCTACCCCCAGCTGCTGGCATCCATCATTCTACTTTCTATCTCTTTGATTTTGCCTTTTCTAGATACTTCATATAAGTGGAATTATACAGCATTTCTCCTTTTGTGATTGACATTTCAATGTCTTTAGGGTTCATTCATATTGACGCACATGTCAGAAGTTTGCTTTCTTTCTCAGGCTAAATAATATTCCGTTGTATGGATAGACCCTGTTTTGTGGGCATCATGTTATTTCCACCTTTTGGTTGTTGTGAATAACACTGCTATGAACATTGCTGTACTATTTTTCTCTTTTTAAAGCCTGAAAACATAATGCTTTTGGATAGAAATGTTCCCAAGCCTCGGATCAAGATCATTGACTTTGGGTTGGCCCATAAAATTGACTTTGGAAATGAATTCAAAAATATATTTGGGACACCAGAATTCGTTGGTAAGTTTTCTTCATTCCTGTGGCCATTCCATTTATTTTTCATAAACATTATGCTGGCAGAATTCCCCCTGCTGCAGCAACATTTCCCTGTTACATGATTCTGATTTATACATGAAGATTAGACTCTGTTGGTTCACTTCCTTCCAAAACTAAATGTGCATTCGTTTCCCCATAGCTCCTGAGATAGTCAACTATGAACCTCTTGGTCTTGAGGCAGATATGTGGTAAGGAACATGTCATTAATGTTGTCATTTTTCTGGTTTATTTTACTATTCGTCTGATATTGTTTTTCTTCTTGTTTCATGTCTAGGAGTATTGGGGTAATAACCTATATTCTGTAAGTACCCAAATTCACTATTTGTGCTCTTCCCCTTTTTCTTTGAAATTCTGTGTCGTGTTGATCACTTCAGGTTATGCATCCTTTTATGTACACATAGTCATTTTACACCTCCAGAACACATTTAGTTTATACTAATTACACATTTTCTCTTAATTTGAAATGAGTCATCAGAAATTGCAACATAATCACTGAAAGAAAGCTTGATGGCCCATCACTGCTGAGAAAATAGGAAAGGTTTTTCTTTTATAAACTACTAAACGCTATTCTAAATTAACTTTTTAAATGTGTCCTTTGCATAAGCTGAAGCTTTTGTACATGACAATTAAACGCCCTGTAAAATGTAATTGAATTTTGAAGTGACTGCTCAAGCACCAGGTTAGACTGTTATTCCTCATTCTCCTAATCAGATATTGGAGGAGCAGCATGATAACACTAGGGAGACTTACTCATGTTCTGTGCTCCACTTTATTAACAGCCTCAGTGGGGCCTCCCCGTTTCTCGGAGACACTAAGCAAGAAACATTAGCGAACGTATCTGCTGTCAACTATGAATTTGAGGAAGAGTACTTCAGTAATACGAGTGCCCTAGCCAAAGATTTCATAAGAAGACTCCTCGTCAAGGATCCAAAGTGAGTGTCCCTTGTTCCTGAAAGTTGCCTAGCCGTGGCCTCAGCTAGACGCGGGTTAGCACCTGTCCTGTGCACGCAGCCATGTTTATTCCTCGCTGGTTGTTTCCCCCTGGCAAAGAGAAGCGTACCACGTGGAACGCTTCAGAAAATGCAGGCAGGCCCCCTTTGTGCCTTTCAGTCCTGGTGGGCACAGTGAAATAAGCACACAAAGACTGACGTTGTTTTCGGCTTGCTTCGATGAAGCAGGTCCCGAACCGCGTTTTCCAGAGCATCTGCTTGGTAGGTCCAGCCGGCATGGAAACAACCGTAGTCTTTGCTTCTATGGTCACTGCATTTTTTTTTTTCTTTCTCCTCCCCCCCCACAAAGGAAGAGAATGACAATTCAAGATAGTTTGCAGCATCCCTGGATCAAGGTGAGTTGCATATTGCAGTTGGTTTGGGGATCATAGGGCATCCTGGAATTCATTTGCCCTGGGCTCTCTGGGTAGCTCAAGAATCTACCTGCAATGCAGGAGACCCTGGTTCAATTCCTGGGTTGGAAAGTTTCCCCTGGAGAAGGGATAAGCTACCCACTCCAGTACTCTTGGGTTTCCCTGGTGGCTCAAATGGTAAAGAGCAATGTGGGAGACCTGGGTTCGATCCCTAGGTTGGGAAGATCTCCTGGAGGAGGGCATGGCAACCCACTCCAGTATTCTTGCCTGGAGAATCCCCATGGACAAGAGGAGCCAAGCAGACCACAGTCCATGGGGTCACAAAGAATCCATGGGGTCAGACACGACTGAGCGACTAAGCACAGCACAGGATATCACGTGGCACTGTGGGTTCTAACCACGGCCATGTCTGGAGTATTGTGTTTGCTGTAGGTGCCGTATTTTAAGGCAGCTGAGAGAATCCTCATGATAACAGAGGTAAAGAGGAGTGAACTACCACAGGGCAGGATGGTGATGAGAAGCTGAAGGGCAGAGCCACTCAACCACTTTGCATTTGATTATGGGATATTAGTCCAAACACTATTTTTGTTAAGTTTTTGAATTAAATTCCACCATTTAAATATGATATCAAATCTAGATTCCCAGCTTCTCTTGAAAAATCTGACGTTCTGCCAACACTGAGACCTCATTCCACAAGGCTGCCAGAAACTCTACCCTTCTGCCTTTGTGCCAGGCCAGGGTCACTCCCATCATACATATACCTACCTGCCTGGCACCTGTTGGCATATGGGTTAAAGAATCAAAGCTGCTTCAGATAGAGCAGAAAGGACTAAGGGTGGGAGCATGGCAGTTGCAGACTAAAATCATGGAACCAGTAAACGGATTGCAGTGCAGTAATTTGCTTTGCAGAAGTAGGTTTGGGGCAGCTGGCAAACTCCACCTGTGCCAGCTCCCAGCAGTTACCTTGGTTCCCTGGAAGGCAATGATATCTCCTCTCGGAGGTAGAGCTGCATGGCCTTCTGAAAAAGATGCAGTGGAGGAGGGATTTTAATGATGTGGGATAGAGTGAGTTTGCTAACCTCTGAGGTCTCAAACAGCTCTAAATTACTTGATGATGTTAAGTTTACTTGTCTCATAACGTGGCCTCACCATGAATCATCCCGTTCCCAGACTCTTTTATGGAGAGTTGTAATTCAGCTTGGTCCAAGCTCAAACTTTTCAACTTTCCCCCAAGACCCAGTCTTTATGGATTTTTCTCAAATCTTTAGCCACAAGAGTTAGCCTTCAGAGACTACGTTCCTAGATCTGCTGTATTATCCCAACTGGTTTTATTACTTTAGCAAGGTGAATAGGTAAGTATCCCAAATAGTGAGAGGTATCCAGAAATTGTCATGTAACACATTTCTGTCGTTTGAGAGCTCTAAATTGTCTTGGATTTTCATTTTAGCCTAAAGATACCCAACAAGCACTTAGTAGGAAAGCATCGGCAGTAAATATGGAGAAATTCAAGAAGTTTGCAGCCCGGAAAAAATGGAAAGTAAGATTGTTTGATTTGAAGGAATTAACTAATTCAATTTCCTACATGGTTCTCTCTGCTGAGGGTGCATGTCTTCTGATATCAGCAATGCAAAAGTGCATCCATTTTTCAAGTTCACATCTGTACATTACTCTATTTTCAAAGACAAGCAAAACTATTATTTCAGTCCTATTTAGCTCATCTTTTTACAGGTAATCTTATATTTATTTTTTAAATCAAAGCCATTCCCGAGGCACATTTTTAAATCAGTGCAATAAAATTATAGTGCAGTTTTTTCTAAATGCAACAAACCACATTTTAAATAGATTTGTTCCTTGTGGTAAGCAGCGTGGCATTATGATTGTCCCAGAGTTTGTGTAAATGGCTCTCTAAATCCAGCTTTGGTCTGTGAGTGGTTGAGATGAGGGTAGGGTGGGCCAGGAGCATTCGCTATGATCTCTTCTCAGTGTGGATGGTTTCTGCAACAGCTGAGTAGGATGTGGCTCTAAAGAACATTCCATCCAACTTGAACAAATACAAATTCAGGGTTCAGAGGGGGTCAGGATGGCTTCCTTTGCACAGGGTCATGTCAAGCCCAGAGGAAGCAGGTACTTGCCATGTTTCCTCATCACTGGCCCAGAGGTATACCTCATTGTCATGCCCATCAGGTTGGGATGCCTTGAGAGAGATGAGGACCACAGCAATAGATTACTCAAGACCTGACTCTTAGTTCTGAAAGAAGCCCTGAAAATAAGGCTTAAAGTGTAGTGTGAATCACCATAACTTTCTTTTTCTCATTCTCTGTCTTACATACACACACAGTCTTTACATGTTGCTTCTGCCTTTGAGAGTAAATGCAGAGGTGTTTGTCCTATTGGCAAAAAAGTCCCCCACCTGCTCATTTCCAACAACTGTAAGAGTTTTGAGAGTCACACTGTCTGCCATTACCAGCTTGCCTGGGCATCACGGGCACAGGGCCCTTGCCTACCGTGCTTCTCCAAGGGGGGACGTCCACAGGCTTTGTTAGGGTAAGATCACATTCCTCAAAGAGTAGAGAGTGAAATATAGAGAGTGAAAATGAAATATGGAGAGTGAAATATGGTATCCACTTCTAAGGTTTGATAATGAAATGTAGAAGGAGAATCTCTCCTTTGTTGTCTTGATTTATAAGACCTTTAGAAGTTTCTTTAAGCAAATATAATCTAACCTGCTTCTGGGATTGCCCACCCCTGAAGGGTATGTGCTGTCAGCAGTGAATGCTATCTCAGAAGACTTTGTCATCTGCACTAATTTGATTATTGTTATATAAGCTCTCTCTCCTCCTTTCTCCCTGCCTTTTATTCACTCTCTCTCTCTTTTTTTTTAATAAAGCAATCTGTTCGCTTGATATCACTGTGCCAAAGATTATCCAGGTCATTCTTGTCCAGAAGTAACATGAGTGTTGCCAGAAGCGATGATACTCTGGTAAGCAATCCTTTTCCCTGGGTAGATTCATTCTTAGCACTGTGTATTTACAATGTTTAAGTTATTTGACTTGTTCAGCAACCCAGAAAACCTGAAATCTTGGAAATGTCAGGCCTGTTCTTCCTCCTCTCAAAGAGGGAGTTGGGATGGCTGATTTGATGTACTCTATACTTTTTGGTCGTTTTTCCTCTTTGTTTTGATTGGCTATCCCCACTACCTCCAACCTCCACCTTCCCACCCTCCTCTGCCCCCCCCCAGCACAGTTTGATAAAAGAGAGCCTGGCCATTAAAAGGGAAAGAGCATCTAATTTTCACGAACTAAAACGAAAGCCCTCTCTTTCCACTGACCTTGGAGAATCTTGAACTGTAATAGTACAAAAGGGACAGACAGCCCTGCTTCCAAACACACACACACACACACACACACACACACAACACACACAAACACACGCGGCAGAAAATCAGGGCAAATGCAGTGGGGCTTGATGATATAGTTCATGGTAGATCAGAAGGCTAAACCCGCTCTCTTTGTTGACATTGTATTGACTTCCAAAGGTCCTTGAGAACAACTGCACAATGTTTTTCCCTAATCCAAACTGAAACCTAATCATAGATTAACTGTTGAGATATAGTGGACGCATCAAAATTCAACAAGACTTTACCCAACAGTCAGACAACGGGACTTTGTGAACCCTCAAGGAAAAGGAGACTCCAGAAAAGACAGGAAGGGTGGTTCTGTGGGAACCTGCAGGCTCATGTAACTGAGTAGTCAGGGCTTCCTGAGTGGAATCTGGGGACTCCAAGGGCAAGGTCACACATCAGCAGACACCAGCTCTTTTTTTAATCCCCTGAAGCTAACAGTTTTACTCAAGTTCCAGGTCTAGCCTTATAGAATGGAAAGAGTTAGGAAATACTAAAAAGAAAAAAAAAAGAAAAAGATGCTGGAGAGATGCAAGTTAGGAGAAGAGAGGAGAAGAGGAAGAAGTCTGGACTGGGAAATTGGGGGTGACAGTGGAACCAAGACAAGAGATAAACTTTTAATCTAAGTCAGGTGATGAGAATGAATAAATCTTATAAATTAAAATCGCAGAACAGTCAGTTGGGAGAAAATACATTGCAATGAAAAGTTTAGGGTAGGAGAGGGCCTGAGCTTGTGAAGGAGCTCCAGGTGGAGAGACCCCCCCTTCGCAGCCCTCAGGTTCTGTCTCGTCTCGTCTCAGTGTCCTGTTGATCATGAGGTGTTACAGCAACCTGCCTCTTCCTCCATTCTCCCCTTTCTCGTCACTCTCACTTTCAGGCAAATGTCTCTTAGTCTTCGACTTGAAAAGGAAACCCAATGGAAATCTTAAACATGTATTCTCTGCAAATAGTATTACAGCCCTTCTGAAGCTCGTTTGAATTCAGATTTATAAAGAGAAAGCAAAGTTCAGAGAAATGCTTTCTCCATACCACCCCTCCAGGCAGCGGTTCAGCCTCTGTAGCTATGCTTTCCCAGATCTGAAATTGTAGTAACTGTACTTCTATGAGTCCAAAACTTTTGTGGTGGAATTTTTCTAACTTATTTTTTGGTTTTAATTTATCATATTTTACAAATACCTTTTATATATTTAAGAAAGTATTTTGACAAATTAGCAAAAATTTAGTAAATTTATTATTCAATGGTATCGTTATTTTCTCTTTATAAATAGAAATGCATCCATTATACTTTGTTTCATCTGGCCTTTATTTTTATATTTCTCCCCTTTTGGGACCTTATTTAAAAAAAAAAAATTGTTACCAACTTTCAGAGAATGTTATTATGTTATAGAATACAGGAATTTCTAGTAATCAAAAAATGGCAATCTGTAATGGAAAAATGGCAAAGTAAGTCTTTCTTATTCAAAGACATCATTTCCTTGGTTCAATAGTTTTAGAGTCTGAGTTACACCTGAAATTTTCTACAGTGGTTTTTGGAACTATATGTTTTGAAAGATTCCTAAGATAAACACAAAGAGTAGTTTGTCATCAATCATTGTCCTAAATCTGAATCTTCAGAGCTGTTTGCTGTCTGGGTTACAATGCAGGTGACACAAAGTCACAGGTAAATAGTAAGTAGTATTAGTTCCCAATGTGGGAGGGGCAAAAGGTGACCTCCTGCTTCCCTTTATGACCAGGTAGATTTGGGGATTAAATGGCTTACTTGCTCCCTGAAGGCTCCTCTTAACGAATGAGCCTTAGTTTCTCTGATATTGGTAAAAGGGGCAGCATAGCCAGCTGTGTGAACCTTTTTTCCTCTTCCATGTCTCTCTCAAGGACGAGGAAGACTCCTTTGTGATGAAAGCTATCATCCATGCCATCAACGATGACAATGTCCCAGGCCTGCAGCACCTCCTGGGCTCCTTGTCCAACTACGACGTTAACCAGCCCAACAAGGTCTGATGCTGTCCTGCCAGGGGGAGTAGGGGTCAGGGGTCATAGTGACTGTGCTCCTCCAAGTCCAAGGTGGAGAGAACCCATCTGCTTCTCCGTTCTTCTTTCCTGTGTAAACTCCATACTGTGGGGGAAATCACTTCTGCTTAGAAAGTGAATTGAATTAGAAATAAGGTCTTTGTGCATTGAGGGCCTTTCTTCACACAAGGCCTTTCTATATGCAGCTAGCATGCCCCTCTAACCATGAAATTTTATATGTACTCATCTTGCAAATAAAAATGTCACTTTTGGTTGTGAATCCAAAAGAAGGCAGGCTACCATTTTCTCCCATTTCTACTCGTGTCAGGCAGGGCAGGTGTGTCTATGGAGACACAGGAAGGTGTCTGGAGCAGCGGTGGTAGTTTAGGCTTCTCCTTTCCTATCAAACCTGAAAAATTGTATTTTTTTTCCTTGCCTTTTCCAGCATGGGACTCCTCCATTACTTATTGCTGCTGGCTGTGGGAATATTCAAATACTACAGTTGCTCATTAAGAGAGGCTCAAGAATTGACATCCAGGATAAGGTCATAATTCTGTTTTATTGCAAAAGGAATAATTTTTTAAGTATTTCCAAATGTCTCTAATCATAGAGGTAACAGAGAAAAATACCACATAGGCCCTACTTCATTTCTCAGTTTCCTGTAAAGGAAGATGAACTGATTAAGTAGTCTGGTCCTGTCTAACAGGTTATAAGGGAAAAGCAAACATTCATCTTCCTCATGGCTCTGTTACTCAGCATCTGCCCTTCTTTGCATCCTGCCCCGATTGACTCCTTATTGATCACATTGACTCAGCGGTGTTAATTGATGTTATATTTGGAGAAGTTTTCATTATCCAATTAATCTCATCAGAAATGTATTTTCCCACATGTTTATTAGGGTAACAGGATAAGGAGGATATGCTTTGAGGTGTATACCTCACTGGGAGTGTAGACACAAGTGATGACCAGCTAACTGTCATTACACTGAATCTGTCATCAGCTTCCATAGACTTTCAACAGCACTGTTGATAGCCTAGAACTGGCCCTTGACAATATAGGGAATTCTCACTGGAAGTTGAAATGAAGGTTTTAGGGGAAAAAAAAAAAAGCTTTTATTTTGAGATAATTCTAGATTAAAAGAAAAGGTCTAGAGAGATAATATAGAAAGCTCACTTATCCCTTTCACCCAGCTTTCTGGAATGTTCATGTCTTACATAACCTTGGTCCCTTTGTCAAACCAAAAACTGAAGTGGGGTTTTATTCCTCTTGGGAGTTGCTCCTTTGGCTTTTGCCATCACATAGGAAAAGAAATATACCAACTGAGTGATGTGTGTGTTCAGATCCATCTGAGAGCGTGACTCTGCCTTGGTTTATGTACAGGGTGGATCCAATGCCATCTACTGGGCCTCTCGGCATGGCCATGTAGATACCTTGAAATTTCTCAATGAGAACAAATGCCCTCTGGACGTTAAAGACAAGGTAAGGCCACTTCTCTTCTTATGGAAAGTGATAAAAGACTGCATTTGAGTGTCGGCATGCCATCTGCATCATGACCCAAAAAAATAAGGATTCGGGACCAAAATCTTCCTACAGAAAATTTAATTTAGAAGTTTCTTTTTGCTGGTGACTTGGTCTAACATTAAAACCTGATTTTAGCTGAAATATGCCAGTGGTTGTCATATTATGTGAGCAGTGAACTGTCTTCCCTGTAACATGAAAACTCAAAAGTTCTGCTAGAAGGACAACCAGAAAGTGGCCCGAGTCCTGGTCCTCTTCCCACCTCGCCATGTGCATGTCTCTTTACTATCCTCTTCCTCTTTGACATGACTGACTCTGCTGACTTTGACCACTGGTACTAGAAGGGGTAAGGAGACAGTGCAATTAAAGTTAAGGTTTTGGGGATAAAAATGTTATAAAAAATTATTAACTTAGTATACCCTACTTTCACACACCATGTTTCATCCAGTCCACACAGTACACCTGTGAATTAATGGCAGGGCTGGGACTTGCACCTAGGGTTCCTACTCTCTCATCTGTATGTATTCCACCATGTATGTAACCCTTCTCTGCTTCTAATACTAGCAGACTGATTCGTTATATTCAGTCAGGGCTGTCACATACAGTTGTATAGATTGTGCCCTGCACCATATCTAAGGGATAAGGGATGACATTCACATTCCATGTTCAGTTGCTCAGTCATGTTCACCTCTTTGCAACCCCATTGATTGTAGCCCATCAGGCTCCTCTGTCCATGGAATTTTCCAGGCAAGTATACTGGAATGGGTTGTCATTTAAAGACATACTTTTATTACAGCAGTTTTATGTCAGGTGGCAACAAATATCTCATTCTGTTTTAGATCAGTTTATTCTGACAGTTTTATGGCAGATATAAGTAAAAATATCTTAAGAAGTTAACGTCTATTACTAATTCACAGAATATGTTATTGTAGGGACTAATGGTAATATTTATAAAAATCTCTGAGGATGTAAGAAATTATATTCTAAACATAGACAGTGAAATCAGAAACTTGCTAGTAAATAAAACCTTGTGTTTAAGTAATTTAATATTAAACAAGGAATTTTGTGTTTTGAAAAAAAGTCACAAAGCTGGAAGCATCAGTATATGAAGATTAGGAACATCTGTCCCGGAAAAGGGAATGGACTCTCACTTGGTGGAGTGGGTAGGGCAGGTGCTTTACACACAAGAGAGGCCAGGTGTGTGAGTGTAACACTAGCAACATGGTGGACACCCCAGGCAGGGTCCCTGGCCCAGTCACCAATGGGGCATCTGGCCTGAGGACAGGCACTGCCTCAGGGGAGGACATGGAGCCAGGCGTGTGTGGGAGTGGGCCTCCAGTCCTGTGTGTTCTAGTCCCTGGAGATGATTCTCGGGGCTCTGAATCTCTGGCTGTGTCTTTTGCAGTCTGGAGAGACAGCCCTTCATGTGGCAGCTCGCTACGGCCATGCTGATGTGGTTCAGTTACTGTGCAGCTTCGGCTCGAATCCCAACTTCCAGGACAAGGTGGGTCACGGTAGCTGATGTCCCCACTTCTTCCTACTCTTTGCATGGATGTGCAGACAGCCAAATGATAGGCTTGAGTATTTTGGAAGTGCATCCAAGTTAGGTTTTCTGCTTAAATTACAGAGGGCAGGGACTCAGACAAAAGCACTGCCATTCATTCATTCGTGAATCCTCTGAACAACCCTTCAATTCTCATTTTACAGATGAGGAAACTGAGGCAGAGAGAGGTTCGGGAAATTGCCTAAGATAGCACAGCTCGGTAGTGGTGGAGCTGGTGCTCAAACCCACACAGACTGGTTCCAGAGTGTTCATAACTACTACAGTGTAACAGCCTCTTATAGACAGATATCTATGTGTCTGATGATGTTGGTCATGAATATATAGACCTGATGACCAGTCCTTGTTATTGAAGCATGGTTATCTTGGCCCTTTCTCTGCCAGAGCAATAATCCATTTATGTGACTCACCGTTCTGCTGTGTTCATGACAGGAATCTTGAGACAGGTTTGTTAGAGGAGTTCTTGCTCAAAGAAATCCGCTCCCTCTGTTAGTAATCACAAATGAAGTAAACTATTGCACTTTCACAGGAAAGATGCTATACATCCACACACGCAGGGGCTCCATTGTTCAGAAGAGCTGAGCCCATGCATGGTGCCAGTGGGCTCTGCAAAGTCAATTGTCAGTAAATTGCTGGAGAAAGCTGAACTTGAATTAAGGAAAAGCATCAGACCCAGCCCATTATTTCATGTTAATGTTTTGCTGCAATAGCTACAAGCCCTTTCTCTCCACTGCCTTGTGTTTGCTGCCAAATTTGGTTAGGACTCTCACCATGCCTGTACTTTCTCTCATCTTGTTGCACTCTCCTCTTCTCTGTGCTTCTTTCCTCGGCCAGGAAGAAGAAACCCCCCTGCACTGTGCTGCCTGGCACGGCTATTACTCTGTGGCCAAAGCCCTTTGTGAAGCCGGCTGCAATGTGAACATTAAGAACAGAGAAGGCGAGACCCCCCTCCTGACAGCCTCCGCCAGGGGCTACCAAGACATCGTGGAGTGTCTGGCTGAGCACGGAGCCGACCTTAATGCATCCGACAAGGTGCTTTGTGGGTGAAAGTATCCCACTTGCTGAAAAGTACTCTAGTGAGGGCTACAGGGACCACAAGACTTCTCAATTCGTTTACCTAAAATAACTTAGATGCAACAAGTTGTAATTATCCTTTCTCTTCTCCAGTCTAAAGATTCTGTGACTCTCGATTCTGTTTCATAATTAATGTTCATTTGTGGGATGCAGCAAAATTTATGAGATGATCAAATAATTCAACTCTATTTTATTTTTAGCCTTTTTAGCTTTGGAGCAGGTACAGCTGTGATCATGGAACCCAAGACAGATCCTCATTTAGGACTGAAATTGGCAACGCACTATTGATTTGTAGATAGACAAAGAAATAGGTGGTTTATTTACTTCCATCACCTGCTGTTTTGTAGAAAGACAATAAACTATTCTTACTTGTTTGATAACAATTCTAGACTAGGTTTCCCTTCTTTAATTAAGCAAATTCAACATAATCTTTTCTTATTGTGAACCTATCCTGCAGTGAAACTGATGCTACCATCCATGGTGGTTTTGGCACACTGGTTCACTTAGTCACTGCCCTCTGTGGAGTATTCTCTTGGTACAGAGCAGCGGTTCTCAAGTGGGCAGTGACCTTGCCCCCAGGTGACATTAGGTAGTGGCTGGAGACGTATTTTTGGGTTGTCACAGCCAGGATAGGATGTCTAGAAGATAAAGACCAGCAGCTCTGTTGAACAGCCTGCAATTCCTAGGACAGGCCCCAAATGTTAACAGGGCTGAGGTTGAACAACCCTAGAATAGATGAGTTAGAGAAATGCTTCTAAGCTCCCTCTACCGAGCTCATAAAACTCAGCACTTATCTTCACCAGGGGCTCTACAACAGGGAGAGTGAGCTCCCAGGCTGGTGCTGAGTGGGTGCAGAGGTTAAATATGTTATATTTGCTTCTTAGGGCTTCCCTGCTGGCTCAGTGGTAAAGAACCTTCCTTCCGATGCAGGTGACATGGGTTCAGTCCCTGGGTTGAGAAGATCCCCTGGAGAAGGAAATGGCAACTCACTCCAGTATTCTTGCCTGGGAAATCCCATGGACAGAGGAGCCTGGTAGGCTACAGTCCATGGGGTCACAAAAGAGTCAGACACAACTTAGTGAGTAAGCAACAACAGTTTGCTTCTCATCTATGTGATAGCGTATTACCTCAGCTTTCTCAGTTTCTCAGAGTGAAAAATAAAACAATAAACTCTCTACTTACGAAGTTAGTAAAGATTACTGAGCAAATGTTTTCCAAATACTTGTTAAAACAGGCCACTGGAGAACCAACAATGACTTAAGTTCTATGAATTCAGACGCAAGAAAGACTGTGGTGTCTTCCTACCTGAATGTACTGGCCAAGCCTAGATTAATTAAACTGATGGTCAGCTCAGACCATGATTATTCAGAGTAAGACATGTGGGGCCTCACCTCAACCCCGCCAGGAATAAAGTTTGTGGTTTTTAATCCTCCTTCAGGCTTTGCAATAACGGTCCCATTGCCGGTTAAACCTGACCCAGTGAGGCTAGAAAGGCAACCAGCCAGTCCCACATGCCCGGTCAAAAGTGCTCACCGCCCTGGTGTTTGTTACAGGATGGACACATTGCTCTACATCTTGCCGTGAGACGATGTCAGATGGAGGTCATCCAGACTCTCATCAGCCAAGGCTGTTCAGTCGATTTCCAAGACAGGCATGGCAACACCCCCCTCCATGTGGCCTGCAAAGATGGCAACGTGCCGATTGTGGTGGCCCTCTGTGAAGCCAACTGCAATTTGGATCTCTCCAACAAGGTAAAGCTGGAGGGAAGATCTCTGCACAGTCCATCCATGTCTCTGTGTCTACCTGCTTCTGGGTTTGGGCAAGTTTCTCTCTTCACTGTTCAAAGTCAGTATTGCTTTTATGGACCTGTTCTTTTTCATAGGGCTCTCCACTTTAAGTGTATTTTGCATATGACTTTTTAATAATTTCCTATAGTTTATTAATTTAATAAATTGTTCAATAATGATTTAATTATTAAATAAATATTATATAGGAAATTATTTAATTTCCTATAGACTATTAATTTAATAATAGTCACAGAAAAGTATTACATTAATATTTCTGGCTGAGACTGGCTTACCATTTATAAGCATCTAGAAAGAAAGTGGAGAAGGCAATGGCACCCCACTCCAGTACTCTTGCCTGGAAAATCCCATGGGCGGAGGAGCCTGGTAGGCTGCAGTCCATGGGGTTGCTAAGAGTCGGACACGACTGAGTGACTTTACTTTCACTTTTCACTTTCATGCATTGGAGAAGGAAATGGCAACCCACTGCAGGGTTCTTGCCTGGAGAATCCCAGGGATGGAGGACCCTGGTGGGCTGCTGTATGGAGTCACACAGAGTTGGACACAACTGAAGTGACTTAGCAGCAGCAGCAGCAGAAAGAAAGAGAAGGAGGGAGGGCGGAGGAGAGAGTGTGTGTGTATTTTCTCTTCCTGGAGAAGAATCAGAGAACATGGTACAAATCAGGGCAGTGAGTCTTCAGAAAAACACCTAGTGAGTTATATGATTGAAATTCCTAGAACCGGATTTCTCTAGTTCCCCCTATTTGGGAGTTTTATGGTTTTATCTTTCTTGTGCTAAATACATTTGGTAAGACTAAGGGGATACTATCATTTGGTGAATGATAAAGAAATTAAAACCCCCATATGTTGACTTCTGGAAATTCTAGAAATTAGCTAACACCTTCTCTTTTCCCTGAATGCCATCTAGATTTTCATTTACCAAGCATGGTAGAACAGTTGGATAGTCATATGGTTTCAGCTCTGTAACTGTATGAAAGGCAAGCACTATTCTGTTACCATTATGTTAAAAACAAAGTCTAAAAAAAAATAATAATAAATAAAGAGATCTTAAAAAAATAAAAAATAAGTCGAAGTAGAATTAATTTTGTAATTTCAGGAAATACTTGTTTATAAGTGGCAGACATGATACCAGCAGAATTTAATATGGTTTGTTTAAGGTAAAAGAATAACTGAAATACCTGGAAAAGTATGCTTCTACCAAAAAAAAAAAATTCTTCTTGCATATTATGTGATTAATTCTAATAGAAATTGAAATAGGTAATCTTCATATTCTGGAAATATGAAAAGGCAGTATCCTAAGTCCTAGCCATCAGCTGCTGGTTGCTTGCTTAGTTTATCCTTTTCTAATCTTGCCAAGTCAGTTATATAAGCGGCTTAAGGAAGAAACTAAATGTAATATAATATTAAGCAACATCAAGAGGTTGGCTTTCCTTTCAAGAGTCTTTAAATGAATAAAAAGCAGCTTTAGGGACCTCGTGGCACTCATTTGAATGGCTGTGACTTGGCCGTTGTACGTGGTGACTTTGTGGGTCTTGCACCTTCAGAAGAGCTGGTGTCGGCTTGTTTTTCTTTTCCATTTTTTTGTTGCTTATTTTAGGAAAGATGATGAGGTCTATAGAGGAACTTAAAAAATGTGCAGAAAAGTAAGAGAAAGGCCTTGCTTCCCCGGAAAGCATATCTGCCTTTACATGGACTGACCCTGATAGCGTGGCCATGGCACAGTGACAGCCACGCCGCCCAGGCAGACTGTCACTCCTCTCCGTGCCCTGCCGTTTCCTCCCCTGGATTCCATTCCCCAGAGACACGCGGCCATTCAGATCCTACCCCTGTCACCAGCATGTGACAGGAGCTTGTCACAATTTCTGACAGTCATTGCAGTGAAACAGGCATTTCTCTATCTGCATTCTTCTCACGAGAAAATCGGGAGACTGGCTATTTAACTCGGCTGCGTCGGGGAACGTGGAAGAAGAGAGGAACTGGACGATACAGAGAGCACACCCTTAACCCTTTGTTCTCTTCTGGATTGCCTCTTCTGATCAGCAAAGGGAGAAAAGGCATGTTGACACGTGTACAGGTGTGCACACACACACACACAGATGTGCACACACACCCAGGATCCTGCCCAGGAATTCCGTGCCTGCCAGGTATTGATGAACGAACGCCTTTTTCTGACAGCACTGTGCCAGGTGCGATGTGAGGGGGCTGGGAGGTGCACAGCAGGGAATGACTCTTGTCCTCAGGCTGCTTGCAGACAGACACAGGGACATTTCACTATAAGAGCATCTCATGTTATAACCACTACTGTGGTAGAGACACTGGCGCTCCAGAAGCATGGGCATCTGGACACTAAATAAACTGGGAAAAGCTGTTCAGAGGTGATTATTTTAAATGATTGGGATTTGGACAGATGGAGAAGAGGGGAAAAGCGTATTTCAAGAAGAGAGAGGCAGCCAGGAAGGGGAGTTGAGTCCAGATGGTGAAAGGCCTTGAATATAATGTTAAGGAGTTTGAGTTTTGTTCGGTCAAACATTGGAGGCCATCAAACTGTAAACCCTCCTAGTCTTTTATTCATCCTATGTCTCTTCCTTGACCTTTTTCCCTTCTATAAAACTATGCATCTTGTTACCCGGGACTATCTTTCTTACACAGAAATCCAAACACTTCCTCCAAATCTTCCAAACCAACTCCTTACTTTTCACTTTAGCTCTGGGGTATTTGAAAGCTTCATATCTGTTTTCTAAATGACTCTAGGAGTTAACAGTAAACAAAACATAAATATGCACACACACTGCAGCATTACTTATAGTAGCAAGAAATGGAACCACCCTAAGTGTCCATCCTCAGCAGGCTAACTAAATAAGTTATGATATATCTAAATATTGAATATTATTCAGATATCTGAAAGAATGTAATAGATTTCCTTATAGACGTGGAAAAGTATTCAGTCTGTTGTCAGATGAATAAAGCAAGTTGACAGAATGGAAGGTGGAATATGATTATGTCTTCACTTTTCAAATTATTTCTCTCCACTTAATGAATTCATAGAGAAAAGCCTGGAAGGTTTGCGTGGGGCTAGCTCTGAGTGGGGGAACTTGGGGGAACGGAAAGAAAAGACTTCATTTTTCTACTGTGTATCCTTCTATGTTGTTTGGATATTCTAAATGAGCATGTGTTGACTTCTTAACAAAAACCTACATTTATTTGCACATAAACAGAGATAGCCAAACTTGCTCAGTTCATAATTTCCATTGTGTAAAGTAATTTATTTTTTTCTGGTTTCCCCCGAGCAAATGAAAAACCTTAAGTTCCAGGAGTTCCTTGGTAACCTAATGGTTAGAATTCTGGGCTTTCACTGCCATGGCCAGGTTCAATCCTGGTCAAGAGCTGAGATGCCGCAAGCTGTGTGGCACAGCCGACAATGAAAAAAAAATCGTTTAAATACCTTTGTTGCTGTTCAGTCACTCAGTTGTGTCCGACTCTTTGCGACCCCGTAGACTGCAGCACTCCAGGCTGCTTAAGTTCTGTTTATTAAGTTATTCAACCCAAACAACCTAATATTTCAGGAGCTGATGGAACAAATGATTCACATAAATTGAAAGAAAGCTATTTTTTTTTTAATTCTCAATTGACCACAGTTGTATACTAATGGTAGGTGTGTGCTTGTTGGGAACCTTCAGAAATAGTCACAGAAAAGTATTACATTAATATTTCCTGCTGAGACTGGCTTACCATTTACGAGCATCTAGAAAAAGAGCAGAGAAGGCAATGGCACCCCACTCCAGTACTCTTGCCTGGAAAATTCCTTGGACGGAGGAGCCTGGTGGGCTGCAGTCCATAGGGTCGCTGAGAGTCAGACATGACTGAGAGATTCACTTTCACTTTTCACTTTCATGCATTGGAGAAGGAAATGGCAACTCACTCCAGTGTTCTTGCCTAGAGAATCCCTATTTAAACCTTGGACTCTTTAAAGGTGTCCAACAAGCACACACCTTTCATTAGTACACAACTGACTCTTTAAACCTTGGACTCAGAGTGGACACCACCACCCCTATATCCTGTTCTATGTGGATCTTCACAAGATACCTGCTTTGTATCACAGTCACCGCCAACCCTGTGCAGTGCATACGCAATGTCACTGAAAGGAAGGCAGTCCCAGCTAATTTGAGACACTGAACTGCCTGAAGCTAGTAGTTTCCCTGGTGTCGGAACCTGCTGGTTCCATCAAAAATTTAAAGTATTCCTCAACACCCCCTTGAATACACTGCAGTGCCCCCAGATACCTTGGCCCATGGTTTGGGAGCTGTAGGCAATCAAAAATGCTGGGTATGGCCGTGGCGTTTCACCTCATTAGAGCATCTTCACTTTCTGTCCTTCCATGCCTTCTTCCCTTGCTGTATCTAAATCTGAGCCACAGTGCAAATTTTTCTGGAACTTTGGGGCCTTCAGCCCTGACTCATGCCTCCTTTCTTCCAGCACAGCAGGAGACTTAATTTAGTTATTTTATGATAAGCCTCCCACTCTTTCAGCCTTTGAAATTTTATTTTAAAGTCACTCTGTTAGCTGAGAAATACTTGAAAACATTTTGTTTGGCTTGCCTCCCCAAGGAGATGGCAAGTTTCTGGAGAAAGGAGACCTCGCCTCCTATCTCTTCCTGGTCCCTCCACACATGTCATCCTCGGCAGCAAGGGTGAGGTCTCTCCCGGGTCTTTTTGTCTCCTGCAGTATGGACGGACGCCTCTGCACCTTGCCGCCAACAACGGGATTCTGGACGTGGTCCGCTACCTGTGTCTGACGGGAGCCAATGTGGAGGCGCTGACCTCGGTGAGTAGCCCTCTGGCAGAAGAAAATGACTGCCAGTGTCTCAGGCCTCAAGGGCACGAGAGGGAAGGTATTGCTTGGCAACTGCACTGCAAAGCAGACAGGCTGCTATTAAGCTCCAGCTCCTCCGCAGGCAGTTATGTAAACATCTGCCCACACAAACCCAGGGTAAGATCTTGTTAATGCCTCATCCTCTTCTTTCCCCAGACCCACACTGCCGGGAACACCTGCTGTTTCCCACTGGCCTTTTCGTTTCCTGTGTTATACAACAGGCCTTCATGTTTTGTATTAACTTGTGTGTTTATCTTTTTTAAGTGTGCCCCCTCCACTGTGGGGGACTGGAGGGGCCATGGGCTTTCAGAGACGGAGGAGGACAAGAGCTGTCCTCTCGTCTTTGAAAGGTCTGGCTTTGCTCTTAGGTCTGCATGCGTGCAGTAGTGTCCGACTCTTTTGTTACCCTATGGACTGTAGCCCGCCAGGCTCCTCTGTTCTGGGATTCTCCAGAATACTGGAGTGGGTTGCTGTGCCCTTCTCCAGGGGATCTTCCCAACCCCAGGGACCTAACATCTCTTATGTCTCCTGCATTGGCAGATGGTTGTTTTTGTTTTTGTTTTTGTTTTTGTTTTTGTTTTTTTTTATCACTAGCATCACCAGGGAAGCCACAGCATATTTTAAAATGAGGTTTCTTTAGTTTCCCCTCTTTAGTTTCACTCCTGATACTCCCCATTCCAGACCGGGTACCTCCCTGCAGAAGAAACCCTTTGATCCTCATTTCGAGGATACCAGAGAGGAACCAGACCCATTGTTGTGTCTGCGAATAAGATAAGGTTGCTGTTTTACAGCTGCAGTGAAACATTATCTTTTGAGCTGTTTCTGGCCTGGCAGTGGGTTGAGTCTCCACTGGCTCATGTGGGAGATTCCTAAAACTCACAAGAGCTTTGCTAACACAAACTGTTTCTTTAGAGGAGACCCACTGGAGTTTTAAAATATGGCAGCTAACCTTGGGAAAATCAGGGATCTGAAGCTGGAGAATCATACAGGGGATGGCAAACTGTGGACCACAGACCAAACTCAGCCTGCTGCCCACTTCTGTTAATAAAGTTTTATTGGGACCTTGCCATGCCTGTTGTTTACATATTGTCTGCAGCCATTTTCACTCTTCAAGGGGAGACTTGAGCAGTTGCAGCAGAGACCCCAAGGCCCTCAGAGCCCCAAATATCTGCTCTTAGGCCCTTTACAGAAAATGGTTGCTAACCCCTGGCCTAGGGCATTGCCTCCCTGGTGGCACAAATGTGACGAGAATGCCATTCCCTCCCCACAAGCAGGGGGTCTGTTTTCTGCAGTGTTGAGCCCTGAGCTGGGCTCCTCTGCAGGCCCAGTGATGACCAATGCTTTACATGGGACTGGACTTTCTTAGGGTACCTGCTCGCCCATCACAAGCCCACCCACAGCCACCTATGAACCTGATGTGCCATTATCAAACTTTCCCCAACCATGTCTAGGCACTCAGTCTAGTTACTCCACAATAGAACACTTATATACATTTTTACGAGAAGAAATATTTTTTTAAAGATATTGCCTCATAAAAAGTAAACTGCTGACAATGGCTGTGAAGATGCCAGCAGCTGCTCCTGCCAGCCTGGCAGTGTGGGTCAGGGTCTTGGGCCTCTGCTGGGTCCTCAGGCTTCTCCATGACCTCTGTGAAAGTGAAGTTAAAGTTGCTCAGAAGTTAAAGTGTCTGACTCTTTGCAACCCCATGGACTGTAGCCTGCTACACTCCTCTGTCCATGGAATTCTCCAGGCAAGAATATTGGAGTGGGTTGCTGTTCCCTTCTCCAGGGAATCTTCCTGACCCAGGAAGGAATCAAAACCAGGTCTCCTGCATTGCAAATGGACTCTTTGCCAGCTTAGCTTCCAGGAAAGCTCTGACCTCTGCGAGGCCACAGTTGTCTCCCCATGCCTTCCCCGCAGCAGCTGCCCCCCAGCCTTGGGCTCGCCCTCTGGAGGCTCTCAGGGGTACCTCCCCTCCCTGCCCACCCCAGCTCACTGCAGATGCTCCTCTTGGTCCTGCGAGTCCACTTCCTGGGGGCTCCATTGTTTGTGCATTCAGCAGATACTGCGCACACACTGCACACCAGACAGGGAACCCAGTGGGGCCACGAGAGGCGAGCTGGCCCTCCCTTGAGAAGCTTCCAGTCTAGTGGGAGAGCCAGAACCAAGGGTCACAGCAAGGGTCACAGTGAATATGCAGCTACAGAGTGGGACCTGAGCCAGCTGGGAGCCAGGGTCCCCAGGGGCTTCCAGAGGTCAGGAGCATTCCTCAGAGAAAGAGGAGGACAGGCTGAGCCCAGAAGAAGGGCTGTGGGCTGGAGCAGGGGGATGACGGGGCTGGATGTGCATGGCCCTCCCCAGCAGGCACAGTAGAAACCACGCTGGCTCCACGCAGGAAGGGCGTTATCATGGAGGTGCCCTGATGCAGGCCTAGGCTTGCTCCATAGAAGGACAGAGGCTGCCTGTGTCATTCTAAACTTCCTAATAGCCACATCTGATGGGCGAAAGACAGGAAGTCAGTATCAGTCAAATGCTAAAAGTAATATATAGAGTAATATATTTCATACATAATATGCCAAATAGTATCATTTTGACTTGTAATCATTATTTTTAAATTACTGAGATATGTCCGGTTCTCTGATTTAAGTCTTCAAAATCTGTCTGATTTAAGTTCTCTGATTTAAGTCTTCATCCACAGCACGTCTTAGCTCCACATTTCCAGCCCGCCCCAGGAGCTGCATGGGGAATGGAAAGTGAAAATGAAAGTGCTAAGTCGCTCAGTCGTATCTGACTGTGACCCAATGGACAGTAGCCCACCAGGCTCCTCTGTCCATGGAATTTGGCCACCACGTTACAGACAACACCCTCCAGCCCATTTTGTCAGTGGGCTTTTCTCCTCTGCCTGAAAGCACCGTTCTTCCCAGTCAGCACCACAGCCCTCGACCCTACAGCGCCCCCTAGCTGCTCCCTTTCCTCTCCCAGCCTGTCCTCAGCCTGGATGGCCGGGAAGTCTTCAGATTATCTGGTTTTCTTTTTCCTTGCTTCCCACTTCTCCTCTACCTGTCACAGTCTGTTGCCGAATCCCTGTGACTCAGCAGAGGGAGTCACCTCGCTTTTTTGGTGTTGTTATTTAGTCACTAAGTCATGTCTGACTCTTTGTGACCCCATGACTGTAGAGCCCACCAGGCTCCTTTGTCCTTGGGATTTCCCAGCAAGAATCCTGGAGTGGGTTGCCATTTCCTCCTCCGGGGGATCTTCCTGACACAGGGATCGAACACATGTCTCCTGCTTGGTGAGCAGATTCTTTACCACTGAGCCACCTGGGAAGCCCTCAAAACTTCTTTGTTGTAAAATAAAACAGATTTTCTTTTTAAGAAAGGACAGGAACAAAAGAACTTGGTGAATTTGACAAAGGCCTTTGTAGCCCTATTGAGATAAAAAAATAGAACTTCAGAGGCCACCCCAAAAGCTCCCAGTGGCCTGTCCCAGCCACAGTGCACCCCAACCTCCCACCCCGAGTGTAAGCCCCACTCTGACTTTGTAGTTCTCTAAGCATTTCCTTCCTTGCCTTTCTTTGATGTCTTTCTCACCTATGAGCCAGCAGTCACATCTAGTTACCTCTTCAGGACACGGTACTTCCTTGACACCCACCCCTGCCTTAGATAAGAAAATCCTACTTGCCCTCCTTCCCCTCCCACCTCTGCTGCCCTCCTCCAGCTCTAGGTCTTCTTGCTGCTGCTCCATCCCACCTGGCCAGCTGCCCTCCCTCTCCCTGTCCTCTGCTCCCCTCAGAAGCCCCATGGCTGCAGCTGTACCTGGGAACTCAGACCCGCATCCGGTATCTGCAGCCCTGTTTGACTCCTGAGCACTGGGACCAAGCCTTGCTATTTCTGCCACCTCAGGGCCTTTGCACTTGCTGTTTTGTTGTTGGTATTTGTTTTTGTTTTCCTTTTGCAAAACTTCCTTGGGTATCCAAATGGCTTGCTCTCTCACCTCCTTCAGGTTGACTCAAATGTCACCCTCTCAGTGATGCCAGCCTCCTAGACTATTGTGTATGACAAGGAAGGCAGAGAGTGCTGGGTTCACTGGTGGGCCAGCTTCAGAGCTGGCACCTTGCTTAGCATGGGACTGGGATGAGGAGATCTAGCTCCTACACCTTTCCTTCTTGGACAGAAAGCTGGGGAGGGGGACGTTGGGGACACTCTCAGCTCTTTTTTCGTTAATTACTGCTGCTTGCTTTTTCTGCTCATGGTGCTTGATTTGTTTTTCTCTAATCTGCTCAAGAACCTATACAGTAGAGTGTCATTTCTCATCTCACAGATCAAGAAACCCAGCTTCTAGGAGGCCAAGTGACTGACCACACAGTCTGGGAGGGACGGAATCTGAATTAAACCCGGGTCCTTCTCACTCTAGAGTTCAGCCTCTTTCCAAACACTGGCAGAATTCTTTGGGAAGCTGAACAGTGTCCTTTAGAGCAATACTTTTTGCAAACTGTAAAGTACCAGGCAAACGTAAGGAAGTATTGGTGGCAGTTTTCCTGTCATTTGCGAAACTTGACAGTGGAGAATAACTTTGCCAGTGAACAAACATCCTGTGTCTGTAGCTGTGCAGGTCTAAAGCCTTTGAGAGAAATCTATGGTCAGTCACGCCAGAAGACAGATTTTAAGTTGAGGCTCAGATTTCTTCCAACTAAGGCAATGATTCCAAAACCTATTGGAACCATTGCCTTAGTTGGAAGCCATTCTATTGGCTGCACAATAGAATCACCTGGGAGGGCTTAGAACCCTCATGTCCAGGTCATACCTCAGAAAGGTAGAAGCTGAGTATGCAGGTGGGAACCTGGCAGCAGAAGTTCTTAAAGACCCCAGTGATTCCAGGGTGCCATGAGATTTGAGAAGTAAGGCCTGTGCTTATCATGTCAGTAAGGACCTAGACAGCTTGGTATGACCCCGTTGTTTGGATGCAGTGTCCGACAACTTACCTCATTCACCCCAAAGCAAACTAGAAGCTTTTGTCTGCCCACTGGGGCCACTGCAGGACTTGACGGCGGGGAGTGGGCAACATGAGTGTAGAGCACGCCTCCCAGGAGCACCCACCAGAGCTCCAACCACAGCCTACGACCATACTTCTCAACTTGGGCAGTTTCAATGCTCAGGAAACATTTGGCAATGTCCAGAGACACTGGACATCCCTTGTGGTCAGATGGTAAAGGGCTTCCCTTGTAATTCAGATGGTAAAGAATCCACCTGCAATGTGAGAGACCTGGGTTCGATCCCTGGTTTGGAAGATCCACTGGAGGAGAGCATGGCAACCCACTCCCATTATTTTTGCCTGGAGAATCTCCATGGACAGAGGAGGCTGGTGGGCTACAGTCCATGGGGTCGCAAAGAGTGAGACATGACTGAGCGACTAAGCACAGCGTAGAGACACTGGGTTGGCACAGCTGGTGCAAGGGAAATCTGCTGGTGTCTAGGGGTGGAGGCCAGGGTGCTGCTTGACATCTCACAGTGTACGGGACCGCCTCCCGTGGCAGGGAATCGTCCTGGCCAGAATGTCAGCAGTGCCAAGGCTGAGGTGATGTGATGGTTGGGATTGTGACCTGAGCTGCGAGATTGGCAGGTGTGCTGTCAATCAGATCCGGGCATCCCCCAGCTTTCTTAGGAATGGTACTTGAACTGTCCCTAGTAAACACTGACAGGTGGGCCAAAGGCTGCTTAGGCTTCTCATTTAAGAAATATTGCTTTTATTTCTTTGGAAATTGCTTCTCCTCTTTTCTACTTTTAAATTTGTAATGATTCCTAAGGTGCAGCAGAGCAGCCCCTCAGTCTCCCATCCCTCCTCTGTGGTGGGTGAACCACTAGCGTTCCCACCACCCGGGAGCATCTCTGAGGTTACTACGCTCAACGCACTGAGACTGTGAGGAGGTGCTCGAAAAACGTTAGCCATCATCGTGCATGTTCACAGCCTGGAAACAAATTTGCTCAGTATGAAACTGCAGCTCTGTGAAAATTCTCTAATTAAAAAGCAAACACTGAAGTGCCGTGGACCCTTATTTCCACCTTTTATGTTTCACTGAAGATCTTCAGATCCAAATTGTCTGTAAAACTCAGCCTCTTCTTTGAAATGCACAGTAATTACCCGTAACTAGCTTGATATGAGTGCTGAGGTTTGTCCCTGGAAGGATTCTAAGACGTTAGCTTCCACTAACTAGAATTTGGCAGCTAATGACAGTCTTTATCGTTGGCCTAATTGGAGGGAGGTTCAGGATGCAGAGTAATCTGCCTGCTAATGAGGTGCCCGGTTTGATTAAAGCCTGTGGGCCTGAGACATCTTGCCTTTGGACCTCAAAGCACCAATGCATGTTTTTTTTCTGCTTTCCTTATCTTCCTTTCCTGGACAATCAGTGAAATCAGGATTCCACAGAAAAGGAAATAATTCAGGACAGGGTCTTTTGCCACCTTATTTGCTTCTGATGCCTGTTACACTGTTTCTGTCTCAGAAGGGGATGTTGGTGTGTGGAACACACAGTTCTCTGCAGTGAAGGAAAAAACTAATTATTTCTCTCCAACAGGATGGAAAGACAGCAGAAGATCTTGCGAAATCGGAACAGCATGAACACGTAGCAGGCCTCCTCACAAGACTCCGAAAGGTGAGAAATTGTGCTCTGAAATGCTCTGTGCTTTTTATGTGAAAAATTCTGTCTTGTCCCTTATAAACACTGAGAATGAACAATCTGTTGGACACACAGGTGGTACCAAAAGGCACCTGTCCTGGGCTGTGGTTTGCTTATCGATTTGCATAAGCGTGTCGGCTACCTCTCTGGTTTCTTATTCTGTGTTAGAACTTGGAAATCACTGGCCTCTTTTTGCAGTCACCATGCCTGATTTTCCTCCTCTCACCCTGTCTATAATACCTGCCCCCTGTGAAGTAGAGGGGAAATGAAAAAGCTGACCCTGCTTCTTTCTTTCTTAATGTTTCGAGCTCTAAAATATCACACGTGCTCCAGTTTATCAAACATCATGGCTGTAAGGTTTAAGAAGACATGACAAAAATAAATAAATGCAGGTATGCCTTTTCAACCCACATCACAGCAGTGTGTACTGAGAGACTTCAAAACAGTCACACCCTTTAAGTTAGGGATTCTCTGTCTGTGACTGTATCCTAAAGAAATGAAAGAAATGCATTAAAAAAAAAAGTTGTATGCATGAAGATGTTCGTTGCAGTGTTGTTTATAAAAATTGGCAATAAAAATTGGGAATGTTGGATGATCAACAATAATGTCTGATAAACTGTCATACAGCTATATAATGGAATGGATTTTGGCCTTTAAATGTTCTTGAAGAGGTTTTAGTAACAGGAATTTAATGTTTAGGATGTTCCTAGGCTGCAAAGCAGAAGATGAATTGTGTGCACATTATAATTCCAGCTATGTTTTTTAAAATACATAGAAAGAAAATGTAACAGTGGTGTCTTTGGGTTTTGCTTTCTTAATTGACAGTCTCTTCTTTAAATATAACTGTTTTTTCCAAACTTCCTAAAATAATCATGTAATAATTTTTTAAGAAAAGGACAAATGTTATAGAAATTTTGTAAATCAGTTAATTTAAGTGTTCATGAAAAAGTATTATTTCAAAGAAGCCCAGGGTATCCTACAAAGATCCTGCCATATAAATTGAAAAATGCCTGGGGGAGGGATAACAATGTCTTAACTTTCACAGCTACTAAAAGTTTGAATTGATATAGTGGTCCCCTGGTCCTGGTTACAGGGGAAGGGCAAGGGGACACAGGCAGAGGCTGGAATGATTTCAGTGCTTGGAGTTGGCCTGGGGAAGATAATGGACTTTCATACCTTTGTGCTTTGGAGTCTGTGAACTGATAAACACTGAGATCCCCCAGGCCGCTGCTGGGATTCAATCTCCCCTTTAATCTAGTATTTCTGGAAAGAGATCCCGCCTTATTCACAAGTTCTTACAGGAAAAACTTAAATTAACTCTGGACTTCATGTTCTCCCACTCTGTACCACCACAGACTACCTCACTCTGAGGGAGAATTTGGACTAGCAAAGCAAGGGAAAACTTTTTGTTTACAGGCAAAACAAGAGGGGGGAGGGGTGCAGGAACCTATGAGTCTGTCAGCAAATCAACAATGAACTTTCACATAAAATCTCCTCATCTTAAAATTCACTTTATTTGAAGTGATATTCAGCCAAATGAAACACAACTTCAGGCCAGAGTGACTCAGAAGCCACCAGTTTGCAACCTCTGACTTTTGCTGGATTTTATTGTAGGGACCCCGCATTTGAGTATAGAATTCTATGTTTATAGACAGATTATCACACTTTAAAGGCTGTTTTGTTTTGTTTTTTAATAGAAACAGTATCTTTTGCTTATTTGTTTGTTCTTTAATATTTATCTATTTGGCTGCACCAGGTTTTAGTTGCAGCATGTGGGATCCAGTTCCCTGACCAGGTATCAAACCCAGGCTCCCTGCATTGGGAGCACGGAGTCTTAGCCAGTGGACCACAAGGGAAGTCCCATAATAAGGGCTGTTTTAAGTTGATTCCCCATTATAAAATTCATTCATAGTGGAAAGAAACCGATGCAAATCTGGCCTTTCCACAGTTTGAGTGAGTACACATTTTTACAGTTAATACCTCTAGTATGGTCCACTATTAGGAAGAAACATTTTATTAGGCTCAACACCTTAGCAGGTATATAAACATGCTGAAGCAGGTATTCTTAGGTTTCCCAAATTCCACAAAGCAGGATTCTAACCTGCCTGCCTCCACTGGTGCCATCGTTCTGCTCTGAGCCCAGCGTCGCCCTTACAGGTGTTTTGTGGACTCAGTTGGTGCCCAGGCAGCCCCTCTCACAAGTGTAGCACTCTGGAAGTACTGTTGCCTCGTACTTTCTTGCCTTGGAGCGCGGTTCATCAACTCAGAAACGCTCGTTACATAGCAGTGCTTCAGGGAAAGGTGCAGCCTGTTCATCTTAAGGCAAAAATCAGCTGCAAGCCACGATCTTCCATGCTCTAATGGTCACCCCAGGAAACACCCTCTTCTGGCCAAGGGACAAGGCTTTTCCTTGAACTGTGCTTTGTTTTAGTGCCCATCTACCCCTTAGGAAGATACTTTTATTTAAAACCATTGTTATGCTAGATACAAGCCCAGATGTCCATTCCAGCAGGTCAGAAAAAACAGACAAATGCCACTTAAAAAGACAGGAAGGAGAGCACTCTACAAGATAGCCAAGGTTGGGTGGATTGCATGGGTAGGGCTCGAAGCACTTTCTCCCGTTATCTGATTCTTGTATTTCTTGCTGTGCTTCAACCACTTTTATAATTAAGAATATAAATAGTCAGTGAAGCCGCATGCAGCTCAAGGAAGGGTGGCTGTCTCCAGACTGGAATTTTGAACTCGGTGTGGCATGGGTTCTTGCACAGTCCCAGTTTGGGGCTTTTCCTTTTTTTTTTTTTTTTTTCTTCCATTAATTTGTACTTTTGCTTTTTGATGTCTAGATTTTTTCAAGAGGGGAGGGAGAAGGAATATTATAGCGTTTAGTCTTTTACCATTATCCTATGATTTTTGTAAGGAGATGAAGAAAGTCATTACGATGCCTGTGACTATAGTACCTCATCCCTCTTGGAGCCCAGAATCTACTGGGAGATTCCCCTCTTGTCTTTGCTTTGAGAGGCAAAATATAGGGTAAAGGCTGAGAGCACAGACTGAGGAATCCCCACTCTGCCACACCTTCATGCTGGGTGAACTACCAATCTGCTTAACAGGCTGGGCCTCAGTTTCCCTGTTTGTTAAATGGGGTGAGTACAGTGCTACTCACAGGATGGTGATAAGGGTCAGGCGGGTGGTGTAAACGACGTCCTTAGAGCAGTGCCTGCACACCCTGAGCACCATGTGTTTGCCACAGTCAGCATCCTAGCTCACATCCTGCAGACCACCCTCCAGGTCCAGGGGAACTATGGAGGTTCCCGTGGTGGCCCCCTCTTGTGACCCAGCCCTCAGGAGCAGATGGTGGGGTGTCAGCAATGGCAGCTGTGGCAGGGTACATTTGAGAGTCGTTTTTAGTAACAGCAACCATTGATGCTCAATGTGTGTGGCAGCCCTGTAATTTTACATCCCTGAGTTGCGGATGTTCCCGCAGGAATCCCGGTCTCCACGAGGTTAAGCAACATGCTAATTACAGAGCAGAGACCCAGACCAAAACAGAAATGCATGCTTTCGGGGCTCTATCAGAGGCTCAAGACTTCTTCAGAGTCAATTCTCCAACAGCCCAGGATGGTCCTTCCCTCCGGTGGGGTCACCTGCTTGGTGGCAGACATGGGTCACTTCCCTCGAGGTAATGCAGAGCCCTGTGCCCTTCAGCGGAGTCTCCCCAACTTCATGTTCAAGATCCACGTAATCATTTGCTTTAGTCATGCCTTCAGATGACTCTAGACCTCAGCTTTCCCGTTAGCCAGAAAGGGAGGAGTTGACTGCCAAACATTTCTAACCATCCACTATCTTTTAAAAAAAAAAAGTAAATCCTAAAATAAATAACTGCTTGGGATTTCGGGACACCCGGTACTGGAACCTGGTTCTTGAAAATGATCATGATGTCCCAGTGTGTCCCTGGAGAATGCATCGCAGAGGGCTCGTGGGCGGCTGCCTTAAGGAGCAGCCTCTACCTGCAGAGAAAGCCAAGAAAGGCGATTTGTTTGCAGTGGCAACCTGCAATGGATCATCTGCAGATAGAGACTGCCCACAGCCCTGTGCAGTGGGTGAGGGGAGCGGAAGAAGGAAATTTACACGGAGGGGCATTTTATCACCATTCCTTTCAGTATCATCTTCTGTTCCAAGTTGCAGTGTTTCTTACCAGGGAGCTGTCAGAATTTGGGGGTGAGTGGAACTTCCTGTCCTTGCAGGATGCTAGGACCCCTGAGGATTTAATGTCAAGCATCCCCTCCCACATTCATTGTGGAAACCGAAAAACTGCCTCTGTACCTTTCCTGACACCCCCGGGGGTGGTGCCACCCTCTGCTCACCCACCCCACGTGCATCCTAAGCGCAGTCACTGGGTGAAGTCTGTGTCCGGACAGCAGCGGGGGGTGGCCGTAAGTTGCCTTGCTCTGCCATTTGGTTTCTCAGGGCCAGATTAGCGACAGAAATGCTCCCTGTGTTTTCACCTCTCGTCAGTTGTCAAGCCTAGGAACGTGTTCTTAAACATCTGTTAGGGGTAAGCCATGGAGCTTTCTCTTCTGAAAACAGAACCAAAGTCATCTTGTTGAGCTGCATGGGGCAGCAGAGGGTGGGCTGGAGGAGAGTGAGAGGAGATGGCATCCCTAACGCAGGGGGCTGACCGTGGGAGGTGAGACCTGCAGCCAGCGCATCGGCGTCCGGGCAGGTAGGGGAGAGGGCAGCCGAGCTGGGGCTTGTGAGGGAAGGAAGAACAGAGCACACCTTCCTCTCTGACGCAGTTCAAGAGGAGATGGCGGGGTGGTGGCAAGTGGGAGCCCATGGTAATGTCTGGGAGGGCCCACCATACACATCTCTCCCCAGCTGTGTGTTCTGTGCCGTCACATTCGGGGCTGAAATCAGCTGTGGTAGTGGTATTTACACCACAGGAATCAGCAAACACTGGTCAGGCTTCACCTTTTACCCGAAACCCCAGCCTGCTCCCCAGCCATCCCCTGCAATGAGCTGGTTTCCCAGCACACCATTGCTTTAGGGGCCTCTAGAGGCCCCCTTATCTCAACCACGCATGGTAGGTATCACTTTCTTATAAGGAGCTGCAACCCTCTTCTGTCCTCTGTGTTCACCCCCACTGCTAAACAAAGCCCCCTTCAGCCCTCCAAACCTGCTCAAGAACTCTGTGGTCACTTAGCCAAACCAGTTCTCCTCCTAGAAAAAGGGGAGCTTGTTATAACAGGCGGTGTGGGGGGTTGCACTTAGATTTTGTACTGGCATCCATTTTTACTATCATATCAAGGTCTATTCTTTCCTGATTTTAAAACACTAATTTTAAGGGGGTTGAGGAGTCAGCTTATTTTTATTTTGTTTGATTGTCCTTCGAATCAGCTTTTCTGTAAACTGATATTAAAAGTAGTTGCTTTTCCTAAGTCTGAGACTAGATGGTGAAGAAATATGCCCAGGAATAGTTTGAAAAAATAGGACAAAGTTGGGAGCTTGCCCAAAATTTAGAATTCACCACAAGTAAACTGCATTTGCATAATTAAGAGTTGCTGCTCCCATCCTGTGGGTCTAATTGCATCCTGCCACGTGCAGAGAGCCACGTCACCTCTCCAGTTCTCTTATCTTGTCTTTCCCAGACGGGAGATGGCTCTTGATCTCCCATCAATCTAGCTGTTTAGTCACTTTTGCCGACGAGAAAGTGAAAGCTGAATTGCCAGGGGGTAGAAGGTGCTGGAAGAAAGGAAACTAGAAGCCCGTGTCGACTAAACAAATATAGTCAGAATGCAAAAGTAGAGCTATTTTATTTGGTGGGAATGTTTAGGAGTCTGAGCCAGGGAGACAGCATCTCAGTAGCTCTAAGAAAACTGCTCCAAAGAGGCAGGAGGGGAAGTCAGGCTATATACAATTTTGTAACAAGGGAGCAGGCATTTTGAATATCAAAGATTGGGTATCAAATTAAGGAATTTGGCATTCTATGTATGGGGAGATGCAAGCCTCTGGGCTCACTGAGTTCATTCCTTTCAAATGCACCTCCGCTGTCTGGGGCCACCCCAGTTCCCTCGTTCACCTTGCTTCCTGCATTCCCCCAGCTCCTCAGCAGTCACCCTTGGGGGTGGCAGCGTCTGCACTTTCGGGAGCTCTCATTCACATTTGGAGGCCAGAAATCACTGATGGCTGTGACATTTCTTGTTTACTAATATGGCAGGAGATGTTTTCATTTCACACCAGGGTTCACCAGGGCTTCAAAAAGCAAGGCAGTTACCAAATAATGCTCATCTAAAAGATAATCACAGTGTCTACCGTAGGAAAGAACTATGAGAGACCAAGTGAAGGAAAGAGGCAAGACCAGTCAATAAACAAACAAGAAAATGTGAGATGGGCCAGGGGGTGGCAAACAAGGACCTAGAGCCAAAACTGGCCCCTCACCTGCTTTTATAAATAAAGTTTTATTGGAACAGAGCTATACCCCTCTGTTTACTCCTATCTGTGGCTGGTTTCTAGATCCATATATGGCAGTCACAACAGAGACTAGGTTCTTTACAGGAACCAGCCAGAGGAAGAGCTGGCAGAAGACAGAGGGAGCAGTGAGTGAAACGGGCCTGAGAAAGTAAAGAGTTAGAAATAGATCAAAAAGGAGGGGGCTATGGGGGTAGCAGCAGAGTTTGAGCGTGATTGTTGGGGCAGAGGACGGTGCCTGAGGTGAGCAGACAGATAGGCCTGGCCTGGAAAGGCGATCGGGTACTGGCCCAAGTGTGTTAAGTAAGTTGTTGTTCAGTCGCTCAGTCGTGTCCGATTCTTTGCAGCCCCATGGACTGCAGCACGCCAGGCTTCCCTGTCCTTCACCATCTCCCAGAGTTTGCTCAAACTCAAATCCATTGAGTTGGTGATGCCATCCAACCATCTCGTCCTCTGTCAACCCCTTCTCCTCCTGCCTTGGGATTTCCCTCTGACTGCTCATACCCAGAAACCAGATAGAAGGTGGTCTTGGCAGCCGGGCGAGATGGGACGGCTGCTTGGGCTGGTACTGTTCAGGCTCAGTTACTTTGTGAACTTGGGGCAGGAATACAAATGAGAGCTCGCTATCCTGTGTAAATATTTGAAGTATGTGGTTAAAGCTAACGGGGAAATTCTGGCCTCCCATTACACAAATGCACCTTTGTGAACACCTGGAAGCCTGAGTTCCGGTTTAGGGTTCTGGTTCCTCAAGGTCCCTGCTGCTTCCCCTGCCATCTTCCCAGCCTGTACCCGAGGGCTTGCCACATCCCAGCCACATCCACCAGCCTGTGGGGTCGAGGGGATCGGGACACGCGAGAATATTTTGAGGCAAGAGTTAGGACTTAGGGAACCCAGAAGTCCTGACCCTCCTCTCCTCTGGGCAGTGTCCCTGCTCACTCTGCCCTGGCCCAGCCAGTGAGGGCCTGACCGGACTGGGCACTGGGGCATCTTGGAGCTTCTGTTAAATATAGACCACACTCTGCCTCCAAAGAAATCAGCATTCTTCCACCTTCTCGAGCTAATCAGGAGCACACTGTACCTCTCTCTGCCCCCGCTATGCATCAAAACCAGAGTGTGCATGGGAGAGCATACACGCTAAAGCTGCTGGAAGCTGCCTTCTAGGGGACAGACGCTGATCTGAGCACGCCACTCGTCCCTGCTGCGACATCTAATGGTGAAAAGTGGAAGTGCACCACCCACCAGGAGGAGAAAGATGTCAGAAACTTGTTGCAGAGTTGTTCAGTCACTCAGTGTCTTTGCGACTCTTTGTGACCCCATGGACTGCAGCACACCAGGCTTCCCTATCCTTCACTGTCTCCTGGAGTTTCCTCAAACTCATATCCATTGAGTCGATGGTGCCATCCAACCATCTCATCCTCTGTCACCCCCTTCTCCTCCTGCTTTCAATCTTTCCCAATATCAGGGTCTTTTCTAATGAGTTGGCTCTTCACATCAGGTGGCCAAAATACTGAAGCTTCAGTATCGGTCCTTCCAATGAATATTCAGGATTGATTTCCTTTAGGGCTGACTGGTTGCTGTCCAAGGGACTCTCAAGAGTCTTCTCCAGTACCACACCTCTGTCCCAGAGGGCTGTCTCAAATTCTGTGTTCAGATTCTTCACGGTTCTTAGTGAACACCAGTGGGGAGGGGCCCTCCTTGAGGACAAGGTTAGATTTCCTTGGACTGAAGACTCGAGTATATTCTGCTTGTCCTTGCCTTTAAGCAGTTTCCCAGCCCATCTTCCCAAGAGCAAAGTAAAGGGTGAGAGTCCCTCCCAGTCCAGGCCAGCAGGTCCTGACTGCAGGGAAAGGGAGGGCAGGGAGATGTGTGAAGGCCCTGGGCAGAGAGCAGGGATGTGGGATGGCTTGCAACCCCTAGACCCCTTTCTTTGGCCATCGAAATATTTTTCTCACCTGCCTGCCATTCATCTCCACTTGAAAGGTGAGAATGTGTATGTGTTTGTATGATCATCCCAGAATCGAGGACACTATAAAACCTGAGCTGTCAGTCCCATGAAGCAGTATTTTCTTGGACAAAACAAGATTTCTTGAGGATTGCTACATTTGGGAAACAGCATGAGAGCTAGTGATGGATTCTGACATGAACGCAGTCCCTGCAGAAGAAGGTTCAACCTGTATTTCTGATTGAAATCTGTATTTCTTTAAATAAAGACGCTCCCCTGGAGCTCCCCAAGGACATGGAGCCTGTTAACACAGGCCAGCAGTCCAGCTCATTTGCTTAGGAAAAATGAGGTGCCCGAGTGTACCCTTTGTCTGTGCAAATCCAGAGTGGGGAGGCGGGGTGCACTCTCATCCTACTGACCCTTTTCATAGCAATGACTTATAAGCCTTACTTTAAATCAGGACTCTGCACTAACTGGGACGTGTTTTCTTAGTATAACGAACTGGAAATGGCCCTTGCTGGATATTCATAGTCCTAGGACTAATAACTGAAGCACAACCCAGCTTTGAGTTTCTGTTCTCAACTTTGTAAATCATTGTTTACTCCTCCCCGCTCCCCACTCCCCTTCTAGAAACCCATCACCTCCCTTTCAGTGACAGCAGTGGTAGAAGGGAAACCTAGTTCTGTCTTCACCTTGGTCAAGAAAGGGCCTTGACCCCTCTGAGCCTTGGTTTCCACATCTGAAAGGGAGAATGACCACATTAACCACAAAGGTTGAGGTTTAACGAGGAATGTGAGTGAAAGCACAGTGTAAGCTGGAAGAGACAAACCTGGAAGTTACAGCTGCAGACGGAAATGCATCTGTCGCAACTCCTGGGGGTGTTCATGAAAGAATAGTTCAGGACCCTTGTTGAAGACAGTAGGATGGACTATTTGGGGGTACTGCAGTGGGTGCGGAGCAGAGGAAAGAGATCACCTCAACCCCAAATTCAACTAGGACAAGCGTGGATTTATAACCAAGGAATTGGGTGGGGTTCATGGATGGAAAATCACTAAGACAAAACGCAGAGGCTAAGGGGTGTCTTGCTAGAAACCCACGCCTTGGATTCTTTCATGAGATGGTCAGCCAGCTGAGGCCGCAAGAGGAGATGGAAGGGAGGCTCGGGGGAAATGCAGTTTATATCACTGGTCCCAGAGAGACAGGGATTAGGGTTGGGTCACGGAGCGCAGACTCAGTTAAGCAGGGGGAAGCAAAGAGCCCCTGGGGCAAGTGCTTTACTGGGGTCAGGGTGGGTACACAAGGAAAGGTGCAGGGCGTGTCACTGGGGCATGTGAATGTCAGGGGTCACAGTGGGAGGGTCGGAAGGGGAACCTGTGTCTGAGCCCACTTACACATTGGTGTACCTGGGCTGGCGCTGACATCCTCTGTGGGGATGTTAACGCAGCAAACATAGGAAGTTTTAAAGATTATAATACTCATCAGGATTATTGCTGAAGGCAGAGCAGGTGCTCAGATATCAAGGTTGGGCATGAAGAGTTTGCTCAGATATCAAGGGTGAGGGATTTCCTCTAAACTTGACCTTGCAGGATTCTTGTTCATCCTGGACTAACCAGGCCGACACAGCCCACCGTCACCAGCCCGTCTTCCCTCTTTCCTCCATTTCTGGGGCTGACTTGGGAGCAGGCAGACAGCCACCAGCCACTGCTAGGCCACCACTGCCCTAAGTGGAACTGGAAGGAGCAGAGGGCGCTCAGCCCAGGCAGCACTGAGCAAGGCCAAGACACACCCTCTCTCAGTGGCGTGGGACAAACCCACATTGGTTCAGAGCAGCTGCTGGAAGCAACGGGGTAACACCTGTGTCCGAGGGTTACCGCAGTCTGCTCGGGCTTGGGCCCAGACCTGCGGGACTCGTGTGAGAGAACAGAGGTGCCCTCACTCCTTCACACAGGACAGATGTGTTGGCCCAGCCTCAGAGTGTCAGGATCAGAGGACACGGAACAGACAGAATAGAGCAATGCTGTGGGTAATGCCCCCAGATTCAGTGATGGGACTAAAGCCAGGAGCAGGTTTTCTGCCTTTGCCCCATCTCAGGAGAAGCACATCCTGGCTTCAGGCAAAGAATCTGTCCGTGTTAGTTAGCCATGTGTCATGGACTAGGTGGAGAACTTCTTTATTTATTCATGAGATACTCCTAAAGGAGGAGGCCGCTCCCAATTCAGACACTCACTGTGCAGTGGGTGGCACTAGTGTTAAAGCACCCCCTGCCAGCGCCAGAGACATAAGACACGTGGGTTCGATCCCTGGGTTGGGAAGATCCCCTGGAGGAGGGCACGGCAACCCACTCCAGTATTCTTGCCTGGAGAATCCCATGGACAGAGGAGCCTGGGGGCTACAGTTCATGGGGTCGCAAAGAGTCAACACAACTGAAGTAACTTAGCATGCAGCACCCACAACTTGAAGGTAGAAGGGCTAGTTTGAAGATTAAATTATAATGGGAGGTGGTAGATTGTCTTCATGGGCTCATCTGCCACAGTGAATGGCATCAGGGAGAAGCCCCTGCCCCATTTCTTCTTGCCTGATCAGCAGCACCCCAATGAGTAACTGCCTCAGAATAGAGCTTTTCAACTCCTGTGCTGACTTGGGTCATAATTCAGGGGAAATGCTGGCAAGATACTCCAGCCCTTTCCACCCAGTGCTGCGTTTTGTCTCGGTACCTGCTGAGATTTGAGGTTAAAAGAAGAAACCCAACAAGGACAACCTCATGTTCTACAGATCACTGTCCAAACTGTGGTTTCCAACCCCTAGGAGAACCAATACTTTCTAACAGTTGTCCCCAGCCTTTTGGATAGGGGAGTGGTTCAGGCAGTAATTCGAACCCTGGGGAGCGGTGGATGAAGCTTTGCTGCTCACCTCTTGCTGTGCTTCCTGGGTCCTAACAGACCAAGGACTGGTAGCAGGGTGGGGACCCCTACTTTATAATGTACATTTTGTGATGCCGTCATTACTCTCCTGAAATAAAACTCGAAGGTAACAGTGTACCTACGGAGGTTAATTTTAAAAGATAACAGAATGCCCTAACTGTAATATAACAAAGACATCAAAGTAGTATATATGTGGTATAATAGAAGGTGTTTCAGTACGTAATTGCAGAGCATAGGCGATGAGGAGACGTTGTTAACTTGACAGACGCTTGGACCCATCCACAGAATCACCGAATGTAACACCTACAGATGCCAGGGATGTTGGAGGGACAGCAACTCAAAACAGCAGCAACAGGCTGACGTTTTAGAAGTGGGGATCAGAGCTTCTGAAAGATTAAGTGGGAAAGGATGTGTGTATAATTCCCCCAACATATACAATTGTTGCACTGCTGGGGAAGTCAGTATGTATTAAACCATACCCTCTCAGAACCCTCTGGGTCATATTAAAATGCAGTTAAGTCCTAAGTTCAGGTGATCACAGACAAGGTCTTTCTCTTATATAAATGCTCAGCAGACACTCAGAAGTCAAGCAGACTCAGGAGAATTCATCCCATTCACAACATTGTGTGTACATATCAAGAGCCCAGCACCCACCTACCCACTGCCCGCCAGCAGCATCCCCCAGCACTGGGAACTAAAACTGCCAGCATCCATTTTCAAAATGCCAGCTCCTGGGCGGTGTTCCCCTTGTCGAGAAAGATGGGTCGGAGTTTACCAGGAGGAAGCGGAGGAAGGAACGCGGGAGAGTTGTGAGCTTGCTACCAGGGCATGAGCCTGCCCTAGGGCTCCCATCCTGTGTTGGTGGTGGAAACTGTAGCAGTGGCTCAGGAGGAGGAAATGAGCTCTAAATCAGCACCTCCTAGGATTTAGGTCTGGAAGCAGGGGCCTAGCCAGGCCTGAGACCTCACTGAAAGGAAAAGGCAGACCCTTAGCTCTGAAGCACTCCTGCATCGGTCACCCTGAGTACCTCATTTATGTAGCACCCCTTTATTGGCCATCCTAGGTGAGCCAGGTGCTGGGGATACTGTCCTGCCCTCAGGTTGGCCTCTGTTTTAGAGGGGAAGAGTATCACATGATTACCCTCCAGTCCAGGGGGTCACGATGGAGAACCAGATGTGGGCTGGAGCCTGCCCGTGAGGAAACTTCTGGGAGAGGTCACAGCAAGATAGGTCTCCTAGGGTGCAAGGAGTTAACAGGCTAAAGCATAGGGAGTCATCGTGGGTAGGAGAGAAGGACTCGTCCTCGGGCTGCAAGCCAGAGGCTGTTATTACACAGCTGGGAGCTGAGAGCCAAGAGGGTGCGTGGGGCCAGGATGGAGCTAGGGTGGCATGACCAGCGTTCCACCATGTAGCCCTTGAGGTGGGTTCTCCGGGTGCACGGAGCTCCTCGCCAGCACCATCTCTTCAAAAGCACCCATGTCATATTTGATAGGACATTGTTCGTGTGTCTGTCTCTCCTCAAAGCTGCAGATCTGGGGCTGGTATAGACCTTCCTGTTCTAGCACACAGGAGGTCCTCCACGAATGTTTGTTGATGAATCTGTGCATCAGCCAGGGCTGGGGAGACTTCTGCTTCTCCCTGTAGGGCTGAGAAAGAAGACAGCAGAAATGCTATCATGTCCTGCAGGCCCTTCCTCAGCATTTAACTTTGTACCTTGTGATGCCCTTTTTCTTATCATCTTATACCTCCAGAATGTCATCAAGGAGTAGGACTTTTCCACACAGAAGGGGCAGGTGCCCTGGCCAGTCTAGACTACTTCCCAGAAATTGTTTTACCTAGTTCATCATGCATCAAAGTGCAATGGAAGTGGGCAAATCCGTTAAGACAGAGCACATCGGTGGTCGCTAGTGGCAGGGCAGAGGGAGGGCTGGGAAGTAACCACCAATAGGTACAGTTTCCTTGTGGGGCAGGTGAAAGTGCTTTGGGACCAAATAGCAGTAATAGTTGTACATGTAGTAAAAGCCGCTGAAAGGTCTGTTTTAAAATGGTTAAAATGGTGAATTGTATGTTACGTCTCGCTTCAGTCGTGTCCGACTCTGTGACCCTGTGGACTGTAGCCTGCCAGGCTTCTCTGCCCCTGGGATTCTCCAGGCAAGAGTACTGGCGTGGGTTGCCATGCCCTCCTCCAAGGGATCTTCCCTACCCAGGGTTCAGACCTGCATCTTATGTCTCCCGCCTTGGCAGCAGGTTCTTTACCACTGGGGCCACCTGGGGAACCTATGTTATGTCTGTTTTACATTAAAAAATTTTTAATGTCATGGGGACAGAACAAGAGGTGTCTACCACGTGAGCAGAAATTGCAGACCTCCCGGAGTACAGACTTCCAGTTAGAAATTAAATAAACTTTGGGGCTATAATGCACAGCTGTTGACTAGAGTTACTAATACTCTACAGCATATTCGAAAGTTGATGAGAATAGATCTTTAATATTTGCATCACAAAATATTTGCATCACAAAAAAATATTTTTACTGTGAATAGTGATGGATGTTAACTAGACTTACCAACATGATGATAATTTCACAATAGATACAAACATCAAATCATTTACATTGATTTGAAACTAATGTTATAATAAGGTTATTTTTACCTCCATTTTTTTTTTAAGGCAAAGAAAACTCACAGACCAGAAGGATGCATTGGGGGTCTTTTGTTTGTTTGTTTTGGGGGCTGTTTTATGTTTTTGTTTATCTTCTACCCTCACTGCACAGCTTGCAGGACCTTAGTTCCTCCAAGCAGGGATCGAACCTGGGCACGGAGTCCTAACCATTGGACGCCCAGGGAGGTCCCAAGCAGCAGGGTCTTGAACCGTGGGAATCGGCATGTGTGTTTTGCTCAGGGCCTGCTCTTCTCCCTGACTAAGGGCCCTGTTTCATCTCTATTCAGGACACACACCGAGGACTCTTCATCCAGCAACTGCGACCCACACAGAACCTGCAGCCAAGAATCAAGCTGAAGCTGTTCGGCCACTCGGGGTCTGGGAAGACCACTCTGGTGGAATCTCTCAAGTGTGGGCTGCTGAGGAGCTTCTTCCGAAGACGCCGGCCCCGGCTCTCCTCCACCAACTCTACCCGGTTCCCACCCTCGCCCCTGGCCTCCAAGCCGGCAGGTATGCGTGCACCCCACCAGCCCTTGTCTCTCCACTGGGTGCTTCCAAAGTCAAAGCCTGGGAGGAAGGCTGGCTTTGTGTTGAGCACTTGGCCCGAGGCTGACCGACTCCTGGCGCCTTGGTGGCTTCAAGGTGTGGGCCCTCTGGCTCTTGGCCCTGTGTCCACCTCACTCTTGGGCAGCAAGTACACCCTGCCCCCATGCTAGCAAGGAAAGGGCCTCGCTGAACTCACAGTCCACAGTCACAGACGTGCAGGATAGCACAACCGTGTCATATTCTGCTCAGGACTCGGCCCTTGAAGATGCAAAGAACTGGGACTGACACAAATTCAGGGTTGCACAGATGGAATATCAGTTCCCAGGACGGGTCCTCTCCCCTGACACTCCCTGGAACGCTGTGCGCACGTCCAGGAATGCAAGAACACAGAGCAACAAATCTGGGTGCATGGGAGGCCCGTCCACGCGCATCTGGAAGTGGGTTGGTGGATTTGGAAGTCTCCTTAATGGTTTTTCAGTTGGTCCATCTGCTCACCTGGGCCCTGGTTGGAAAGCAGGTGTTGCCATCTACCCCCACCTCCCACAGACACAATTGTCAGTGGAGCCACACCCAGAACTGCAGGATGACCTGTCCCTCCCAGGGAGAAACACCTGAGATGACCAAGAGGAAGCAGAACAGTCTGGGGTGTTGTTTTTCCTGCCCCCCATCCCGCTTTTACAGTAAGGGAATTAAGTTTTTCAAAAATAGGAATATAGACCTTCAGAGACTTTTCTAAACAATGTCATTTTTGAAGCTCTGTGCCTCAGATTCACTTTCTGTACATAATACAAAGGTGTCATACCTGTTACCTAGAATGAAAACAGGTGTTTGAAAGTTTTGTTTCTATGTAATTTCTCTCTCCAAGAGGAAAGAGGTGTGGGCAGCCTTAGTAGGGTGAGGGACCATTGACTGAGATCTTCATGCCCCTTTCAACTTTTTCGCTCTGAGCACAGCAGTAGGATTGAAACCAGGGGAAGAAGTACAGCCAAAATAGACATATAATTAGAACGATTATAATACTGCTAATGCAGATGGAGCACTAACCGTGTGCCAGGAACTGGGCAAAATGGGGTACGTTTGACACCTCATTTAATCCACGTGACAGCTTTATTGGCTTTTTTGCCACCCTTTTACTGAAGCCTTGAGGGGTCAGATACACTGCCTAGAGTCACACAGCTGGCAGTTCATGAAGTGTCTGGCTCCTGAGCCAGGGCTTGTTAATAATGCTTATAACTCCATCTGACCTGGGGCATATTTATGCTCACATTTTCCATTTTCCACTGTAATTTTGCTCAATTTCAGGATGTAATATAGGTTTATACCTTCTCAGAAGCCAGTAGTTTTCCAGATTTAACCATTAAGTTCAGCCTCTGTGTGTGGACACTGCCAACCTTTGCTTAAGGTTCAAAGCGAGCTTCTCTAGCAGTTCCTGGGGTCGCCAATTCTCACCTGCTGTGGGTAAGGTCACTCAGTCTCAATGACTTGAGGCTGGGAGGTGCAGCGGGAGGGAGGCAGAGAGAAACAGACAAAGAGCAGAGACAAAGATGGGATCTATACAGATCCATGATCTGGAATTTTCACTAGCCATATTAGATATGAATTTATGCTGCAGCGGGCATCCCTTGTGGCTCAGCTGGTAAAGAATCTACCTGCAATGCAGGAGACCTGGGTTCGATTCTTGGGTTGGGAAGATCCCCTGGAGAAGGGAACGGCTACCTACTCCAGTATTCTGGCCTGGTGAATTCCATGGACTTTACAGTCCGTGGAGTCGAAAAGAGTTGGACATAACTGAATAACTTTCTCACTTCACTTATGCTGCAGCTCATGGGCACACTTCAGGTGACATACAGGCTCTCCAGGAGGGAGAACAGCTCTACCCTCACTTCTCAGAAGTCGGATCTCCATTCTTCTTCCTCTGATCAGTTCCCATGTCCGGAAGAATCCAGAAGTAGACTCTTGATAAAACACAGCTCACGATGGCTAAAGTGAAAGAAAGAGCTGTTGCTCAGTCCTATCCAACTCTTTGCAACCCCATGGACTGTAGCCTTCCAGGCTCCTCTGCCCATGGGATTCTCCTGGCAAGAATATTGGAGTTGCCATTTCCTTCTCCAGGGGATCTTCCCCACCCACGGATCAAACCGGGTCTTCTGCATTGCAGGCAGATTCTTTACCATCTGAGCCACCAGGAAAGCCCCTCAGGATGACTAGATTATCAGCAAATCTCACTGCATCTTCCAGCCAGGGCTTAGAGAGACATGAGTCATGGGGCTGAGTGACACAAGATTCTCTCAAGGATGACGGGTTCTCTGGACCAGATGAGTGTCCCTGACTTCGATCAGCACAGAGAAAAGTAACTCGGGGCGCAGGAATGTAAGGTCAGAAGTCAGAAGCCTGGTAAGCTGCAGCATTTTGTGTAGTAGGAGGAAGGGGAAGGAGAAAAGTTGAATTAACTTCCAGCATTTGCAAATCAAGACACTTCACCTAAAAAGTTGGATATTTATTTGGTTTCTTGTAAAAAATAAAATTGGGAGCTCTGGCCACGCTGGATTCACGTTTCTACCTGGAGCCAGTTAGTGGCTGGGGTGAGGGGCATAGCACCATATTGAGGGGCCCAGGCTCTGCATTTTGCCCTGACCCCACTCAGCCCCCTAACTCCAGGAGGGAGAGCTCGGGACTAGACTCCCCACATCTGTGTCTGAAATTTCTCCCTGTGACAGAAATGACATTTCAGCAGTACATTGGTGTGTGTGACCCTTGGGCTAATCTGTCTGACCAAGGCCAGGCAGCCTCCCAGAGGGCCTGGGCAAGGATGGAAGAGGCCCACCCAGTTTCACGCCGAGGCGGCTGGTCTGCTCTGAGGGTGGCTGAAGTGTCTATATGGACAGTTCCTGGAGGTGACAAGATTCACTCGCAGCTAACTCTAGTCCAGCTGAGGCTGCTAAGAGCTGGGAGGCTGTGTTTTCTGCAGGAGGCTCTGTGTCAGGCCCTTCTCCTGCCCTGCCCAGTGCAGAGCCAGCAGGCCCCCGGCTGCGGAGTGTAGGCAGGAGGCAGCAGAACATGAAGCCCGGACCCCTGCAGCCCCAGAGCAGGCAGCCTAACAGTCACTTTCTGACCCTCACAAAACAGAAGGGGATCCTCAGGAAAACAGAGCATGGCACAGATAAGAAGCACCAGGAGGGCCACCTGGCGGGGAACCAGCTGGGGGAGGGCGGCAGGCTCTAGGGGCCTTGTGTACAGGAGAAGGGACAGGGCAGCGTTTCTTTGTAAGGCATGAGGAAAGGCTGTTCTGGAGCATGGTCTTCAGGGAGGGAGGTCCATTGCAGCCAGGCTCAGCTGCACCCCAGCTCTGGACACCTCTGACTTCTGCTAGGATGGTCAGGCCTTCCTCCTTTCACCAGGACAGATGCCTGCATGAGCACATTTACATCACTCAGGCGGCAGGAAGGTTGTGGGCTTTTAGAAACTTGCCTTTTGCATTGTGCTGGAGCTAGAGGCTGAGCCGTCAGCCAGGAGACAGGATAGCATGGCGTGGGGGACCTGGTGCAGCCACTCACGGCACGTGGCTGCCTCACACACTCCCTTTGTGCCACAGCTGTTGAATAGTGATTCTGCGGTAGGAAGGAAACCCCTGGTGCCAGGGGAGGAGTGAATGTCCAGAAAGAGCACTGCAGGAGGCTGTTGCCTGCTTACCAGAGAGCAGTGTTTGCAGGAAGTCTTTTCTGACCTGGGTGCAAAAGTGGCTTCTCCATCGGGGCCTTCCACTTTTTACCACTAGAGGTCAGTGGTTAGCAAAAATGCTTTCCTCGTGATTTACACTTGATCTTAGCCAAAAGGCTGAGAAGTGATTTTCCCTCGTGATTTTATTGTTTCCCTGTAAAGTTGTTCCTTAATAATACCGTATACAACAATGTCCTGATTTTCATCCTCCCAACAAAAACTGTCAGCGAGGTGCAGGAATGCCTGTCATCTACCGAATCTGGTCTGCTCTCCCTCAGCAAGCCCACAGTGCTACTAAGACAAAACTTATTCCTCACAGTGGCCGTCCCAGACACAGGTTTTGGAGCACAGGAAAATGGGCACACCCATTCTTATGGAAGTCACGTGGGTTTTCTCAGACTTGGACTAACAATCTCTAAAGAAATACACTAAAATGCCTATCTTGTTGGCCTAGAAGTTGCTGTTTACCTTTCTGTTTGCCAAGTTTCCTCCTTTTATACCAGGGCTGGGGGAAGATTGTGGGGCAGAGAACATATAAATGAATAATTCTTCCCATCTTATTGCACCTTCTTTCTCCCTTGTACCTGACCCAGCCTTTGAGCTCCAATTTTATCCTCCTCCCCTCCAACCTCTTGAAAATTCCGATTGTCTTGGTCCTCCATCTGAAAAGTTTGATCTTTCAACAAGGGTTATCTTTGTGTTTGGATCACCAGTTTTAAAAGTCAGGTGACCCAGGTGTAATGACCTTGCAGTGTCTGTCACTATTAACTCTGAACCAAAGGTACTAACTGTTTAGTATGATTTAGTTCACTGAGCCCCTCCCAGATACACTCTCAGAGCCCCCAGATGTTCCCACCCAAGTCCTAGCCTTCACCGTACTGTTGGAGGTCTGTTGGACAGACAAGCAAGCCAACAAGCGTCAGAACTGAGGACACACAGGGCTCTGCCCGTGGCCCAGGGGACCCAAACTGTGTTATTTGGATCCCCTCACAAAGTTCTACCATTATTATTCATGATAACATCTTTAAAACTGGTTTGTTTTATTTACTAAAATGTATAGATTTGAAAATGAAATCCTTAATGTCCTTTCCATGAATAGAAAACCAATACCACTGCCACCAGTAAATAAAAATAGATACAGTGAACAGTGATGTGATGAAAATCTAGCTATATACTGTTGAAAGTGAAAGTCTCCCAGTCATGTGAGCTCTTTGCAACCCCATGGACTGTAGTCTGTCAAGCTACTCTGTCCATGGAATTCTCCAGGTCAGAATACTGAAGTGGGTAGCCATTCCCATCTCCAGAGGATCTTCCCAACCCAGAGATCAAACCCAGGTCTCCTGCATTGCAGGCAGTTTCTTTACCATCTGAGCCACCAGGGAAGCTCATGTACTGTTACCCCCTGCCTCCTTATTAAAAGGGGAGATTAGCAAGGATTGAAGACATGCTAAGACTTAATGCCACAAACTGAGACTTGCTGCTAAAGCAATTTAAAAACTTTCAGGGGGATCTTTTAAAAGAATAGCTTTCTCACTGTGTGATTCAGCATTAATTAACGCTATGGCCTGCTACCATCTAAGATCATTTTTCATTCGATCTAACTTCTCATGTGCCGGAGTGATACTCATCTCACCTGTATCATCAGTCAGGCTCCTGGCGGGGATTTAATGAAAGGTCCAAGTCACAGACACAATTCACAGGAACATAAAAGAGAGGGTGAAGCACCCAGAGGCTAGGTGCTACCACCCCTGGGGCGGAAAAGGCAAGAGGAAGAAGTCACAATCCTGGGAAAGCTGGAGCTCCAGGGGAGAAGCTGCTCAGGGAAGTCCAGAGTCCGAAACGCAACTGGCATCAGAAAAGCAGCAGGCAGTGCAAGGGGAAATGGGCATCAACCTTTTTCTCCAGTGCCTCCCATCGGCGGACCCTAACTGGAGGCAAATGGCAAGCAAGCCTGGAAGAGGCAGTCCATCAGGTCGGCCGCTCAGTGCACAGAGCAACATAGGAAAGGATACAAGAGGTGGAGCAAACAGAACCAGCACAATGTCGCTGGGAAACATTGCTGCCCAGCTTATGCGAGGGACACACACACACACCCTGGCCTGAAGGGAGGGGGAGACAGAGGGCGGAGGCTGGGAGGGACAGGGTGGGCAAGATCTAACATGCCTGTTCTCTGGCCCACAGTGTCCGTGAGCATCAACAACCTGTACCCAGGCTGTGAGAACGTGAGCGTCAGGAGCCGCAGCATGATGTTCGAGCCGGGCCTCACCAAGGGGGTGCTGGAGGTGTTCGGGGCCCCGTCCCACCACCCGCACTGCGCCACCGATGACCAGTCCACGAAGGCAATCGACATCCAGAATGCCTATTTGAACGGTACGGCTCACCCTCCCCAAACGGAAAGAGTTTCCAGCAGGGAACCTGTCTCGGCGAGCGTCTGCCGCAGCTACATGAAGCGTGGAGAAAGGGCCAGCGTAGGAGTGACCCAGGGCTGAGGCACAGCTGGTTAATATCCCCAAAGTAAAGCTAAACACAAATGCTTAACAAATGATTGTTAAGTTGTTGTTCAGTCGCTCAGCCATGTCCGACTGTTTGCCAGCCCATGGACTGCAGCATGCCAGGCTTCCCTCTCCTTCACTTTCTCCCAGAGCTTGGCTTAAACTCTGTCCATTGAGTCTGTGATGCCATCCAACTGTCTTATCCTCTGAGCCTCCTTCTCCTCCTGCCCTCGGTACTTCCCAGCATGAGGGTCTTTTCCAATGAGTCAGCTATTTGTATCAAGTGGCCGAAGTATTGGAGCTTCAGCTTCAGCATCCAGTGAATATTCAGGATTGGTTTCCTTTAGGATTGACTGGTTTGATCTCCTTGCAGTCCAAGAGACTCTCAAGAGTCTTTTGAGTAAAAGTGAAGAGTCTTTTGGGTAAAAGTAAAGAGTCTTTTGAGTAAAGAGTATGTTTACTCTTTGGAATAAATTTAAAGACTCAAATTCAAAGACTTTGAGTAAATTTTTTAAAAAGACTTTACTCAACAGTCTTTTGAATCTGTTGAATAAATTAGTGCATTTTTTAACGTCATAAAATACAGTCCCATTAGCAGTTGGTATACCCAATTTGAAACCCAAGTGCTGGCTCTCCCCGGAGCTCCCAGGGCCCCCTGCAGGAACACAAACCTTGCTGAGACACAGTCCATTCAGAACAGGGATAGAGCAGTTTCTCTGAGGCTGAGTTCCCTTAACTGTGAGGATTTGATGAGCTGGTGTCTATTAAAGATCCTAGGGAGAGGAACTCAGAAGAAATTGGGGGCATCTTCATGAAAGCCCTTTTATATACTAAACCCAGGGAAAAATAGAATACTCAGGGTGTTTACCTAAAGCAGCAGTTCTTAAACTCCCGCCTACACACACATCCCCTGGAGCCACTGGAAACACAGATGGCCCGGGCCCTAAGCCTCTGATTCAGCCCATCTGGGGAGTTTCCTGGCGATGCTGCTCCTGGGCCAGGGACCCTTAGGAAATAAAGTTCATATGCATTTTGCTCCCTTAAAAGTTGAGTGTTGTCTGAGTTCCTGGGGAGCACAGCTGGCCCCACCGCGTAGGGAGAGAAGTGTGTGCTCAGCACCCATCACCCACACCCTCAGCCATCCTCCTCCCCTGGTCTCACTGCCTTCCCGTGTCTGGCTTCCAGCACTCCACAGGCTCAAAAGGCCTATTTCTGTGTTCCCAAAACTATTCCCACTGAGGTCTTAGCTGCCAGACTTAGAGGGTCATTCTCCCCAGGAGTGCTGAGCTCTAGAAAAGCCCTGTGGATCTTCCAGAATGTCTCGACTGCAGAATTTCTGGCACAGAGTAAACACCAAGGGGAAAAATTAGGGAAAAGGAACCTGAAATCCTATAACTTAAGTGGTCCTGCCTGACTCCCCAGAGGCCATTGGGTGGGTGGCACTGACCTTTTGGGATCTGGTGGGTCTGGTGGTGTCCAAGTGTGTGGACCATCATGAGGAGGTTCTGGGTGCCCTAGAAACTCCAGGTCAGAATCTCGCCCATGACATTTACAGGAAAACCAGCCACCCTGTGGGAAAGCAACCGCACCCCTACCACACACACACACACACACACACACACTTCCTCCCTAGCCTGACCAGCCACACCACAGCCCCTGTGTGGGAAAGCAACCGCACCCCTACCACACACACACACCACACACACCACACACACACAGACACACACACCACACACACACACAGACACACAGACACACACACACACCACACACACACACACACACACTTCCTCCCTAGCCTGACCAGCCACACCACAGCCCCTGTGTGGGAAAGCAACCGCACCCCTACCACACACACACACACACACACACACACACACACACACACACTCTTCCTCCCCAGCCTGACCTCCCACCCCCCCCACCCACACCCTCCCTAACCTGACCCTTCCACTGCCTCTCCAGTGTGGTTGGCCTCTCAGACCCAATCTCCTCACAGTTCCTCTTACATCCTTCACGTGCCAAGCGGCTCATCAGTTATTGCATCTTTACACCTGTGTACAGTGGCCATCCAAAACAGGTTGCTCCCTTAGCTGTAAAGGTGAATTTAGTCACAATTTAACCAAAATTAAGGTTACATTTCATAGTGAAGATTCCAGTGTTGGGGGGTTGAAAACAAAGTATTTGTGCACATACACCTTTCCATGTATGCTTACAGGCAGGCACATTCACACATGTGTAGGGGGTGTGTGTGTGTGTTTGTACCACTCTGGGGTATTACAAGTAGATGTGATGGAGATACACATATAATAATGATACAGATATGATAATGGAAGTGTTAAGGAAAATGGAAAAGCAGATTACAGATACAAGTAGGTTTATTGTTGTAGTAATGTTAGTCACTTAGGCATGTCCACTTCTTTTCAACCCAAGGAACTGTGACCTGCCAGGCTCCTGTGTCTATGAGATTCTCCAGGCAAGAATACTAGAGTAGGCTGCCATTTCCTTCTCCAGGAGATCTTCCTGACCCAGGAATTGACCCAAGTTCTCCTGCATGGCAAGCAGATTCTTTACCACCTAAGCCACCTGTAGATGTATAGGTACAAGGCGTGGGTATAGAAACAGACATAGACAGAAAATATAGGAATATGTAAATATTCCATATGTAGATCTGTACTTAAGTAGATGCATAAATAAACAGATGAATGCGGTGGGTGTCCCTCTTCATAAACCCTAAAGTGCTGAGAAAGCTTGTAATTGAAATTTGGTGGCGTTTTGCGATCGTAATCTTTCTTTTCCTTTTTCTCTGTAGGCATTGGTGACTTCAGTGTGTGGGAGTTCTCTGGAAATCCTGTCTACTTCTGCTGTTATGACTATTTTGCTGCAAATGATCCCACGTCCATCCATGTCATCGTTTTCAGTCTAGAAGAGCCCTATGAGATTCAGCTGAACCAAGTGATTTTCTGGCTTAGTTTCCTGAAGTCTCTTGTCCCAGTGGAAGAACCGATAGGTGAGCTGCGACGCCAATGGGCGGATGGCCCTTCCTCCTGACCTTGCTTCCCACTCACACCCAGATCTAGCAGCTTGTGGCCAGCAAGCCACCCTTATTCCTCCTTCCTATCAGGAGATTTCCACTCGGGAAGCTTCCCAAGGCTCAGCTGTTGGTTTTGTTCTGCATATTTCTGCCACAAAGACTCAGTTCTGAACAATTCCTTGAGAGTCATTTCTCACTTTCTTTCTGTATTTCCGAGCTGTGGTCATTTCTGTTAGGTTCAAAGTGGGACACCTCATCTGACAGCTGCTGTGCCTTTAGCTAATGGGCACGTAAAAGGAAGGAAACCATGTTAACTGAATGTAGTATCTTAGCCTTATTCCTAGAGGAAAAGACAGCAGGACAGACTTATTTTGTTCTTTTCATACAAAAAAAAGAAGCAGCCTTCCCTGGTGAAATGTAAAACTCAGCAGTCAATTCTTTTCTTGAAAAGCATATAACAGCAAATAAACTGGGCTGATTCCCTTCAGGGTACCTCCACTTTTGCCCCCTCCTTTCTCATGTTTTCATTTCAAACACTGCCATAAGTGAGAGGCTCTCTGCTGATATGAACTGCAGGAGTTTCCCTTCTGAGCCTTCTGTGCTGTGCTACATTCAGCAGCTGGCTCTGGTCTTGGAAAGGGCATCCCCCAGCCAGAGGTTAGATCTCCCTTCACCTGCAAACAAGGCCTACTTGGAGGAAGATCTGAGAAGCTGCGCCATGTTCTGTGGTCGCTTCTGGTCCACTTCTGAGCAGCCTTCCTTGAGGCCCAGGAAATAGGCTCATTCCATCATTGGCCAGGCCTAGAGCTTGTAGTGACCTTGTAGGTCACTCCGATCAGCAGGCATAGGTTTGCAAGTCTGCAAGGAAAACGTACCAGTCTCGTCCACCTAGCGAGGCAGCCCAGACCTGAGGCCGAACACTCCACCTCACCTGGGCAGGGGGGAGGTTTACTCTCCACACCTGGGCAGGTGTGAAATGGCTCGCTTTCTGCCCTCAGCCTTTGGCGGCAAGCTGAAGAACCCACTCCGAGTTGTCCTGGTGGCCACCCATGCTGACATCGTGAACCTTCCTCGTTCAGCTGGAGGCGAGTTTGGATATGACAAAGACACTTCGTTGCTGAAAGAGATCAGGAACAGGTAAGGTGGCTGCTGGATCTTCAGGTAGTGCAGCAGAAATCAGGTGACCCAGAGAGAGGAATGAAAGAACTGAAAGGTCTCTTTGGCTTGGCCGAAATTTTTATTGTATGTTTCACTGTTACCAAAGCCACCAATACACATAATAACAAATTAAACAGAAGTAAAAGGCACAGGGTAAAAATCAGCAGCCTTGGAGTCCCACTGCCCAGAGGTAACTCTTTTTAGCTGTATTATGCATTTTTTTTTCAGCTTTACTGAGGTATAATTGACAAATGAAATTGTAAGCTATTTAAACTATACAAAGTGGTGATTCAATATATATGTATATACAATATGAAAGGATTCTTTCCATCTCATTAATTAACATATCAGTCACCTCACATATTTATCTTTTTTGTGTATGAGGACATCAATCAGTATTTCTTAGAATGTAAGTTGCAACCTGCTAGTGGATCATAAACTTCATTTCGGAGGCCTGCAGTAGAATGTAGGTAAGAGGAACATGATAGAAAATATCAGAGTGCATTTTATGTCAAATATTCTTGGAAAACTTTTTTGTTTCACTTAGGAATATGGATGTGCTTAGAATCACAGCGTAAAAGTATTTACTTTTACTTAGTGTCTATCCCCCCCAAAAATGTTGAGCCTACAGCTCTATATAATATACTAGTAATTTGAATTCTTGGTTTATCAACTCACACTTACCTATTATCTTCCTGATATGAAAAATAGGGCTTGTAATACTTTTTTTTGAACTTTTTATTTTGTATTGGCTTGTAGCCATTTAACAATGTTGTTACAGTTTTCGGTGATCTACTAATACTTTAGATCTAAGGTGTTGTTTCATGCTCATCCCTCTGTTCTCACTCCATCAGCTTCCACAACATCTCTTCTCCTGCCTGGTCAAATGAGTTCATTAGGCCTCCCCTTTCCTGTGTTGAGGGAAGCTGTGTTCCCTAGTTTTGTGGAACCTGGGGCACCTGTCTGCACCTGGAGCAGGTGGTGTCCCCAGGCCTCCACACCAGGGTAACATTACAGAGTCCAGCCAACAGCAGGTGGGGGTGTGTCTCCACAAGGCCACCAGCCCTTCCTTGCCCCCCACCAGCTCTTCGGACCAGCAGGAGCCTGGCCCTCTGTGGAAATAGCTGGAGAGACTGCGTCACTCTCAGGAGGCCACTGCTCTTCCCTTAGGTTTGGGAACGATCTTCACATTTCAAATAAGCTCTTTGTTCTGGATGCCGGGGCTTCTGGGTCTAAGGACATGAAGGTACTTCGAAATCACCTGCAAGAAATACGGAGCCAGATTGTTTCGGTGAGTATACCTGGGGAGGGCTGGACCCAACCTTCAGCCGGACCATCCAGTGACCAGGGAGTTGGACCTCTTTGTGCCTCTTTGTATGGTTCTCATGGTTTGGTTTGGTTTTCACGGGACCCAGTACAAGGTGTCTACATGGCCATGTTTTTATCCTGTTGTTCTAGGGTGAGCAAGAGTAGAGAAATGAGGAAATGGCCTCGAGATGAAGAGTTGTTATGGGCAAGACAGACTACCTTAGAATGTATGAAATTCTGAGTTTAGTGGTTTGTTTAAGAGTAAAATTGCTTCCTAAAAATTACAAAAGCAATTCAAAAGTGAGTAAACATATTGTGAAATATTTGGGAAATGCAGAAAAGTGGAAAAACAGTCACCAACAAAATTCACTGAAGAAATAATAGATGACCAAATGGAATGAGATGGTGTTCTTAGATGGCAATCTTAGGAAGTGTTTCATTTTCCCAAGTTATATAAACTTTGTATAGTTCTCATTAGGATCTGAATGGGATTGAGGACATGGGGTTTTTGTCTTAACATTTCAATAGAAGAATAAGTGAACATAAAGGCTGTACAATCAGTAAATAAATGGAATAGATTAGTGAGGGTAGAAATAGTTCAGAACATCTGCAGAAATTTAATAGAAAACAGAAATGTTATTTAAATTTAATGGGGAAATTTAATAAATGACCTGGCACAACTGGCTATTTGCCTGGAAGGAAATAAGGTTGAACTCCTACTCACTACGCAGCCCCAAAATAAACTGTAGGCAGATTAAAGCGTTTAAATGTAAAAAGCAGTATCTTGAATGGAAATGCAAGAGAATTTATTTTGAAAATACCTCGAGAGTGTTCAAGAAAACTTTTAAACCAAGACAGAGAACCTCAGAAGTTTTCAAAGAAAATACACCAATATTTTGTTCAAATACATTGGACAATATAAAAGTTTAAAAAGTTTTTTCTGGCAAATAAATTCCATAAATGAAGTTAAAAGGTGACATGGACTGGGGAAAAAAAATATTCTCAGTGCTTCTGGTATATGAAAGATTACTATCCATAATATTCAAAAAGCTATCTGAAATGAGCAAATGTTCCAATGGAAAATGCTAAAAAAGAAAAACAATGCTCCAGGGACTGTTTCTTTGTCTAAGCTCCAGTGTAACAAGGATATGGCTCTTATCCCGCTGCCTGGTAGAGGCCAGCTTCAGTTATAAGTTACTGTCTAGCTGATGGAAGTGACCTGTTTACAACACCAGGCTCCAGTTCCAGATGTGCTTTAGGGATTTTCAGGAACTCTCTCCTCTCTCATGAAGCCTGACCCCGACTTTCTGAAAGGGGCCGCACTACAGCACTCAGTGGGCAGGGAGTAAGCCTGGAGGGCCTCAGAGAACCTGGTCACAGAACCCAGTGGGTGGCGATCAGGAACAGTGGTCTGTGAAGGGCTCAGCGCCTGCCCACCAGGTGGGACAAGGGCCTGTGCTCCCTGCAGAGTTTTGAGCTGAGTTGTGGCATGTATCTGCTCCATGTCCCTGCACCCCATAGCTCCTGAAATCAGGCAGATGCAACTCACCAAACCCACTGCTTTTAGCCCACTGCTTTAGAACATTGTTGAATTTAGGGGGCATAAAAAGGTGATTGGAAAAGGGACTGCCCCAAATGATGCAGTGCAGTGTTTGGCTTGTGGGAGGTTTAATTAGGAAGATGTGTTGATTATATGAGTCTGTAACATAGACTGATTTATTTAACCAAGTTAACAGATGGAAAGCTCATTACAAGCCAATTACCAAGAATTAATCAAATTGGCTCTAATGGGAAGAACCCACCTGCCAATGTAGGAGATATAACAGACACAGGTTCGATCCCTGGGTTGGGAAGATCCCCTGGAAGTGGGCACACAACCCACTCCAGTATTCTTGCCTGGAGAATCCCATGGACAGAGGAGCCTGACAGGCTGCAGTCCATAGGGTCACACAGAGTCGGACATGACTGAAGTGACTTAGCACACATGTACATCTCAACAGTAATCCTCAACGATACCTAATTTACTGGTAAAAACCCATCTAATGTTGATATAATGATACTTAACTCTCTTTTCCTGTCTCTTTGTTCATAAAGTGGTCATCCCCTGGCTGAAACCCTCACTCCAAGGGGGTGGGGGGACATCAGAAGTTGATGCACCTTAGGTCACAGAGTCCACAGTTCCAGAACTATTATTGCAAAGCCTCACCATCTGTCTAACATGAGCAGAAGTGAAAGCCTCTGTAAACTTGTAGATTTGTGAAATAGATTCTGCTTAAAGGCAAGTCTGAAAACAGAACTGCCCCAGGCACCTAACACAGTGCTTTGCACAAGGTAGTCATTCAATATTTGTTAAATAAAACTATTAGTGTTGTTCAAATTTTAAAAAAAAGAACTGCCCCAGTACTTAGCCAAAAAAAGCATGAGTGCACCCAAATAATTCCATGCAGCAGTGCAGATGTGAGCAGCATCATTTTTAATCCCCGCTCCCCCTGAGTCCCCACAGCAGTACATTGACCTGCCCATCCTGCATGTTCTAGGTCTGCCCTCCAATGACTCACCTATGTGAAAAGATCATCTCCACTTTGCCCTCCTGGAGGAAGCTCAATGGCCCCAACCAGCTGATGTCACTGCAGCAGTTCGTGTACGACGTACAGGACCAGTTGAACCCCCTGGCCAGTGAGGCAGACCTCCGGCGCATCGCCCAGCAGCTCCACAGTGCTGGCGAGGTGAGAGCTCCAGCCTGGCAGGGATCTGGGAGGAGCCCCTCAGGATGCATTTCCAGCATCTGAAGGTGGGATGAGCTGAAGGGGCAGAGTGGCAACTGCACACTGCCCAGGATGCCTCACAGGAAGGCTCGAGTGATTTCCTGAACTGTGATCCTCTGCTCTCCTGTTCACCTTAAAAGTGCTGTTTAGTTGTTATTGTTGTTGTTGTTGTTGTTGTTGTTTTGCTTTGCTTTGGTTGGTTGGTTTTCTGGCTTCTCTTAGTTTGAGGGCAGAATTCCTGCTACACTGGGTGACTGGGCCTCTCCTCCCTCTCCCCATAGCAGCTGGTGCTTAGCTGTGATTCCTGCAGCTCGGATGACTGCTCTCCATGAGGCGTGTCAACTACACGCAGACCTAGTGGGCTCATAGACAGTCAAGAAATGGCAGTGATGTATCCTCAAGGAGATGACATCTGGAGACACTAAGATGTGGCAAGCAGTGGTCCCCAGAAATGATCAAGAAATAGAAATCTCTGTTTCTGGTTGTGTTACATTCAGCACTGGGATGTAGTTTGGGAAGTCTGTTCTAATTGCTTCATATGCTGCCTGACCCTCTAAAGGGGGCGTAGCTTTCACATGCTTCCATCTTGTGAAATCAGGAAACAGTATAAGCTAGTCTGGAACAAGAACAGCTCTGAACATGAAAATCCAGAAGCAGTTCAGAGAATTTTACAAACAAGAAGTTTGCCTCCCCATTCTCAGGGGCCACATTAGGCCCTTGGCCATGGATCATATAGGCTTGAAATTCTAATTAAATCAAGAAGCCAGTGATCCTAAAAAACTAGAGCCTCAAGCAGTGATTGTGTCAGTCTTTGAATCCCCATGAAACTACAGGCTAAATCCACTAGCCCCTCCAGCAGTACTTTAAATGATTGCCTCCAAGGATGGGAAAAATTAAGGACCAAAGCTTACCTTATAGTGCTAGATATAAACATATATATTTTAACCATAATAGTAAGCTCACTCTTTTTAATAATGTATTCCCTTGCCTTCTGGCATTTGACCAGCAACTTTCTAACTGGTCAGTTCAGCAATTCATCTCTCCTTGCTCTTGAGACTTTAATAAGTAAATGAAGGTAAAAAGAAAAGAAGGGAAATCTGAATCAGGATGCCCTACTCTGGCTGCCAGCCCCTCTCCAGTACTGTTCTGCTCTCTAGAAAATAATCTAAGGATCTTAGTCGCCTCCAATAAGGCACAGTGTATCTGTCTGTCTTCTGGGACCCTGAGGAGACAGTTATGTCTAGGACTAAATTGCAGACAGTATTCTACCAAAGTGAAAGTGAAAGTTGCTCAGTTGTGTCCAACTTTTTGCAACCCCATGGATAGTCCACAGAATTCTCTAGGTCAGAATACTGAAGTGGGTAGCCTATTCCTTCTCCAGTGGATCTTCCTGAACCAGGAATTGAACCAGAGCCTCCTGTATTGCGGGCGGATTCTTTACCAACTGAGGAATCAGAGAAGCCCATTCTACCAAATGCCTTATTAAAAACTAAAAGACACTGTTCTGCATTCCAGAAATGTCTCAAGTTTGAACAGAAGGCATCTCAAAGACTTAAGACTACAGAGAGAAAAGTGGGGCTTCTCTGGTGGCTCAGATGGTAAAGAATCTGCCTATAACCCAGGAGAACTAGGTTTGATCCCTGGGTCAGGAAGATCCCCTGGAGAAGGGAATGGCTACCCACTCCAGTATTCTTGCCTGGAGAATTACAAGAACAGAGGATATAGACTATGGGGTCTCAAAGAGTTGGACATGACTGAGTAACTAACACTCTCTTTCACTTTTCATGGGGAGAAAAGTACTCCCAGCGCAAACAGGTTTCAGCCTCCATGTGAGATCACTGATCTTTGTAGAACTAACCCAGGACAGAGAGGCAGGGAAGGAGGGGTAAGTGCCAAGAAAGAGAAAGTTGCTTCTGTTTGTGTGTATGTGTATCATTCTTTTTTCTAACTTCTGCTTTTTAAAGAAATGAATATGAGAGGAAAAGCTGAAGTCCCCTTTGGCCATCACCTCTCATCTCATTCCTCCCTTTCCCCTCCAGGGCCAGCCACTGTGGTAGCATATCTTTCCAGAACAGTCTAATATAACATTCTGAATCTTTTTTGAAAAATTTCAAGCCTTCAGAGAAGTTGCAAGAATAGTAGGATGTATCCTCATATCCTCCAAACCTAATTTAACTAACTGTTTATGCTTTGCTAAATTTACTTTGTCTCTCTTCTGTTTATTTATTTGCTTTGCAAACATCATGACCTTTCACCTTTAAATGATTTAGCTCACATCTGCTAAGGAGGACATTCTCCCACATAACCGTAATATAATTGATTATCATAGCCTGGAAACACAATGTTGATATAATACTATGGTTGAATTTATAGTCCTCTTTCAAGTATTTGCCACTTGTCCCAGTATTTTTTTACAGCTAATTTTATCCATTTGTATATTTATTTTGGGATTCAGAATCCAGTCAAAAATCACCCATTGCATTTGGCTTCTGTCTATCCCTCTCTTATTGCATTGGCCTTTTATAATTAGAGTCAAAGGTAGTCTTTTCAGAATCTCCCTTATGACATTGCCAAGCTGGTATTTCTTGGCTCAGTATTGATTTTGAGACCCCCTCCATATGAATGTCCTGGGTCGTTCTTTATAGCATCTGCACAGATTTCATCCCTGCTCAGGCCGGTCAGTGGTTTGAGCAGCTGGGTTATCTGGCCCTTTATGTTCCTAATGTGTGACTTCCCCTTGTCCCCTCGGACAGATCAACATCATGCAGAGCGAAACCGTCCAGGACGTGCTGCTCCTGGATCCCCGCTGGCTGTGCACCAACGTTCTGGGGAAGCTGCTCTCTGTGGAGACCCCACGGGCCCTGCACCATTACCGCGGCCGCTACACCATGGAGGACGTCCAGCGCCTGGTGCCCGACAGCGACGTGGAGGAGCTGCTGCAGATCCTGGATGCCATGGACATCTGTGCGCGGGACCTGAGCAGCGGGACCATGGTGGACATCCCCGCCCTGATCAAGACTGACAACCTGCACCGCTCCTGGACAGACGAGGAGGACGAGGTGCGGGTCTACGGCGGCGTGCGCATCGTCCCGGTGGAGCACCTCACGCCCTTCCCCTGCGGCATCTTCCACAAGGTGCAGGTGAACCTGTGCCGGTGGATCCACCAGCAGAGCGCCGAGGGAGACGCGGACATTCGCCTGTGGGTGAACGGCTGCAAGATCGCCAACCGCGGGGCCGAGCTGCTGGTGCTACTGGTCAACCACGGCCAGGGCATAGAGGTCCAGGTGCGTGGCCTGGAGACGGAGAAGATCAAGTGCTGCTTCCTGCTGGACTCGGTGTGCAGCACCATCGAGAACGTCATGACCACCACGCTGCCCGGGCTGCTGACGGTGAAGCACTACCTGAGCCCCCAGCAGCTACGAGAGCACCACGAGCCCGTCATGATCTACCAGCCCCGGGACTTCTTCCGGGCGCAGACTCTCAAGGAGACCTCACTGACCAACACCATGGGTGGGTACAAGGAGAGCTTCAGCAGTATCATGTGCTTCGGCTGTCACGACGTCTACTCGCAGGCCAGCCTGGGCATGGACATCCATGCGTCAGATCTGAACCTCCTGACCCGGAGGAAACTCAGTCGCCTGCTGGACCCGCCCGACCCCATGGGGAAGGACTGGTGCCTCCTTGCCATGAACTTGGGCCTCCCCGACCTTGTGGCCAAGTACAACACCAATAACGGGTCTCCCAAGGAGTTCCTCCCGAGCCCAGTCCACGCCCTGCTCCGAGAATGGACTTCCTACCCCGAGAGCACTGTCGGCATTCTCATGTCCAAACTGCGGGAGCTGGGGCGTCGGGACGCCGCGGACTTCCTGCTGAAGGCGTCCTCTGTGTTCAAAATCAACCTCGACGGCAACGGCCAGGAGGCCTACGCCTCAAGCTGCAACAGTGGCACATCTTACAATTCCATTAGCTCGGTCGTGTCCCGGTGAGGGCAGCCTCTGGCTTGGGCAGGGTCTCTCCCAACTGCAGGGGCAAGGGGGACACAGCCCATCTTTCCCACCAGAGATTCTGGCGCGTTCTTCCTACGCCCACATCCTGAAGGACGCCCCCTCCCTCCCCGCCTCACCTATTTCTCTGCCACTACCTCCCTCCTCTCACACATTCCCTGGTGTGTGAATGAATGGTCTTTCTAGTTCAAGAGCAGACCCTATCCTTTAAACCTTTGGCCATTTGAAAAGCTAGCCACCCTCCACCTCTCATCCTCTAGTACCTTGCTTCTTAATGATAATTTTACTGGAATTCCTAACTTTTCAATGAAATTTTTTTAAACTGTTATATTAAATGTCCTTTAAAAAAAAAAAAGCGCACATTTATCCAAGATGTGTATTTCTTATACTCTTTTCTTTGTTATATCATGTCCTCAGCTTATCTCTTTTATATTTGTAGGAAAAACTCCCATGTAAGGAATCCCACTGTATGATTTATAAACAGACAATATGTGAGTGCCTTTTGCAGAAGAGGGTGTGTTTGAAATCATCCAAGTCAGCCCGAAGCTGTCGAGAAAGAAACACTCCCTCTCTGTCTCTTGCTGTGTGCTGATCATCGCCAGAGGTGCTTCACCCGAGGGTTTTTTGGTTTTTGGTTTTTTTTTTTTGGAAACTTTTGTGTTTCCTTTGGCAAGGAAAGGGGAGAAAGAAACCTCCTCTAGAGCAATTTCATGGCCAGTGTTTTAACTACAAGACATGTTCGTGTTTGCTTTTGTTTCAACGTCAGTGTGAACGTTCACGTGGAACCTGCAGGCTGTCGTGCTTCTTCATCCCCTGTCGTCTCAGGTAGAAGGTTGATACGGTCACAGGGAGCCAAGACCTGTGTGAGAGTTCAGAAGACCCTGACTCATGATTTGTGGCAGTTTGTTGTCATTGTGCATAGCAGACGGTTCTCCACATTTAGATCCTGGTTTGAAAACTTCCTGTACTTGAAGTCGCAAAAAGAAAATAAAGGAAGCAAGTTTTCTTGCAGTGATTTTGAATTGTGATGGAGTTTTAAATTGAAATAAGGGAACATGTCCTGATTCTTCTGTCCTGAGAAGCATGTAATTTTAATATTATATCATATGTATATATATATATGCAGTATGTATATACATATATATTAATACAGGTATTTTTACTTAATCTTTAAGATGTAGTTAAAAAAAGTTTTCTTTTTTGTTCTTTTTTTCTTTTCCTTTTTTTTTTTTTATAAATAAACTGTTGCTTGTTGCATTAGCTTGTTGGTCTTTAATTCAAAAAGGATTCTTTTTGTCATATTTTCATTTGTCAGTACCCCACCTCGTGGGACCAGCCAGTCCAGAAAGTGATTAAACCTAATCTCTTAGGACTGGAAATGAACAGCAGTTTATTAGGTGCTTAATTATTACTGAAGTTGGAAATGGTGTAGAAAAGCAGAAAGAGCTTGGATGATGTCACATGTGTTTTAGCTTTAAAGAAAAGAAGCTCTTTCCATTTCCTCAGGTGAGCCACAAAACCAAATTGTATCATTTAGTTCTCAGCTATGGGGAAACAGAAGCTTTCTCTTTCTGTACAAAGGTGGAGAGATTAGTGCCCTATGGGAGCAAGAGAAAACTTACTACAAAAGATGCATACCAATACACTATTGTAAAGTAATTAACCTCCAATTAAAATAAATAAATTTATATTTTTTAAAAAAAAGATACATACCTGCCTACCTTTACTTAGAGACCACACTGCCCCAGGCCATCAGGTTTAGTCCTGCATGATAGCTGTAAGTGACAAAAACTCTAAAAGTGACAAAACCCATCTTTAGTAAAATCTGAAGACTTCTTAAAAAAAAAATGAGCAAAGAAAAAAAACTGGAAGGAAAAATACTACAATGGTGTGGTTGATGTTTTTCTGTGGTGGTGGAAGTAGAATTCATTTCTGTTTTGCCTGAATTGTCCGTAATAAACATGGTTTACTTTTTATAGGGAGAAAATAAATTTTAATGGAGTAAAATTTAAAGCTACATAAAGATATGTGTCAAAAGGATGGCACTGAAATTGAAATCACAGTTGCCTTAGAGGAACAGAACCTCCTTTTATTTTTTTGTCCACACTCAGCTTACAGGAATTCAGTTTCTTGACAGGGGATTGAATTCAGGCAGTGAAATTTCAAAATCCTAACTAGTAGGCCACCAGAGAACTCCCAGCACCTCCTTTTCTTGTGTCAACTCCCTCCTGAATGTCACTCTGTTTCCTCCCGCTTCCAAAGCGCAGGTTCTAGCACCAGGCCATAGGACCCAGGAGGCAAGGGCTGTGTCTGGCTGCATCAGTAAGTAAAATCCCAGAGAAGGATTCTGACTGCTCCAGCCTGGGTCATGGTCTCTCCCAGTGGTTGGAAGAGAAAGAGAGAGTCAAATGATTGGCCTGACCCCGGGAACACTGGGACAGTTTTGGAAAAGGAGCAATTCCCCCCAAGAAGGGAGTTCTGTCAGCAGGAGAAAGGGACAGAAGGAGGGTGCTGGGTAAATGAAGCAGAGGCAGCCAACATCCCTCACGAGTCTTCAGACTTTTCTTTTACGCAGGTGCCTGTTCATACGATTAAGGGGCCACCTAAGCTCCTACATATTGAAGCCATACTTCAGAATCATTACTACCCAGAGTTTAAGGACCAATGAGCTCACTGCCCTGCCCTGGCAAGTGCTGGGGGGACATTCCAGGCGACATTTGGGAATCTTCAGTTCCATGAACTCTAGCTAGGCTAGAACTGTCTCAAAACCCCAGCATTAGTAGATGACTCTGCCTCCTACAGGAGGGAAGAAACCAAGCCATTCATAGCCTCCTGTGCCACAGTGAGAATCAAAGGTATAGGTTCTTAGGAGCCAGAAAGAAGCGTTTTGTGGACCCTTTATTAGAGTTGCTATAAAATGCATTTGGGCACATCCCCTGTGGTTGCTCTGGGGTGCCCAGGGTCTCCCTATGGACAGGAGCATCCTAATGACCCAAAGTCTCTAAGGCATGGGCTGGAGGGGACTTCTGGGAGTTCTGATTGTTTCAAAAATCTAGATCCCACACCTTTGAAAAGGAATCAGAATTCTGGGTAGTCTTTTTTGCAGAAAGCAGTTTCCAATTACACTTATAGGATTCCCTGAAACCACAAAATTACCCTTGGCCCTTCCTGGGATTCCCTGATGGCTCACTGGATAAAGAATCCAACTGCCAATGCAAGAGATGCAGGCTCAGTGCCTGAGTTGGAAAGATCCCCTGGAGAAAGAAATGGCAACCCACTCCAGTCTTCCTGGCTAGGAAATCCCATGGACAGAAGAGCCTGGCGGTAAAGTTCAAAGGGTCGCAAAGAGTCGGACTCAACTTAGCAACTAAACACTCTCTGGCCCTTTCCGTGTCAAGTCTCCACCAGTCTTTCTAAATCCTGCTGGTGTGACCCCAGAAAAGCCATACCAAAGTGAGAGCTGGGCCTGGCTACTCCTGCATCAACAGCACTAGATGCTAGCCAGGCTGTAAAACCGAAGGGTAGCCAAGAGATCTGAGTTAATAGGGGGAGACCTTCATTAAAAATAAAAGGTGAGCTGCAGTTTTGCAAGATGAGAAAAGTTCTGGAGGTGCCAGCGGCACAACAATATCAGTGTATCTACTGCCACTGCACTGCGCAGTTACAAGTGATTAAAATGAATAAAAACAATGTTATACTTATTTTACCACAGTTTTTTAAGGACAGAGAAAAAAGAGCGCTGGAACCTAAAAATACCCAGGTAACTATAAAGCTTGCTGAATAATATACAAGACTACTCATGTGTTTAGTAATATATGACTACTCATGTATTTGGTAATATACGAGACTACTCATGTGTTTAGTGCAGCCCAGCAAAGCATGTGCCCCCCACTTTAAGGGGAAGGTGAAATAAAAAGATGAAAGATTGCCTTTTGCAGGATTTGATATTTGTTATTTTTTTAAAAAAAAACCTGTAAAGTGGTTATCATGGGAGGAAGAAGTGAAAATTTTGTTTGACTTCTTTTCTTTTTTTGTTTACTGTTCAGGTTTTAATTCTTTTTGTTGTTGAAAAGTTTGAATCCATACTTGTGAAGGCGACAATAGTCTTTTCAGGACTTTGGATTCTTGAAGATTTAATCAGACCACGCTGTTCATGCGGATAAGGTGCTCTGATTCGCCATTCCCCAGATGTCTGTTGGGCACCTATTGCTATGAGGGGGTGACAGCCCCAGGCACACAGAGCCTGGTGAGTTGGCACTTGATCCCCAGGCTGGCCTTGGGGCTCAGCTCAGCTCTCTGAGGAATTTGCTGTCAGTTCAGTTCAGTCACTCAGTCATGTCCAACTCCTTGCAACCCCATAATCTACAGCACGCCAGGCCTCCCTGTCCATCACCAACTCCTGGAGCTTACTCAAACTCATGTCCATTAAGTCGGTGATACCATCCAGCCATCTCATCCTCTGTTGTCCCCTTTCCCTCCTGCCCTCAATCTTTTCCAGCATCAGGGTCTTTTCAAATGAGTCAGCTCTTCCCATCAGGTGGCCAAAGTATTAGAGTTTCAGCTTCAACATCAGTCCTTCCAATGAATACGCAGGACTGATCTATTTAGAATGGACTGGTTGGATCTCCTTGCAGTCCAAGGGACTCTCAAGAGTCTTCTCCAACACCACGGTTCAGAAGCATCAGTTCTTCGGTGCTCAGCTTTCTTTATAGTCCAACTCTCACATCCATACATGACCCCTAGAAAAACCATAGCCTTGACTAGACGGACTTTTGTTGACAAAGTAATGTCTCTGCTTTTGAATATGCTCTCTAGGTTGGTCATAACTTTCCTTCCGAGGAGTACACATCTTTTAATTTCATGGCTGCAATCACCATCTACAGTGATTTTGAAGCCCAAAAATTTGCTCTCAGGGGGCTGTTTTCAGGGACTGTGACTGTTTGCGAGGCCACCTGAGGTTGAGGTCCATTTTATCATTACAACCAAAGGTCATGTGTGGGTAAGAGGACTCAGCAGTTGCCAGGCAAGGGCCAGGTCAGGGCCAGCAACTTCTGTCCCTGCTGAACACCTGGTCAGGGAGGTGCCCCTGAAAAGGGATTTCAGGGAGTAGTCAGCCACTTCCATCTGCATTTCTGGAAATGCGTGTGGTGGAGCAGGAAATGACCCAAGAAGGAAACAGCTGCTAATCCTGGCAGAAACGCCTCAAACAGGTGCTTGTGTCTCCTGTTCACAAGGCAATTCTCTGATGAAAAGAAATGTGTAGGGGTGGAGAGGAGCGCAGGAAAGAAGCCTCACAGATACTACAGCAGGGGTTTCCATGGCATTGGACTCTGATGCCCGTCACTCTAGGGGCTAATGTTTGGTGAGGGTGGCCTGGCCAGGTGCCCAAGGCGGACGCTAGCCCATGGGGATCCTGTCAGCAGTACCATGAAAGGACCGGGACAAGCTCCTGGTGAATAATATGTCTTGTCCCACTGAAATCACAGAATTTTACCATGAAAAGAGATCTTACAGATGGTGATTCAATCACACTCTTTGTTTTTTTTTTTTTTTTTTTTCAGGCTTTCACAAGAGCTTTTAATCATTTTGTATAATCGTCAGTTTTTAAAATCATTTGTTAATAGTAAATGCTAATAATTTATTATGTGAATGATATTACTTGTCAGCCTAATTTCTACTTGTGAGTTAGGAAGAGTTAGCCACTTACATTGATTACTCTATTTCATATTAAAGATGAATTTATATATTAATATGTTCAAAACACTCTTTGGAGGGAAAGTGTTTTAAAAGATTTAGACCAAATAGTGTGGTTCAATTAGCCACAATTTAGAGTAAGTGTTGGGCCCTCTGACCACAACTGGGGCCCTTTATACTCCTCTGCTAAGTGTCTATATTGTAAAGTGGTATGTGTGTCATGAGTCCATGTGTATGTGTATATATTGTGTGTGTATGCGTAAGTGTGCACAAGTGTATGTGTGTAATATATGCATACGTGTGCAGCACGTTCATGTGTCCACGCCTCCATGTACCTGTGTGTACATGTGTCTAAGTGTACATGTGCTGTGCTGTGCTTAGTATCTAACTCTTTGTGGCCCCATGGACTTTTGCCCACCAAGCTCCTCTGTCCATGGGGATTCTCCAGACAGTACTGGAGTGGGTTGCATGCCCTCCTCTAAGGGATCTTCCCAACCCAGGGATGGAACCCAGGTTTCCCGAACCCAGATCTCCCACATTGCAGGCAAATTCTTTACTGTCTGAACCAACAGGGAAGCCCAAGAATACTGGAGTGGGTAGCCTATCCCTTCTCCAGCCAATCTTCATGACCCAGGAATTGAACCGGACTCTCCTGCATTACAGGCAGATTCTTCAGCAGCTGAGCTACCAGGGAAACCCACGTGTATGTGTATATACATGTATAAGTTTGTGTATGAATATATGTATGTGTGTATATGTGCATAAATGTCTGTGTGTTGTGTATTGTGTATAAGTGTGTGTATACGTTTCATGAGCAGCTATTCTGGGCAACAGCCTCTATTTCTGCTAATTCAGCCTTGAGGGCCTATTCCCCACAGCCGGGATGACTAACAGCATCACGAGAAGTTTCTTGCCCCATCCTTTGCCAACCTCCCACACCAGTGTGACCCTCTGGGGTTCTGCACAGCCCCCAGATTACATCACAGCCAGTGTTGATGACAAAGTTCCTGTCTTCCCAGAAGGGAGAGGCAGTCACCCTAGAGGGAGGCCAGGCCTGTTTCCTCTAAATCATGGGATTCTGTGGCCAGTTCTTGCCTGGGAAGGAGAAGGCCCTTTGCTGAAGGCAGCAAACCGTGCTATGCCGGCCCTCCCTGGGGCTCAACTGTGTTCTTTGGCTTTTGAGGCAATTCCATGCAATGGAAGTTGTCTTTTCCTTTCACTTTTTTCTAGACATATTTTAATGGACATTAAGATGTACAATTTTATATGCTGCTCTTTTAAAAATTGAAGTATAGTTGACATATTCTATCATTTAGTGTCTGGTGTACTTGCTTTTTCTTTGATGTAACATGACAGCTGTTTCAATGTTACTAGAAGCTCTTTGAAAACATTAGTTTTAATAGCTGCTTAATACTAAAATAGCATTGTCATATCCCAGTTGGCCTCGTTGTTCCTTACCATGAAATACTCAGGTCTTTTCCCCACATTATAAGTAAAACTGGGACAAACATCTTTATGCATTTTCCCCCCTGCATTTTGGATTAGATGTGAAACATTTGGGGTAGGGGTGGAGCTTTGTCACATGGCAATTAAAAATCCAAGGTCAGAAACATTTATTGCTGAACAAAAAACCTGCATTCGTGTTGCACTCTGTCTGGATTTCTATTTTCCCAGAAAAATGTTATTTTACCTATTAACTGTTAACACACCTTATGATGGTCTCCTACTACATTTTTTGCTGCTTATAACAGCTTTTATAATATCATTCTTTTAGCAAGAATGGAAAGAAAATTCAATCTTTCCACCGAGAGAGGAAATATTTCCTGCCATATCAGTAAACAAGGCTGTCATAGTCATCAGTGATTACAGCCCTCCAATGTGATCTGGTGAGCCTAAGGGCACTGAGGAAGGAGAATACCTGCCATCAGCCTCCATCAGACTGCAGCCACTCCGTGCCTACGGTGAGCCTCAAGGAGCTCAAGATGTGAAAACACAGGATACTGGCCTCAGATAGCTGAGATGCATTTATGAAAGGAATGACTTCCATGAGTCGAGACTCTTGCAACTTCTATACAGAGAAGAGTGTTAAATTCCTGAACCTGGGATGCTTCAGTTCAGTTCAGTTGCTCAGTCGTGTCCAACTCTTTGCGACCCCATGAATCGCAGCACGCCAGGCCTCCCTGTCCATCACCAACTCCCAGAGTTCACTCAGACTCATGTCCATCGAGTCAGTGATGCCATCCAGCCACCTCATCCTCTGTCATCCCCTTCTCCTCCTACCCCCAATCCCTCCCAGCATCAGAGTCTTTTCCAGTGAGTCAACTCTTCCCATGAGATGGCCAAAGTACTGGAGTTTCAGCTTTAGCATCATTCCTTCCAAAGGACACCCAGGGCTGATCTCCTTCAGAATGGACTGCTTGGATCTCCTTGCAGTCCAAGGGACCCTCAAGAGTCTTCTCCAACACCACAGTTCAAAAGCATCAATTCTTCGGCACTCAGCCTTCTTCACAGTCCAACTCTCACATCCATACATGACCACAGGAAAAACCATAGCCTTGACTAGACGGACCTTAGTCGGTAAAGTAATGTTTCTGCTTTTGAATATGCTATCTAGGTTGGTCATAACTTTTCTTCCAAGGAGTAAGCGTCTTTTAATTTCATGGCTGCAGTCACCATCTGCACTGATTTGGGAACCCCAAACAATAAAGTCTGACACTGTTTCCACTGTTTCCCCATCTATTTCCCATGAAGTGATGGGACCAGATGCCATCATCTTTGTTTTCTGAATGTTGAGCTTTAAGCCAACTTTTTCACTCTCCTCTTTCACTTTCATCAAGAGGCTTTTGAGTTCCTCTTCACTTTCTGCCATAAGGGTGGTGTCATCTGCATGTCTGAGGTTATTGATATTTCTCCTGGCAATCTTGATTCCAGCTTGTGTTTCTTCCAGTCCAGCGTTTCTCATGATGTCCTCTGCATATAAGTTAAATAAGCAGGGTGACAATATACAGCCTTGACGCACTCCTTTTCCTATTTGGAACCAGTCTGTTGTTCCATGCCCAGTTCTAACTGTTGCTTCCTGACCTACATACAGATTTCTCAAGAGGCAGGTCAGGTGGTCTGGTATGCCCATCTCTCTCAGAATTTTCCACAGTTTATTGTGATTCACACAGTCAAAGGCTTTGGCATAGTCAATAAAGCAGAAATAGATGTTTTTCTGGAACTCTCTTGCTTTTTCCATGATCCAGGGGATGTTGGCAATTTGATCTCTGGTTCCTCTGTCTTTTTTAAAACCAGCTTGAACATCTGGAAGTTCACGGTTCTTACATTGCTGAAGCCTGGCTTGGAGAATTTTGAGCATTACTTTACTAGTGTGTGCGATGAATGCAATTGTGCAGTCGTTTGAGCATTCTTTGCCATTGCCTTTCTTTGGGACTGGAATGAAAACTGACCTTTTCCAGTCCTGTGGCCACTGCTGAGTTTTCCAAATTTGCTGGCATATTGAGTGCAGCACTTTCACAGCATCAGCTTTCAGGATTTGAAATAGCTCAACTGGAATTCCATCACCTCCACTAGCTTTGTTTGTAGTGATGCTTTCTAAGGCCCACTTGACTTCACATTCCAGGATGTCTGGCTCTAGGTGAGTGATCACACTATCGTGATTATCTGGGTCTTGAAGATCTTTTTTGTACAGTTCTTCTGTGTATTCTTGCCACCTCTTCTTAATATCTTCTGCTTCTGTTAGGTCCATACCATTTCTGTCCTTTATTGAGCCCATCTTTGCATGAAATGTTCCCTTGGTATCTCTAATTTTCTTTTTTTTTTTTAAATTTTATTAGTTTTTTTATTTTTTTAATTTTAAAATCTTTAATTCTTACATGTGTTCCCAAACATAAACCCCCCTCCCACCTCCCTCCCCATCTAATTTTCTTGAAGAGATCTCTAGTCTTTCCCATTCTGTTGTTTTCCTCTATTTCTTTGCATTGATCACTGAAGAAGGCTTTCTTATCTCTTCTTAGAACTCTGCGTTCGTATTTCTTTCCTTTTCTTCTTTCCTTTTCACTTCTTTTCTTTTCACAGCTATTTGTAAGGCCTCTTCAGACAGCCATTTTGCTTTTTTGTATTTATTTTTATTGAAGACGGCCTTGATCCCTGTCTCCTATACAATGTCATGAACCTCTGTCCATAGTTCATCAGGCACTCTGTCTGTCAGATCTAGTCCCTTAAATTTGTTTCTCACTTCCACTGTATAATCATAAAAGATTTTATTTAGGTCTTACCTAAATTGTTTAGCAGTGTTCCCCACTTTCTTCAGTTTAAGTCTGAATTTGGCAATGAGTTCATCATCTGAGCCACAGTCAGGTCCTGGTCTTCTTTTTGCGGACTATATGGAGTTTCTCCATCTTTGGCTGCAAAGAATACAGTCAATCTGATTTCGGTGTTGACCATCTGGTGATGTCCGTGTGTAGAGTCTTCTCTTGTGTTGTTGGAAGAGGGTGTTTGCTATGACCAGTGCATTTTCTTTGCTTGGTTTTCTTTAATTTGCAAAAGTAGTTTTGACCTTCAGACTACCTGCCCTTTGTTTCAAAACTTCTATATTACTTGACTCCTCGCCTCGCCTCCTAGGAGCAGTTCTCTCAGGGTTCTTGAGATGCTACCTCCAGACTTAAACAGTAAGAATTCCCTTTAAGTAAAAGATAACTGTCAACTTTTAGGTTTTGTGTATCTTTTCAGTCAACATCACCATCATGAGACATGAAAATGATTAGTTAATAATTACAGTTACTGATTGGTTAGAAAACCTTCAGCTTCAAAATTCATTATTAGGAATGCCATATGGAGAAGGCAATGGCAACCCCACTCCAGTACTCTTGCCTGGAAAATCTCATGGACGGAGGAGCCTCGTAGGCTATAGTCCATGGGGTTGCAAAGAGTTGGACACGACTGAGCGTCTTTACTTTCACTTTTTACTTTCATACATTGGAGAAGGAAATGATAACCCACTCCAGTGTTCTTGCCTGGAGAATCCCAGGGACGGGGGAGCCTGGTGGGCTGCCGTCTATGGGGTCTCACAGAGTTGGACACGACAGAAGTGACTTAGCAGCAGCAGCAATGCCATATAAATTTTGAGAATTGTTTTCTAATCCAAGAAAATTCTATCAAGTATATATATGAGCTGTAGGATTTGCTGACATGCTGAGTTTTCTTATTTAGTAACTTTATATGTAAATTTATATGTTCATTTAACTGTACACACTCACTAGCCACTTGTCACAGAGGATGTCCTTCTCCATCTGATTGAGTGTGCTGAGTTTCTGTGCAGACTTTCCTCACTGGGGAGGCAGCCTTCCTGGTACTCTGGTCTCTTCTATCTACATGGCTCCCCAAGCATCCTACCGAAGAGTCCCAGTTCTCCAGTAGACACACATTGCTGACCCTGGGAGCCAGCTGTACCACTGGGCCCCTATCCAGCATACTGGGAAACTATGGGATGAACATCTCAGTCAAAACAAGCTGTAGGTAGTGAAGATCTCCACTAAAGACTTATTTATGCAGAGAGCACTCCACCCCAGTGCAAAAATGTGAAGCCGGTTATTTTGTAGAAGGTTCTAATCTGTGGATTTAGCTGACTGCTTCCTCCTCATGATGTTTGACTTATCTCTCCATGAACTGGACAAAGGAAGACGAAAGCTTAGATTTGACTTTCATCCATCATTTAGCAAGAATGAGCATCCTGAAAATGAAAAATAAAAGTGAATGCTACTTCTCTCTGGTCCCAAAAGCTATAGCCTGAAGCTTTTTCCCAATAAGTAGCTTTTTGTTTTACTAACTCTTGAACTCTGAGACATACTACTGTGTCAGTGGTTCCATGCTTTGGGAAATGCATGGACTAGTAAAATGTCATAAAGGACACGGGTGCCTGACACTTTGTTTTGCAAAGTAAGACCACTTAGATACAATGACTACCAAATATTGTCACCAGTCGTTGACCAAAAAAAAAAAAAAAATTAACGTTATAATGCCCCACGTCCAAAAACTAGGTAAGTTAGAGTCTTAGAATAAGGGACATTTCTTTCCATTGAATTTCCATTGAATCTAAGCATGGGGGGCTGGGGGGACACCCAGTGGTCCTTGTTTTCTCTGTGTCATGAGACTAGTTACTAGTTGGTCATGGGCAGTGTGGCTTTAAAACTCATTGTTTTATTGGTCCAGAAGGCTTTGGTCTTTGCTATATAGAGAAGTACGTATAAAGCCCCACAGACTCCTTCCCATGAAGTATTTTATAGCCATTTGATTTTATCCCCTGAAAACTATAAAACTCACCTACTGTTCTCTAGGCAAGGCCAGATTTTAGGAGGCACAGAAATTCTGGCTGCTCTGGAAAGAAGGTCACAGGATCTCAGCATTAGGGGAAACCTGGAAGTCAGGAGGTTTGGCTAGGGCACGAGGCCGCCAGGAATGGCAAAGGTCAGTTGGTTTCTGCTCCAACAAGCCCCAGGCTGAGGAATTGCAAAAGCGGGTGTTAATTCCTAAGTGTGCTAACACTAGTCATTTTTGTTCTCTTTTGCTGATGTATACAAATCTTGATTCATCAACCAAAATAGCCACCTACACATATTTATTTTTTAAGTTATCACGCTGCTTGCTGACTTTCTATGTATCACAGGAGACAAGAGCACTTGAGTCAAGCCATCTTAGGTGCCAACCTTGCTTCTCAGGAGACTTTGGGATTTGGAAGGATATTTTGTCTCTCTCTATAATAAAAACTTGGAAGAAAAGTTATGAGCAACCTAGATAGCATATTCAAAGACATTACTTTGCCGACTAAGGTCCGTCTTGTCAAGGCTATGGTTTTTCAAGTAGTAATGTATGGATGTGAGGGTTAGACTGTGAAGAAGGCTGAGCGCCAAAGAATTGATGCTTTTGAACTGTGGTGTTGGAGAAGACTCTTGAGAGTCCCTTGGACTGCAAGGAGATCCAACCAGTCCATTCTAAAGGAGATCAGCCCGGGGATTTCTTTGGAAGGAATGATGCTAAAGCTGAAACTCCAGTACTTTGGCCACCTCATGCGAAGAGTTGACTCATTGGAGAAAACTCTGATGCTGGGAGGGATTGGGGGCAGGAGGAAAACGGGACGACAGAGGATGAGGTGGCTAGATGGCATCACGGACTCGATGGACGCGAGTCTGAGTGAACTCCGGGAGATGGTGATGGACAGGGAAGCCTGGCGTGCTGCAATTCATGGGGTCGCAAAGAGTCGGACACGACTGAGTGACTGAACTGAACTGAACTGATAATAAAAACCTCTAGATTTCTACTGAATATCATGAGCTTAAAATCCTATTTTGGAAGTTAAAGCCTGAACATTTGACTCTTTTCCCTTTCATTTCTCCTTAAAAAAAAAATTTTTTTTTTAATTGAAGGATAGTTACTTTACAGAATTTTGTTGTTTTCTGTCAAAACATGATACATGATACATCACCATGAATCAGCCATAGGTATACATATATACCCTCGCTTTTGAACCTTCTTCCCATTTCCTTCTCCATCCCACCCCTTTAGGTTGATACAAAGCCCCTGTTTGAGTTTCCTGAGTCATACAGCAAATTCCCATTGGCTATCTATTTTACATATGGTAATGTAAGTTTCCATGTTACTCTTTCCGTACATCTCACCCTCTCCTCCCCTCTCCCCATGTCCATAAAACTATTCTCGATATCTGTTTCTCCATTGCTGCCCTGTAAATAAATTATTCAGTACCATTTTTCTAGATTCTGTATATGTATGTTAGAATACGGTATTTATCTTTCTCTTTCTGACACACTTCACTCTGTATAATAGGTTTCTAGGTTCATCCACCTCATCATAACTGACTCAAATGCATTCCTTTTTATGGCTGAGTCATATTCCTTTGTGTATATGTATCACAAGTTCTTTATCCACTCACTCATCTATCAATGGATATTTGGTTGCTTCCATGTTCTAGCTATTGTAAATAGTGCTGCAGTGAACGATTGGATACATGTGTCTTTTTCAATTTTGGTTTCCTCAGGGTATATGCATAGGAGTGAGACTGCTGGGTCATATGGTGCTTTTATTCCTAGTTTTTTAAGGAATCTCTATACCGTCTTCCATAGTGGCTGTATCAATTTACATTCCCACCAACAATGCAAGAGTGTTTGCTTTTCTCCACACCCTCTCCAGCATTTATTGCTTGCAGAATTTTTGATGATGGCCATTCTGACTGGTGTGAGGTGATATCTCATTGTAGTTTTGATTTGCATTTCTCTAATAATGAGCAATGTTGAGCATCTTTTCAGGTGTTTGTTAGCCATCTGTTTGTCTTCCTTGGAGAAATGTCTATTTAGGTCTTTTTCCCACTTTTTGATTGGGTTGTTTGTTTTCCTGGCATTGAGTTGACTGAGCTGCGTGTATATTTTGGAAATTAATCTTTTATCAGTTGTTTCACTTACTAGTATAATTTTCCCATTCTGAGGGTTGTCTTTTCGCCTTGCTTATAGTTTCCTTTGCTGTGTAAAAGCTTTTAAGTTTAATCAGATCCCACTTGTTTACTTTTGTTTTTATTTCTGTTACTCTAGGAGGTGAGTCATAGGGGATCTTGCTTTGATTTATGTCATCCAGTGTTCTGCCTATGTTTTCCTCTAGGAATTTTAAAGTTTCTGATCTTACATTTAGGTGTTTAATCCATTTTGAATTTGTCTTTCTGTATGGTATGAGGAAGTGTTCTAATTTCATTCTGTAATGTAGCTGTCCAATTTTTCCAGCACCATTTATTGAAGAGGTTATTTTTGCCCCATTGTATATTCTTGCCACCTTTGTCAAAAATAAGGTACCCATATGTGCATGGGTTTATTTCTGGGCTTTCTGTCTTATTCCATTGGTCTATATATCTGCTTTTGTGTCTTGATGACTGTAGCTTTGTAGTATAATCTGAAGTCAGGAAGACTGATTCCTCCAGCTCCTTTCTTCTTTCTCAAGACTGCTTTGGGAGGAACAAGATGGCGGAGGAGTAGGTGGACATGGAATACATCTCTCTCCACAGATACATCAGGAATATACCTTCAGACACAGAAGTGCATGCAGAACACCAGCTGAGAGCAGGCAGGAGTACCTGACTGGCAGAAAAGAATATATAGACCCATGCAAAACTTGGTAGGATGAAGGAACTAGTTATTCCTAGATATTTCATTCTTTTTGTTCCAATGGTGAATAGGATTGATTCCCTAATTTCTCTTTCTAATTTTTCATTGTTAGTATATAGAAATGCAAGTGATTTCTGTGTATTGATTTTGTATCCTGCAACTTTGCTGAATTCACTGATTAGTTCTAGTAATTTTCTGATACTATCTTTAGGATTTTCTATGTCCAGTATCATGTCATCTGCAAACAGTGAGAGATTTACTTCTTATTTTCCAATCTGGATTCCTTTTATTTCTTTTTCTTCTCTGATTGCTGTAGCTAAGACTTCCAGAACTATGCTGAATAATAGTGGTGAAAGTGGGCACCCTGTCTTGTTCCTAATCTTAGAGGAAATGTTTTCAGTTTCTCATCATTGAGAATAATGTTTGCTGTGAAAGTGGAAGTCACTCAGTCATGTCTGACTCTTTGTGACCCCATGGACACCAGGCTCCTCCATCCTTGGGATTTTCTAGGCAAGAGTACTGGAGTGGGTTGCCATTTCCTTCTCCAGGGAATCCTCCTGAGCCAGGGATTGGACCCAGGTCTCCCGCATTGTATACAGACGCTTTTACCATCTGAGACACCAGGGAAGTCCATAGGGCTTATCATATATGGCCTTTACTATGTTAAGGCAGATTCCTTCTGTGCCCATTTTTTGGAGTTGTGATCATAAACAGGTGCTGAAGTTTGTCAAAGGCTTCCTCTGCATCTATTGAGATTATTATATGGTTTTTATCTTTCAATTTATTAATGTGGTATATCACATTGATTGGTTTGCATACATCGAAGAATTCTGGCATTCCTGGAATAAACCCAACTTGATCATGGTGTATGAGCTTTTTGATGTGTTGTTGAATTCTGTTGGCTAAAATTTTGTTAAGGATTTATGCATCTATGTTCATCAGTGATATTGGCCCATAGTTTTCCTTTTTTGTGTTGTCTTTGTCTGGTTTTGGTATCAGGCTGATGGTGGCTTCATAGAATGAGTTTGGAAGTGTTCCTTCCTCTGCAATTTTTTGAAAGAGTTTTTGAAGGATAGGCATTAGCTCTTTTCTAAATGTTTGATGGAATTGTCCTGTGAAGCCATCTGGTCCTGGGCTTTTGTTTTTTGAGAGGTTTTTTTATCATAGCTTCAAGTTCAGTGCTTGCAATTGGATTGTTCATAATTTCTGTTTCTTCCTGGTTCAGTCTTGGAAGATTGAGCTTTTCTAAGAATCTGTCCATTTCTCCCAGATTATCCATGTTATTGCCATATAGTTGTTCATAATAGTCTCTTATGATCATTTGTATTTCTGCATTGTCTGTTATAACCTCTCTTTTCTCATTTCTAATTTTGTTGATTTGATTCTTCTCTCTTTTTTTCTTGATGAGTCTGGCTAAAGGCTTGTCAATTTTGTTTATCTTCTCAAAGAATCAGCTTTTAGTTTTATTAATCTTTACTATTGTTTCTTTCATTTCTTTTTCATTTATTTCTGCTTGGATCTTTATGACTTCTTTCCTTCTACTAATTTTGGGATTTTTTTGTTCTTATTTTTCCAGTTATTTTAGGTGTCTCTTTAATGTTTTTCTTGTTTCTTGAGATAGAATTGTATTGCTATAAGCTTCCCTCTTAAGACTGCTTTGCTACATCCCATAGGTTTTGAGTTGTGTTTCATTGTCTGTTTTTTAATTTCCCTTTTGATTTCTTCAGTAATCTGTTGGTTATTTAGAAGACTATTGTTTAACCTCTATGTGTTTGTTGTTTTTACATTTTTTTCTTGTAACTAATATCTAGTCTCATAGTGCTGTGGTCAGAGAAGATGCTTGATATGATTTCTATTTTCTTAAATTTACTGAGGTTTGATTTGTGAACCAAGATGTGGTCTATCCTAAAGAATGTTCCATGTGCACTTGAGAATAAAGTGTATTCTTCTGCATTTGGATGGAACATTTTGAAAATATCAATGAGATCCATCTCATCTAATGTATCATTTAAGACATTTTTCCTTATTAATTTTCTGTTTTGATGATCTGTCCTTTGGTGTGAGTGGGGTGTTAAAGTCTCCTACTATTATTGTGTTACTGTCAATTTCTCCTTTTTTGTCTGCTAGTGTTTGTCTTATGTATTGAGGTGCTTCTATGTTGGGTACATAGATATTTACAATTGTTATAACTTTCTCTTAGATTGATCCCTTGATCATTATGTAGTGTCCATCCTTATCTCTCATAACCTTCTTTATTTTAAGGTCTATTTTGTATGATATGGGGATTGTTACTCCAGCTTCCTTTTGCTTCCCATTTGCATGGAATATATTTTTCCATCCTCTCACTTTCAGTCTATATGTGTCTTTAGGTCTAAAGTGGGTTTCTTGTAGACAGCATGCATATAGGTCTTGTTTTTGTATCCATTCAGCCAGTCTCTGTCTTTTGGCTGAAGCATTTAATTCATTTACATTTAAAGTAATTATTGATATATATGTTCCTATTGCCATTTTCTTAATTGTTTGGGTTTGATTTTGTAGATCTTTTTCTTCTCTGGTAGTTCTTGACTATATAAGTCCCTTTAACATTCGTTGTAAAACTGATTTGGTGGTACTGAATTCTCTAACTTTTGCTTATCTGAACTGCTTTTTATTTCTCCATCAATTTTGAATGAGATCCTTGCCGGGTACAATAATCTTGCTTGTAGATTTTTCCCTTTCAGTACTTATATATGTCCTGCCATTCCCTTCTGGCCTGCAGAGTTTCTGCTGAAAGATCAGTTGTTAAGCTTATGGGTTTCCCTTGTATGTTACTTGTTGCTTCTCCCTTGCTGCTTTTAATATTCTTTCTTTGTGTTTAGTCTTTCTTAGTTTGATTACTATGTGTCTTCATGTTTCTCCTTGGGTTTATGCTGTATGGGACTCTTTGTGCCTCTTAAACTTGACTATTTCCTTTTCCATGTTGGGGAAATTTTCAACTATAATCTCTTCAAAAATTTTCTCATACCCTTTCTTTTTCTCTTCTTCTGGGACCCCTATAATTCTAATGTTGGTGCACTTGATATTGTCCCAGAGGTCTCTGAGACTATCCTCAGTTCCTTTAATTCTTTTTACTTTATTCTGCTCTTCAGAAGTTATTTCCACCATTTTATCTTCCAACTCACTGATTCGTTCTTCTGCTTCAGATACTCTGCTGTTGATTCCTTCTAGAGTATTTTTAATTTCAGTAATTGTGTTGTTTGTCTCTGCATGTTTATTCTTTAATTCTTTTAGGTCTTTGTTAATTGATTCTTGCATTTTCTCCATTTTGCTTTCAAGGTTTTTGATCATCTTTACTATCATTATTCTGAATTCTTTTTCAGGTAGTTTGCCTATTTCCTCTTCTTTTATTTGGACTTCTGTGTTTCTAGTTTGTCACTTCATTTGTGAAGTATTTCTCTACCTTTTCATTATTTTGTTTTTAAACTTATTGTGTTTGAGGTCTCCTTTTGCCAGTCTTCAGGGTTGAATTCTTTTTTGCTTTTGGTTTCTGCCCTCCTAATGTTGGTCCAGTGATTTGTGTAAGCTTATAGGGTGAGATTTTTCTGAGTTTTTGTGTGTTTGTTTGTCCTCTGATGGGCAAGGCTGAGTGAGGTGGTAATTCTGTCTGCTGATGATTTGGTTTGTGTTTTTGTTTTGTTTGTTGTTTCGATGAGGCGTCCTGCACAGGGTGCTACTGGTGGTTGGGTGACGCCTAATCTTGTATTCCAGTGGTTTCCTTTGTGTGAGTTCTCACTATTTGATACCCTCTAGGGTTACTTCCGGAGAAGGCAATGGCAACCCACTCCAGCACTCTTGCCTGGAAAATCCCATGGACGGAGGAGCCTGGTGGGCCTCAGTCCATGGGGTCACTAAGAGTCGGACACGACTGAGTGATTTCACTTTCACTTTTCACTTTTATGCATTGGAGAAGGAAATGGCAACCCACTCCAGTGTTCTTGCCTGGAGAATCGCAAGGATGGGGGAGCCTCATGGGCTTCTGTCTATGGGGTCTCACAGAGTCAGACACGACTGAAGCAACTTACTAGTAGAAGTAGTAGGGTTACTTCTCTGGTAGTCTAGGGTCTTGGAGTCACTGCTCCCACTCCAAAGGGTCAGAGCTTGATCTCTGATTAGGAACGAAGATTCCACAAATGGTTTCTCATGGCATTAAGTGAAATTAAAACAAATATCCAAAACCAAGAAACCAAAGATGAACCCCAGACAAATGACAGTTATAAAATCAGGCAAATAATAATTAAAATGATGGAATATACACATATACATATACACCCATGGGCAAAGTCAAAATCATTAAAAAATAAATAAATAAAGTACAATAGATTGACCTGGCAAACAAAGGAAATCAAAAAGTATATTTACCAGTTAGGAACAAAACTAACTAAAACACAAATTGGAGAAAAGTGGGGAATAAAACAGTGAAAACAAAACTAACAAATATATTGAGAGGAAATGAAAGAAAGAATAGATATGCAAAGTTAAATAGGGGTAGATGAAGAAGATTTATATACATTAAAGATTAACTGCAAGGGGAAAAGAGCAGTAGGAAAGGCAAACAAAGGAATAAATGTGGGAAAATGTAATAGGTTGAAAAAATTAAAAGTTAAAATTATATAAAAGAGAAAAAGGAAACAGAAGAAGAAAGAAAAAAAGGGGGGAAATAAGAGCAAAACTCCACAAAACTGCAAAAGCCCAACATAGAGGCAGAGGTTTATAACAATAATAAAAAGTGTGACTGAATATACATATATACATATACACCCAAAAGCAAAATCAAAACAGTCCAACAAAAATAAAGTACAGTAGATTGACCCGGCAAAGGGAACCAAAAATTATGTCTACCAGAACTAACTAAAATACAAACTGAAAAACAAAATTAAAACAAGGTGCCAGTTGGGGGATAAAGTAAGGAAAATAAAACTAACAAATATGTTGAGAGGAAAGGAAAAAATAAAAGAAAAAAAGGATATGCAAAGTTAAATAGAGGTAGATAAAGAAGATTTATACATATTAAAGAGTAACTGCAAGGGGAAAAGAACAGTAGGAAAAGCAAACTAAGAAATAAATGTAGAAAAAATAATAATAGGTTTAAACATTTTTTTAAAGAGAAAAAAACAAAAATAAAGGAGGAAAACTCCCCAGAACTACAAAAGCCCAATGTAGAGGCAGAGGTTTTTAATAATAGTAAAAAGTGTGACTGAGAATAAAAAGAAAAAAGTTTAATTAGATTTCATAGGGCCAATAAAATTGACAACTACAATGGAGAGGGGGGAAAAGAAAAAAAAAATTCAAAAGAATCTACAGAACAAGTCAAAACATAAGAATAATAAATGTTTTTCTTGAGTCACTGTTGTCAGAGTCCTTTCCCTCGCTGGGAGTCACAGTCCACCTCACCTCCCTAAGTGAAAGTGAAGCCCCTCAGTCGTGTCTGACTCTTTGTGACCCCTTAGACTATAGCCTACCAGGCTCCTCCGTCTATGGGATTCTCCAGGCAAGAATACTGGAGTGGGTTGCCATTTCCTTCTCCAGGGCATCTTCTTGACCCAGGGATCAAACCCAGATCTCAGACATTGCAGGCAGATACTTTACCCTCTGAGCCACCAGGGAAGCCTTCACCTCCCTAGGATGCCCTCTAATACTGTGCTGATCTCTGGACCTGCTGTGGGGGCAGCTCAAATTCTAATCTGGTCCTATTCCTCTGTTTTCTGGCCTCCAATGTCCACAGCTATCAGAACTAGTGTGCTGTCTTTTGTGGGAGCTCTCAATGTCCTTTTATATATTCCATAAACACGGAGTCTGCCTAGTGGATTGCGTAGATTTAATCTGCAGCTTATATAGCTGGTGGGAAGATTTGGGGTCTTCTTCCTTAGCCACACTGCCCCTGAGTTTCAATTGTGATTTTATTTCCACCTCTGCATGTGGGTGGTTCACCAGGGTTTGCTCCTGAGGCTGCCCTGGAGGACTTGGGCCTGCCCCAGTGAAGGCCAGGTGTGGAGGTGGCAAAGCTGCTTGAGTCGCAGAGATTCTGGCAGCACCAGGTACTCAGGAGTTGGCGGCTAGGGCAGCAGGAATACAATGCTCTAGAAGGGTATGGCAACCAGTATTGGCCAATACACTCCATTATTCTTGCCTGGAGAACCCCCCTCCCTGACAGAGAAGCCTGGCAGGCTACAGTCTCAGGTCAGTTCAGTTGGGTCGCAAAGAGTTGGACACAACCAAAGCAACCTTGCATGCATAGGTGCAAGAATTTTTTTGACTGTGGCAGCCCTGCCCCAGTGAGAGTTGAGCGTGAAGAGGGTGCAACTGCTTGGCTTGCAGGGACCCTGGTGGTGCCAAGTGTGCAGGAACACAGACTGCCTCTGAAGGAGGAATTCATAGGGCCTGGACTCCATCTTAGGCGTGTTCATGCTGATCATGCTCGGCCACCTTTCCAATGGACTATGAACTCTGTGTTTAGTGCCTATGAAAACAACAACAGAAGGATAAGACTCCCTCCAGACAGGGGAACCTTGAAGATCATATCTAGGTTACTCATCGCCTAAGAGAAAACACACACTAATCACCCCTTCTTCCAGACAGGCCATAAATTATTCTGTACCTATCGGAGTGTAACCTTGGGTTTATTGATTATTGGCTAATTGTTTGACTGTTTGAGCACGTGAGCACATAGCACATGAATGATGGGATTATTTGGACTGTATTTTCCTTGGTTTATGTAAGTCTCAAGGAATTTGGAGTGATGGGTTCAGCCACGTACACATGGGATATAAAAGATTTTCACAAATGCTGATAGGGGTCCTTGGCTAAGAGGAAACTCCGCCTTGGGCCCGCCGGTTTAATAAACTGCACTCCACTATCTGCATTGTCCTTCTGAGTGAATTTGTTCCCTGCAGGAGTTATGGCCCTATCAAAATCTTTTTTCGAGCCTCTTTTGCTAGCAATCAGAAGGCCTCTTTGGCCAGACTTTCTCCATAGCTCCGCCCATTCAGGCACTTAGAGGGCTTCCTTACCTTGGGTCCTTTTCTGTTGTTCTGTGCATCAGGCACATAGAGGGCCCCCCCTGTCTGGGGCCCTACTCTGTAGATTGGCGCATCAGGCATTTGATGGGCCAGCCTCTTTATTGTTCAGCTGCCAATGCTGGCTGGAGAGAGTGGGGAGAGAGGCTATAGTGGTGGCTCCACCCCCTATGCATGACTCAGCAGTATGGCTTGTTTCCAAGGCTGCCCAGTTTTCCCCCACAGGCATTTCCCACCACAATCTCCTCCCTCACATCCCCTCGAGCCATCTCTTCACAGTCAACATCAGCCCTCACCCTGGGATTGCTCCACAGTCCCTAAACTCCAGCTCCCAGCCTCTGTGCCATCTGGGGTATGTATGGCTGCGGCAAGGACTGTCTGATTCTCATTCCATTTAGGCTGCCTCAGATCAGCTGTTTCACTCCCAGCCTTAAATGTTTCTCCTCTGACTCAGACAATTGCCCTGATGTGGGGATCAAATCCCTGCTTCAGTTCCCCCACCCGCCAAGGTCAGGTCCCATCCTACTAACACTCCTGTTTTTCCCCTTAGTTCCTTCATCCTACTGAGTTTTGCATGGTTCTATGTATTCTCTTCCTCTGGTCATGTGCTCCTGTCTGCTCTCAGCTGGTGTTCTGCATGCACTTCTGTGTCTGAAGGTGTATTCCTGATGTATCCATGGAGAAAGAAGTACTCCATGTCCACCTACTCCTCTGCCATCTTGTTCTCTCCTCATTTCTCCTTTAATAATCCTAACACTTTCCAATGAATGGCAACCTCTGGCTGAATCAGGGGAGGGTTACATATAAGAAAGTCAGTAAGAAATGAGCCTTATCATTTCAAAATACTGTTCTCATCACAGCTGAAATTAAGGGACCAAGAGGAAAGAGGAATGCGAAGTTAGTGTTTAATGAGCACAGAGATTCAATTTAAGATGATGAAAATGTTCCGGTAATGAATGTTAGTGATGGTTACACAATGACGTGAATGTACTGAATCAAAACCGGTTCAAATGGTAAATTTTGTTATGTACGTTTTACCACAATAAAAAAGAAAAAAAGGTTGCTTCCCAGTGAGCAGGTGAGTAAAGGAAGCTCTCTTGCTCCATCTTTCCAGGAGAACAAGACAGAAGTTGGAAACAATGGTGGTGGGTGCTCTTAGGAGGGCACTGGGGACCCCCTGAGAGACAGGTGGAAGCAACAAGACTCATCTACCGGTGCTATAGTTTGTGTGACAGACCAGCCTTGACTTTCTGCCTGCCCAAATTATCCTCGATTGTGAGTTCTTAGCAAGCAGGGGTGGAGCATTTTGTGTATTTTACACACAGCAGCCTACTACCCACCCAACTTGTGCAAACAGTAATGCACTTTGGGAACTGCTCAAAGGTGTCTGTACGAGGGGACTGTGGGAGGCCACATTTCACCACATTTAACTCAAGCCACATGCTCACAGCCCGTGGTTCTCAGGTGTATAGGTAATCGTTGGCACCAAGCCTTGACCATTCTAAAGATAGTATTTGGCACAGCCTGGACTGGATTTGTGCCTAGACTGCTTAGATCCCTCTGAGTTCAGTGAATATTCCACAATACAAATTGTGGAGTACCCACCAAGAACAGCTCCATTTTACAACAGAAATGTGTAAAACTCGGGGTGGAGGAGAGTGGGGCGTAGGAAGGGAGTTCACCAGCCAGGAAGCATGAACCCAAGGCAGAACACATGTGCCTGATATACGTCAAGTGTCCTAACTCACTAGAGAGACTGGCATGCTCTTCTTTATGTTCATCAATCTTCATCCTTGTTAGTGTCTGAGTAGGACTATAAGTCGGAGAAGGCAATGGCAACCCAGTACTCTTGCCTGGAAAATCCCATGGACGGAGGAGCCTGGTAGGCTGCAGTCCATGGGGTCGCTAAGAGTTGAACATGACTGAGCGACTTCACTTTCACTTTTCACTTTCATGCATTGGAGAAGGAAATGGCAACCCACTCCAGTGTTCTTGCCTGGAGAATCCCAGGGACGGGGGAGCCTGGTGGGCTGCCGTCTCTGGGGTCACACAGAGTTGGACACAACTGAAGCAACCTGGCAGCAGCAGCAGCAGCAAGACTATAAGTAAATTTGTCTTCACTAGAATCATAACACTAGCTTTAGAAGAAATTGCAAACTTGAACTCTCTAAATTTCATGCACTCTCTACACTTCCTTCCTTTTTCTAGGAACCACTTACCCCCTTTCAGATTCATCCATGATTGTTACCCTGCCATTGGAGCTAGTTATTCTCCCACACTGTTAAGAACTATCATATTCCTTTATTGTTAAAATATATCTGATTTGGACCCCCACTCATGCAAAACCTAGCCTCTTTCATTTTTCATGAAGCCACTCTTCCCTGAGGTTGTGCAAAGGGCCTGAGGTCTCATGGGAAGTTTGTTTTGCCACCCTTGGTCGTCCCAAGATGTAGGACCTGCCCCCTCCAAGCCAAGTCAGTGCATGGGAATCTTCTAGAGTCCACGATCAGCCTTGGTAGGATTTCCCTTTAAGTCAGAGGAGAATCACAGTACAGAAAGCCCCTTCAGGAAATGTTTCAGTGGAGGCAGTGACAGAGGGTTAGGGTCTCTAAGGTACCTAGAATGACCTTGTATAGGGCACTGGGAAGGGTATGGGCTCTTGGTTGTTGTTCCCCTACACTGTGAGAAAGGTCCTATTAGCATAATTGTCTTGAATGATTTTTAACAACCAGCAACCTTCAATCCAGGGCTGAGACAGCCCTGTGGTGCTGCATGCTGGCTTGTCTGGAGTTACACTGACTGTCAGCTGAATGAAGTCCCCAGAATTCTCTAAGCCTCAGTTTATTCTTCTGTAAAATGGAGACAAGAGTTATTATGGTAAGAAAATGCCATAACTCAAAGCAGTGTGTGCATGACTGAGCTATACATTCCGAATTGTCTACTGATGTCAAGAGGTCAGTGGGATTTTGTGTACTTTTTTCCCCCACTTTGCTTATCTGTATTTTCTAACTTTTCCATAATGATTACTTGTGTTTTAATCCCCCCCAAAAAAAAAACAAGAAAAAGAAGAAAAGGAAGAAACTACTGGGAGGACAATGGCCAATGTCCCTCCAAAAAACCTTGTAAATAGTCACTACCAGGTTCCTCCATGAAAGGACTCATGGGAGTAAAGCAAGCTGTGTCAGGCTTACTGTCCCTCCCCCAGGACACACTCTAGGGAAATCATGACATTACTGCTCCTAAGCCAGATAACTGGTTTGGTTCATTGATCTACTTGGTAATGAAACATTCACATACTTTATTTTTTTACTACAAACCAATGCTTTTTTATTAGATTATGAGTAGGTCAGGGCCTAGAGGCTAAAACTTTAATGCAGTGATTTGCTCATGTCAGCTCATAGGTCCAGTTTACCAGGATAATTTGGATCAGTCCACTAGAAGTCAAAAAAGTCATTTTGGACTTATTATCTTTCTGAGATTGTGCATAAGAGAGGGAAGAATAGCAGCTTCCCCCATGGAGCACAAGTCAGCCAGGTTCACCGAGGCAAGGGCTGGATTCAACACTGCATTTTGCCAAAGATATGCCCACAATTAGCCTATGTCAGCGCTTCTTGAGTATGTATATGGGGCTCAACAACAAAAGAAAAGCTGGGGAGAAGGCAGTGATGATGGAAGCTGCTTTGATTGAGAAACTCCAGGGGCACAGTAGTTCTTTAGTTCTAAATTGAACCACAAGAGCAAAGTACACCTGAATCAACATGTGGAGATGGCGCCAGGAGAGTATTTGTGGCCCCAGGTGAATGTTTGTGTATCCCTAATCTTCTGTTCATCTCTGCTCTGTCCTAAGGCCTCAGGTATGTGACGGGCCTCAAGGGCTCGTCACATGTCCGATTATTTTTCTGTATGATCTGGGAACTCTAAAATCTTCAGTGATATATCTTGGGATATGACCACAACAAGGGCATTTTGACAGTATTGCTGTTGCTAAGTCACTTCAGTCGTGTCTGACTCTGTGTGACCCCATAGACGGCAGCCCACCAGGCTCCCCCATCCCTGGGATTCTCCAGGCAAGAACACTGGTGTGGGTTGCCATTTCCTTCTCCAATGCATGAAAATGAAAAGTGAAAGGGAAATTGCTCAGTGGTGTCATCTTCCCCCTTTGACAGATGAGAAAATGGAGGTTCTACAAAGTGAAGTGTGTTGCCCAAAGTTGCCGAACTGTTAAGTGACAGAACCAAGATGTGAACCCAGACCTATTTGATTCCAAAATCTGTGGCCTTAATTACTGCACTGTTTGTTTATTTGCTGATCATCTCTCTTTGCCACCAAGCATTGTGTGCAACCCTCACTTGATATATGCGTCTGTGTCTGTTAGTCGCTCAGTCGTGTCCAACTCTTTGTGACCCCGTGAACTATAGCCTGCCAGGCTCCTCTGTCCATGGGATTTTCCAGGCAAGAAACGGGAGTAGGTTGCCATTTCCTTCTCCAGCGGACCTGATATGTAATAGGTCCTAAATAAATACTTGTCGAATGAGATAATGCTGTGCATGCATACGCAAGTCACTTCAGGTGTGTCAAACTCTTTGCAACTCTACGGACAGTAGCCTGCCAGGCTCTTCTGTCTATGGGTTTCTTGAGGCATGAATACTGGAGTGGGTTGCTGTTTCCTCCTCTAGGGAATCTTTCTGACCTGAGGATTCAACCCGTCTCCTCCATTGCAGGCGAGTTCTTTACCACTGAATCACTGGGGAAGCGAGAGAATTCTGCCTCCCCTCAAAATGTCAGAAGCAGAGATAAAATGGTGGAATGGCAGGTCACTGGTTATTCAGAGTTCATGAAACTATCAGGGCCAATAGCTGTGGCTCCAAAGAAGTCCAGTCAACTCTGGGGCTCCCTGGTACAGAAGCGGGAGTATTTTGTTACATTGCAAACACACTTCATGTCAAGACTTTTGTAGAATTTCTTTCCTTTTTTTAATATTCTACATGCTAGATCGATCAGCTCAAGCTGTTAGAAAGCTGGAAAATCTGAATTAAGTAGCAAACAAGAACAAAACATTTTTCGGGAAGGGAAAACTAAATCTAGCCTCAAATGGAAAATTCTTTGCCCTAAATATTAAAGTCTCTAAAAAACATGGCTAGCACCTTCCCCCCACCAAAAACTAATGTCAGTTCTGCAGACTCATTTTCAATGAGATAAAATGACTTTTTTCTGATACCCCTCACTAACCAGCCTTACCTCACCTCTCTCTCTTTAGTCTAGAAAGGTGATCGAACACTGCCCTTTCCATCTGCACTCCTTCCTTCTCCACCCACCCACTTGCCTTTGCCCCTCTGTCCATCCAGTATATTTTCCCCTGGACACTCTGGTCCACACTCAGCAAATGTCTCTACCTCTTCCCCTCTCTTTCTTCTGAATGCCTTCCTTGTATTTCTTGAAAGTATAGACTTTTTTTTGTTTTTAATTTTTTAAAAATAGGTGTATAATTGCTTTACAATGTTGTGTTGGTTTCTGCTGTACAGCAACATGAATCAGCCATATATGTACATATATGCCCTTCCTCTTGAGCCTCCCTCCAACCCCTCCACCATCCCACCCCTCTAGGTCCTCACAGAGCACTGAGTTGAGCTCCTTTTGTTACAGCAGCTTCCCACTAGCTGTCTATTTTACTCACGCTAGTGTATATGCATAAAATAGAGATGGCAGTGCTACTCTCTCAGTTCATATGGACTTCTTTTGAATACTATCAATAAATACTAAGCTTCTTCTCAAGACTCGGTATTCTTAAGCACCTGTAGTCAGCTTTCCAGGGAAGGCAAGCTGCTTCCCACCTCCCAGGAACACTCTGCTATGGAAGATGGTGTCTATGGTGCATCAAAGCCACTATGGGTCTTTTAAGGACATTTAGGAGAAGGAGTTACTAAGTCTGAATTTTAGAAGGTTTTTTAATAGCACAGGATTCAATGTCATCCATGGATTATTGATGAATATTTAGAAAGCTTCCTGAGGGTTTCTTTCAGTCACTCAGGATGAAACAGCTGAATCCCTAGGAGGCACAGATGAGAGGAGCCACGCAAGAATGTGGAAGTGGGAGGCCCTGCATTGGCCCTGCACATGCTGTGCCAGCTTGAGGAGGCTCAGCTTAATGACTGAGGCAGCACGAGCAGCAGGGCCTGGCCCCACAGACCTCTGTCAGAAGAAAAAGAGCTTGATCATCCTCCACAGGTCAGAGTTGTTGCTAATCTTAAATTAGAATTACAAGGTAGGGACTTCCTTGGTGGTCCAGTAGCTAAGGCTCAACACTCCAAATGCAGGGGTGCTGGGTTCCATCCTTGGTCCAGGAACTAGATCCAACATGTCACAGGTAAGACCCAGTGCAGCCAGATAAATAAAAATAAATATTAAAAAAAAAAAAGAATTGCAAGGTGCATTCCTGCCCCTTACTCCACTCAATTGCCCACAAATAGAAACTTTGAGTGGTGTTATTTGTCCTAAAACTTGTCAAATGGTTTCTCTGATTTCAAAGTTTGTTGACAATGCTACCATATTCCCCAACTAATGAGTTATCCAATTCACTCTAGGGCATCAGTGCTGCTTCCTCCGTAAGAGAGAGCAGATTCTCTGTCAATGAGACCACATTCAAAGGTAACTAAAAGGATGATGTGTGAGTGTCCCAGTGATTGTTGCTGTTCAGTCACTTGTCATTATTATTATTTTTTCATTGTTAACCATAGCAATATAATAATAACCACAATAATATCTAACATTTGTTGCTGTTATTCAGTCACTCAGTTGTGTCCAACTCTTTGCAACCCCATTGACTGCAGCATGCCAGGCCTCCCTGTCCTTCACCATCCCCCAGAGTTTGCTCAAACCAATGTTCATTTAGCTGGTGATGATGCCACCCAACCATCTCATCCTCTGTCATCCCCTTCTCCTCCTGCCTTCAGTCTTTCCCAGCATCAGCGTCTTTTCCAATGAGTCGGCTCTTTGCATCAGGTGGCCAAAGTATTGGAGCTTCAGCTTCAGCATCAGTCCTTCCAATGTATATTCAGGGTTGATCTCCTTTAGGATGGACTGGTTGGATCTCCTTGCAGTTCAAGGGACTCTCAAGAGTCTTCTCCATCACCACAGTTCAAAAGCATCAATTCTTTGGCACTCAGCCTTTTTTATTGGTCACAGTGATAGTTTTAGGCAAGTTGGGGCTAGCCATGTGGTTTTCAGTTCCTCCGTCTAAACAAGGAATGTCCTGACAAAATTGGGAAGGGGTACTCCTCCTGGGCCTCCTGTCAAGGCTCTCCAGTGAGTAGGATAGTTCGAGGTGAAGGTCTTGTCCTCAATTGGCATTCCAGTTAAGAGGAGTTTGCTGCTACTGCACCGGGTTCTTGCTGGGAGTCTCTGTTACAGCAACCCCTCCGCATGCCAGACATTGTATCCAAGGCAAACAAAAGTTATGGTTATAAGAGATGAAGAATGCCACTTTTATTTCATAAAAGCGCAAATCCAGATATCATAGTTAAATAGTATTCTATGTTCTGACTGGTTCTCCAGGATAGGAACTCATAAAAATCAGCTATTTTAGATTTCTAAAACTACTCTCTGATAAGCTAATGCTTTCCTATTCATTGCTCATATCTCAAAGCGATGTAAATATACATTATCCAGTCCGTTTTTTCCCATCACAACATGTGTGAAAGAGAGAGGGGGACTTTCAATTCCATCTTAAAGAGTAAAAAATTGAGGCATGAAAACTGTTCCCATGTATTTCCTATGTGGGAGAATTCAGTTTTCATTTTCTTTTAATTAAGGTATACTTTAATTGAGGTAAAATGTCTTCACCTCACAGACAGATGAGTTTTGATAAATGTATTCACTTGTGTGAACAACAGCAAACTCAAGATATGGAACATTTCAATCCAACAATCAAGGTCCACTGTGCTCCGGTTCTAGTCAGTACCCTACCCTCTGTACCATCTGAGGCAATCTCTGCTCTGATTTATTTCACCAGATTGTTGTGGTTTAATCAACAAGTCACGTCTGACTCTTTGGCGACCCCATGGACTATAGCCCGCCAGCCTCCTCTCTCCATGGGATTTCCAAGGCAAGACTGCTGGAGCAGATTGCCATTTCCTTCTCCAGGACATCTTCCCAACCCAGGCATTGATTCCGTGGCTCCTGCATTGGCAGGTGGATTCTGTAACACTGACCCACCAGGGAAGCCCTTCACCAGATGAGTTTGCAGTTTTTGAACTAAATGAATGCAACCACACAGTATGCATTGCTTTCTTTCACTCAGCATAATGTCTGTGACATTCAGGTGTGATCACTAGACCACTCAGGTATGACCTAAATCAAATCCCTTAGGATTATACAGTGCAAGTGACAAATAGATTCAAGGGATTATATCTGATAGACAGAGGCCTGAAAACTATGGATGGAGGTTTGTGACTTTGTACAGAAGGCAGAGATCAAGACCATCCCCAAGGAAAAGAAATGCGAAAAGGCAAATGGTTGTCTGAGGAGGCCTTACAAATGGCTGAGAAAACAAGAGAAGCTAAAGGCAAAGGAGAAAAGGAAAGATATACTCATTTGAATGCAGAGTTTCAAAGAATAGCAAGGAAAGATAAGAAAGCCTTCCTCAGTGATCAATGCAAAGAAATAGAGGAAAACAATAGAATGGGAAAGACTAGAGATCTCTTCAAGAGAATTAGATATACCAAGGGAACGTTTCATGCAAAGATGGGCACAATAAAGGACAGAAATGGCATGGACCTAACAGAAGCAGGAAAGATTAAGAAGAGGTGGCAAGAATACACAGAAGAAATATACAAAAAAGATCTTCACAATGGAAATAACCACAATGGTGTGATCACTCATTAGAGCCAGAAATTCTGGGATGTGAAGTCAAGTGGGACTTAGAAAGCATCACTACTAACAAAGTTAGTACAGGTGATAGAATTCCAGTTGAGCTACGTCAAATCCTAAAAGATGATGCTGTGAAAGTGCTGTACTCTACATGCTAGCAAATTTGGAAAACTCAGCAGTGGTCATAGGACTGGAAAAGGTCAGTTTTCATTCCAATTTCAAAGAAAGGCAATGCCAAAGAGTGTTCAAGCTGCTGTACAATTGCACTCATCTCATGCACTGGCAAAGTAATGCTAAAAAATTTTCAAGGCTTCAACAGTACTTGAACCATGAACTTCCAGATGTTCAAGCTGGATTTAGAAAAGGCAGAGGAACCAGAGATCAAATTGCCAGGATCCACTGGATCATCAAAAAAGCAAGGGAGTTCCAGAGAAACATCTACTTCTGCTTTATTGACTACACCAAGCCATTGACTGTATGAGTCACAACAAATTGTGGAAAATTCTTCAAGAGATGAGAATACCAGACCACTTTCTGAGGCTCCTGAGAAATCTGTATGCAGGTCAAGAAGCAATAGTAGAACTGGACATGGAACAACAGACTGGTTCCAAACTGGGAAAGGAGTACATCAAAGTTGTATATTGTCACCCTGCTTATTTAACTCATATGCAGAGTACATCACAGGAAATCCAAGACTGGATGAAGCACAGTTTCAATTTCAGTTCAGTCGCTCAGTTATGTCCAACTTTTTGCAACTCCATGGACCACAGCACACCAGGCCTCTCTGTCCATCACCAGCTCCCGGAGTTTACTCAAACTCATGTCCATTGAGTCAGTAATGCCATCCAAACATCTCATGCTCTGTCGGCCCCTTCTCCTCCTGCCCTCAGTCTTTTCCAGCATCAGGGTCTTTTCAAATGAGTCAGCTCTTCCCATCAGGTGGCCAAAGTACTGGAGTTTCAGCTTCAACATCAGTCCTTCCAATAAACACCCAGGATTGATTTCCTTTAAGATGGACTGGTTGGATCTCCTTGCAGTCCAAAGGACTCTCAAGAGTCTTCTCCATCACCACAGTTCAGAAGTGTCAGTTCTTCGGCACTCAGCTTTCTTTATAGCCCAACTCTCACATTCATACATGGCCACTGGAAAAACCATCGCCTTGACTAGATGGACCTTTGTTGACAAAGTAATGTCTCTGCTTTTTAATAAGCTGTCTAGGTTGGTCATAACTTTCCTTCCAAGGAGTAAGTGTCTTTTAATTTCATGGCTGCAATCACCATCTACAGTGATTTTGGAGCCCCCCAAAAATAAAGTCAGCCCCAGTTTCCACTGTTTCCCCATCTATTTCCCATGACTTGATGGGACTAGATGCCATGATCTTCATTTTCTGAATGTTTAGCTTTAAGCCAACTTTTTCACTCTCCTCTTTCATTGTCATCAAGAGGCTCTTCAGTTCTTCACTTTCTGCCAAAAGGTGGTATCATCTGCATATCTGAGGTTATTGATATTTCTCCTAGCAATCTTGATTCCAGCTTGTACTTCATCCAGCCTAGCGTTTCTCTTGTTGTACTCTGCATTTAAATTAAATCAGCAGGGTGACAATATACAGCCTTGATGTACTCTTTTTCCTATTTGGAACTAGTCTGTTGTTCCATGTCCAGTTCTAACACTGCTTCCTGACTTGCTTACAGGTTTCTCAAGAAGCAGGTCAGGTGGTCTGGTATTCCCATGTCTCTCAGAATTTTCCACACTTTATTGTGATCCACAGTCAAAGGCTTTGGAATGGTCAATAATGCAGAAATAGGTGTTTTTCTGGAACTCTCTTGCTTTTTCCATGATCCAGCAGATGTTGGCAATTTGATCTCCAGTTCTGCTGCCTTTTCTAAAACCAGCTTGAACATCTGGAAGTCACTATTCATGTATTGCTGAAGCCTGGCATGGAGAATTTTGATTACTTTACTAATGTGTGAGATGAGTACAATTGTGCAGTAGTTTGAGCATTCTTTGGCATTGCCTTTCTTTGTGATTGGAATGAAAACTGACCTTTTCCAGTCCTGTGGCCACTGCTGAGTTTTCCAAATTTGTACAAGCTGGAATCAAGATCACTAAGAGAAATAGCAATAACCTCAGATATGCAGATGACATGAACCTTATGGCAGAAAGCAAAGAACTAAAGAGCCTCTTGATGAAAGTGAAAGAGCAGAGTGAAAAGGCTGGCTTAAAACTCAGCATTCAGAAAACTAAGATCACGGCATCCAGTTCCATCATTTCATGGCAAATAGATGGGGAAACAGTGGAAACTGGGGCTGACTTTATTTTTTTGGGCTCCAAAATCACTGCAGATGGTGACTGCAGCCATGAAATTAAAAGATGCTTACTCCTTGGAAGGAAAGCTGTGATCAACCTAGACAGCATATTAAAAAGCAGAGACATTACTTTGCTGACAAATGTCCATCTAGTCAAAGCTGTTGTTTTTCTGGTAGTCATGTCTGTATGTGAGAGTTGGACTATTAAGAAAGCTGAGCACCAAAGCACTGATGTGTTTGAACTGTGGTGTTGGAGAAGACTCGTGAGAATCTGTTGGACTGCAAGGAGATCAAACCAGTCAATCCTAAAGGAAATCAGTCCTGAATATTCTTTTGGAAGGACTGCCTTTGAAGCTGAAATACCAATACTTTGACCACCTCATGCGAAGAGTTGACTCATTTGAAAAGACCCTGATGCTGGGAAAGATTGAAGGCAAGAGAAGTGGACGACAGAGCATGAGATGGTTGGATAGCACCACCAACTTGATGAAGATTAGTTTAAGCTCCAGGAGTTGGTGATAGACAAGGAAGCCTGGCATGCTGCAGTCAATGGGCTCACAAAGAGTCAGACATGACTGAGCAATTGAACTGAACTGAACTGAATGTCTGTGAGAGTCATCCATGTTGTTGCCTATATCAGAAGTTCACTTCTCTTCATTGCCGAATACTATTCCATTGTCTGAATATGCCACAACCATTTATCCATTCTTCTGTTGACAGCCATTGGACTGTTTTTACCTTTTGGTTATTAAAAACTCAGCTATTGCTAACATTCTGGTTGTTGTTCAGTGCCATAGGCCATCATTTCTTTCAGGTGAATACCTGAGAAGAATTGCCAGGTCTGGAGGAAAATGTATAATTGGATTTTATAAGAAAATGCCTATTTTCCAAAGTGGATATACCATTTTTAATCCTACTAGCAATGTAAAACCGTTCCTGTTTCTCTGTATCCTCACCAACATTTGGCAATTTTGGTAATTTTAATTTTATCTATCTTAGTGGGTATAAACTTGTATCTCGCTGTGGTTTTAATTTCTATTTCCCTCATCACTAATGATTTTGGATAACTTTGCATGTGTTTATTAGTCACTTTTTAATCTTCTGAAAGTGTTCAGAAGGGAAAAAAAGCTTAACCTTTAATACACAATCCAGAAAATAATCACTTATCTGTTATAGAGCAAGGTGCTGCTAATGTTAGATAAGTGCAAGAGGATACCATGAGTGATTTCATGAGAAGAAGTAAGTTGATAATAATTCTATCTGCAACCTGGTCATTTTTACCCTTTAGTCAAGGCTTCAGTACTCCTTGATATAGTACCAGAGTCCTTGACTACGATCCTGACGCACTGGCAGTGCAAACACAACGCCCTGCAAGTTTGTGTCGGGAGGCCTTGGTCACTTAACTCCTTTCTTGCCAATGGGACCTTATGGTTTAAATATTAGCTTGACTTTTCACATTTCACTTCTAAGGCATCCCAGGTGGTCCTGACAGTTTTTACCCAGTGGAGCACACCCAAAGTTCAACAGGTTTCCTTACAGTAGGAGCTTTCAGCCTGACCTCTTGCAATCTAGTAATACCTCTGGGTCCTGTCTCAAAATAATGCTTTCAAACGTCTGCAATAAAATTACAAGGTGACTGGATATTGTAATATCCTATCAAAATATAAAAATTGAAGTAGGAATAGGATCATACTCATACCTCCAGTGGGGTATCGCTTAAATGCTGTAATTTTGAAATCAGTTCAGTTCAGTTTAGTCACTCAGTCATGTCCAACTCTTTGTGATCCCATGAACTGCAGCACGCCAGGCCTCCCTGTCCTCAACCAACTCCCGGAGTCCACCCAAACCCATGTCCATTGAGTCAGTGATGCCATCCAACCATCTTTTCCTCTGTCATCCCCTTCTCCTCCTGCCTTCAATCTTTCCCAGTATCAGGGTCTTTTCAAATGAGTCAGCTCTTCACATCAGGTGGCCAAAGTATTGGAGTTTCAGCTTCAACATTAGTCCTTCCAATGAACACTCATGACTGATCTCCCTTAGGATGGACTGGTTGGATCTCCTTGCAGTCCAATGGACTCTCAAGAGTCTTCTCCAACACCGCAGTTCAAAAGCATCGATTCTTCTGTGCTCAGCTTTCTTTATCGTCCAACTCTCACATCCATACATGACCACTGGAAAAACCATAACCTTGACTAGATGGACCTTTGCTGACAAAGTAATGTCTCTGCATTTTAATATGCTGTCTAGGTTGGTCAGAACTTTCCTTCCAAGGAGTAAGCGTCTTTTAATTTCATGGCTGCAATCACCATCTGTAGTGATTTTGGAGCTCCAAAAAATAAAGTCAGCCACTGTTTCCCCATATTTCACTATTCTGATATAGTGACAGGCATAAGCAACTTTATAAGATGTCTAGACCAACTGCGCTGTCATGTGACATATCTGATGTCTCAAGATACACCAATCATGAGTATGGTGACATATATAGTTGAAAGGGAGGTTAACTTTTGGTCAAAGATTAGTGAAAATATAGATGAACTCTCTTTCCCCCTATAAATTTATGGCATCTGCTTTGAATTGTGTCCCACTCAAATTCTGTTTAAAGTCTAACCCTTAACAGGACTATTTGATATATGACTTTTAAGAGGTGAATGCATGCTAAAGTCACTTCAGTTGTGTCCGACTCTTTAAATGAGTTCCTAAATTCTAATCCAATAGAGTTGGTGACCTTTTAAGAAGAAGGAGAGAAACAGATCTTTCTCTCTCTGTCTCTCCCCATGCACCCAAATCAAGGAAGGGCCATATGAGGACGCAACAAGAAGGCAGTCATCCGCAAGCCAGGAAGAAGACTCACACCAGAAATCTAATCAACCAGTGCTTTGATCTTGGACTTTCAAGCCCTCCCAAACTGTGAGAAATAAACTTCTGTTGTTTCAGCCCTTAGACTGTGGTTTTTTACTACGGCATCCTGAGCAGACTAGGACAGATAAGATTACTAAGGCAGCTTAAAACAGCCCCATCCCACCAGCACTTTGTCTCTAGGTCTATAACTACACTCAATTGCCAGCACACTTCTAATGGTGAGGTACAAAGTACAACCCATGAGACAGTGTGTTACACTCCAAAAGAGCCACTTGACCTTTCTAACTGATACACACATAAATCTGGGGAACACATGTGGAAATGGAGACTAAAACTGGGGGTAATGGTGGAAGGAACATAAAGTTGGGTCAGGATGAATTTATTGACATGGACTCACTAAACAGATCCTGCATTTAATGTTTCAGCTCAGGAAGTCAGGAAGGGCTATACCAGTTTGATTATTTGCTTGACTGAATCATCAACCAAAAGGTGGCCTATTATGAAACTTGGAATTGCCAGACCTGCCTTGGCTTAATGTAGATGGAGGGATTCAGAGGCTTAGGGAGACTGGAAGATTGCTTACAAACACTGGGAAGGGTCTGGAAGACACACTTTGGCCAAAACTATGAGAAATAAATTTGTGAGAGGCCAAGTGACAGCACTCAACCACCAAAGGCAAGGTGGGCGTGGTTACGATAATGGACCTTGAAGTCAAAGCAGTAATCAAAATAGAGGGACTCATGCAAGCCTGTGGCACTGACTCGTTCATCATGGTGTTCCTAGAAGGGAAATAAATAGGAAGCCTACCAAGTTCTTACTAAGCAATTTCCATGTCAAGTGAACAAAAGTTTAATCTGAATCATTAAACAGCTTTAATCAATCAATCAGTCCCCAGACTTGAGCCAGTTTATAGACCCAGCACTCCTTGAATGAAGGGGAAGCCAGGTTCCCTTGAAGAAGGACCCTCATACACTATCAGAAATTTATACTGTTAACCTCTTCCAGCATTCTCCAAAGCGATTGATGGCCTTTGACCAATGGAACTATATATTGAAAATAATCAGATCTCTCAGGGGCTACTGGACACTTGCTCTGAACTGACACTAATTCCAGGAGACCTAAAATGTCACTGTGGAGCACCAGTCTGAGCATAGGCTTATGGAAGACAGGTGTTCAGTGGAGATTTAGCTCAGGTGCCTCTCACAGAGGTCCTGGTGTTTCCCTAAACCCATTCTGTGGCTATTTCCCCAGCTCTGGAATACATAATTGGAATATACGTGGTCAGCCATATATCTCCTGGAGGAGGGCATGACAACTCACTTTAGTATTCTTCCTGGAGAACCCCCATGGACAGAGGAGCCTGGTGGGCTAAGTCCATGGGGTCACAAAGAGTCAGACATGACTGAGCAACTAAGCACAGCACAGCCGTATATCTGGCAGAATTCGCACACTGATTCCCTACCTCTATGATGTGAGAAAGCCAAGTGGAAGCCACAAAAATTGTCTCTACCTAGGAAAATGGTAGCCCAAAAGCAGTACTGCATCTCGAGAGAGATTGTAGAGGTTAGGGCCTCTATCAAGATCTTAAAAAATGCAAGGGTGATGATTCTTACCACACTCCCATTCAGCTCTCCTATTTGACCCATGCAGAAGACAGATGGATCCTGGAGAATGAACGGGGATTATCATATGCTTAAACCAGGTGGTGACTTCAACTGCAGTGCCGGAGCAGATGAGATTTTATTGCTTAAGTACATTAACACATCCCCTGGTACTGGTATGCAGCTATCGATCTGGTCAAACGTGCTTTTCTCCATCTCTGTCAGTAAGACCAACCAGAAGGAGTCTGCTTTCAGCTTGCAAGGCCAGCAACATTCCTTCACTGTCTGTATCAGGGGTATATCAAATCTCTAATCCTATATCCTAAGTCAGTCTGCATGGATTATTATTGCATTTCCCTTCCGCAGTATATCATAGTGGTCCACTACATTGCTGTCATTATGCTAATTGGACCTAATGAGTGAGAAGTAGCAACGATTGTAGGACTTGTTGGTAAGACATTTATACGTTAGAGGGTGGGAAATAAATCGGACCAAAATTCACTGAGGCCTTCAACCTCAGTGACATTTCTAGGGACCCAAATGGGGCAGGTCGAGATATCCCCTCTAAGGTAAAGAATAATTTGTTGCATCTACCCCTTCCTATATCGAAAAAAGAGATACAATGCTTCTTGAGTATCTTTTAATTTTGGAGACATATTCCTCACTCGGATGTGTTACTCCAGACCATTTACTGAGTGATCCAAAACACTTCTAGTTTTTTTTTTAATTAATAAATTTATTTATTTACTTATTTTTGGTTGTGCTAGGTCTTTGTTGCTGTGCACAGGTTTTTTCTGGTTGTAACAAGTGGGGGCTACTCTTCATTGCGATACACAGTCTTCTGACTGTGGTAGCTTCTGTTATTGCGGAGCACAGGCTCTAGGCACCTGTGCATCAGTAGTTGCAATGCAGGGGCTTAGTAGCTATGGTGCACGGGCTTAGTTGCTCCTGCGGCATGTGGGATCTTCTCCAACCAGGAATCGAACCCATGTACCCTACATTGGGAAGTAGATTCTTATCCACTGTACCCCCAGGGTAGTTGAGAGGGTAACAGACAGGAAGCTAGAGGCCCCCAAATGAGGAAATAGGCTGCAAGTATCAGATGTTTTTTATCTCTCTCTTAAACAGCAGGCGGAAACAAACTATAAGTGTCAGATTTTTTCCCTTCTCTATACAAAATTAAAAGGAGGTTTCTTTTAAAATTCAGTGTTGCCATGACAACACCTGGGTCCACCTGAATTTAACTTTACTCAAGCCTTGAGCTAATCAATGCATTTTTCTTATGAGAATATTTTTCTTAAGCTGCGGTAGTTCAGTTCAGTCACTCAGCCATGTCCAAATCTTTGCGACCCCATGGACTGCAGCATGCCAGGCTTCCCTATCTATCACCAACTCCTGGAGCTTGCTCAAACTCATGTCCATCAAGTTGGTGATGCCATCCAACCATCTCATCCTCTGTCATCCCCTTATCCTCCTGCCTTCAATCTTTCCCAGTATTAGGGTCTTTTCCAATGTGTAAGTTCTTTGCATAGGTGGCCAAAGTATGGGAGTTTCAGCTTCAACATCAGTCCTTCCAATGAATATTCAGGACTGATTTCCTTTAGTATTGACTGGCTGGATCTCCTTGCAGTCCAAGGGACTCTCAAGAGTCTTCTTCAGTACCACAGTTCAAAACCATCAATTCTTTGGTGCTCAGCTTTCTTTATAGTCCAACTCTCACATCCAGACATGACTACTGGAAAAATCATAGCTATGACTAGATGGATTTTTGGCAGCAAAGTAATGTCTCTGCTTTTTAATATGCTGTCTAGGTTGGTCATAGCTTTTCTTCCAAGGAGTAAGTATCTTTTAATTTCATGGCTGCAGTCACCATCTGCAGTGATTTTGGAGCCCCAAAATATAAAGTCTCTTATTGTTTCCATTGTTTCCCTATCTATTTGCCAGGAAGTGATGGGACCAGATGCCATGATCTTCGTTTTCTGAATGTTGACTTTTAAGCTAACTTTTTCACTCTCCTCTTTCACTTTCATCAAGAGGCTCTTTAGTTCTTCTTTGCTTTCTGCCATAAGGGTGGTGTCATCTGCATATCTGAGGTTATTGCTATTTCTCCTAGCAATCCTGATTTTAACTTGTGCTTCATCCAGTCTGGCATTTCATGTGATATACTCTGCATATAAGTTAAATAAGCAGGGTGACAATATACAGCCTTGACGCAATCCTTCTCCTATTTGGAACCAGTCTGTTGTTCCATGTCCAGTTCTAACTATTGCTTCTTGACTTGCACACAGATTTCTCAGGAGGCAGGTAAGGTGGCCTGGTATTCCCATCTCTTGAAGAATTTTCCACAATTTGTTGTGATCCACACAGTCAAAGGCTTTGGCATAGTCAATAAAGCAGAAGTAGATGTTTCTCTGGAACTCTCTTACTTTTTTGACAATCCAATGGATGTTGGCAATTTGATCTCTAATTCCTCTGCCTTTTCTAAAACCAGCTTGACCATCTGGAATTTCACAGTTCAAGTACTGTTGAAGCCTTGCTTGAATTTTGAGCATTACTTTGCTAGTGTGTGAGATGAGTGCAATTTTGTGGTAGCTTGAACACTCTTTGGCATTACCTTTCTTTGGGATTGAAATGAAAACTGACCTTTTCCAGTCCTATGGCCACTGCTGAGTTTGCCAAATTTATTGTCATGTAGAGTGCAGCACTTTCACAGCATCATCTTTTAGGATTTGAAATAGCTAAAATAGTAGGAAGTAGTAGGAAGTCAAGAGATACCTGGAGTAGCAGGCAAATTTGGCCTTGGAGTACAAAATGAAGCAGGTCAAAGGTTAACAGAGTTTTGCCAAGAGAACGCACTGGTCAGAGCAAACACCCTCTTCCAACAACACAAGAGAAGACTCTACATATGGACATCACCATATGGTCAATACCAAAATCAGATTGACTATATTCTTTGCAATCAAAGATAGAGAAGCTCTATACAGTCAGCAAAAACAAGACTGGGAGCTGACTATGCCTCAAATCAATAACTCCTTATTGCAAAATTCAGACTTAAATTGAAGAAAGTAGGCAAAACCACTAGACCATTTATGTATAACCTAAATCAAATCCCTTTTGAGTTTACAGTGCAAGTGACAAATAGATTCAAGGGATCAGATCTGATAGACAGAGTGCCTCAAGAACTTTGGACAGAGTTTCGTGACATTGTACAGGAGGCAGTGATTAAGACCGTCCCCAAGGAAAAGAAATGCAAAAAGGCAAAACGGTTTTCTGATGAGGCCTTACAAATAGCTGAGTAAAGAATAGAAGCTAAAGGCCAAGGAGAAAAGGAAAGATATACCCATCTGAATGCAAAGTTCCAAAGAATAGCACAGAGAAATAAAAAAAGCCTTCCTCAGTGATCAATGCAAGGAAATAGAGGAAAACAGTAGAATGGGAAAGACTAGAGATCTCTTCAAAAAAATTAGATACCAAGGGAACATTTCACGCAAAGATGGGCACAATAAAGGACAGAAATGGTACAGACCTAAAAGAAGCAAAAGATGTTGAAAGAGGTGACAAGAATACACGGAAGAACTATACAAAAAAGATCTTCATGACCCAGATAATGATAGTGTGGTCACTCACTTAGAGCCAGAAATCCCGGAATATGAAGTCAAGTGGGTCTTAGGAAACATCACTACAAACAAAGCTAGTGGAGGAGATGGAATTCCAGCTGCTATTTCAAATCCTAAAAGATGTAGCTATGTTAGTAAACTATGTATTTACCTTAGACTCTTTCGGGTCAAGTCAGTTCCACCTAAGACTCAGAAGGGATAATGGCTCAACAAACCAGTATGATTTACTCTTACAATTGTTCTCCTAATTTATGTTAATGAGACTATGTATTTGTTTGGAATCCTGCCTTTCTCAAGATTCACGTCAATCATTCTATGGCCCAGGATGACTCACTTTGTGTCAATGTTATCTCAAAATGCATGTTGTGGGTGAGGGGCCTGGTGTCACTCTCTGAGTTTTGAGACATTTCCTTTCTGTAATTAGCAGCCTACTAGCAGGTATGTATGGAGAAGGCAATGACACCCCACTCCAGTACTCTTGCCTGGAAAATCTCATGGATGGAGGAGCTTAGTGGGCTGCAGTCCATGGGGTTCTGAAGAGTCAGACATGACTGAGCAACTTCACTTTCACTTTTCACTTTCATGCATTGGAGAAGGAAATGGCAACCCACTCCACTGTTCTTGCCTGGAGAATCCCAGGGACAGGGGAGCCTGGCGGGCTGCCGTCTATGGGGTTGCACAGAGTCGGGCACAACTGAAGCGACTTAGCAGCAGCAGCAGCAGTAGGTATGTAACTTCCTGTTAAAGACTAGTAGGAGGGCACTCTTTTTGTCCCCTTCTGAAGTCTATGTCAGAAGCTTTCTTTGTCTCTTTTATACTTTAATAAAACTTTATCACACAAAAGCTCTGAGCAATCAAGCCTCATCACTTGCCCTGGATTGAATTCCTCTCCTCCAGAGGCCAAGAATCCTGGTGTCTTTCACAGCTCAGCAACAACCTTTCAAGTCCACACTGCTAATTTTAAGTGAAGCTCAGAAGAAAGTGCTCTCCCACCTGGGTCATATCTAGTGGTGCTTGATGTGGCAGCAGCAAGTCAGGATGCTGTTTGAAGGCTTTGTCAGGCTCCTAGAGGTGAATCACAGCACAGACCCTAAGGATTTAGGAGTAAAGCCCTACTCTCCATTTAAGAAACAGATCCTGGCCTGCTACTGAGCCTTTGTAGAGACTGAAGTTCTAACCATGGGTCATCAATGAGACCTGGGATGCCCATTGTGTACAGATATTATCTGACACACTAAACCATAAAATTGGACATGCACAGCAATTCTCCACCATCAAATGGAAGTGGTATGTACGTGATCTGGCCCCTTAAGGCACAAGTCAGTTACATCAAGAAATGGCCCCAAAACTTCTGCCTTCTCTCGCCTGGTCTGTGCCTATGGCCTCATGGGGAGTTCCCTACAACCAATCAACAGAGAAAGAGAAGACTTGGTCCTGGTTTACTGATAAGTCTGAACACTATGTAAGCACTGTTTGAAAGAGGCCAGTTGCAGCACTGATGCCCCTTTCTGGAACATGTCTGAAGGAGAGTGGTAAAGGGGAATTCTGGGGGGCAGACCTTAGCCTCTAGTTTGTTCATTTTTCTTGGAAGGAGAAATGGCTAGACAGGTAATTATAGTTTGATTCATGAGCTGTGGCCCAAGGCCAACCTGCCTGCATGCCCAATATGCCAGCAGCAGACACCAGCACTAAGTCCCTGATATGACATCATTCTCCAGGGTGATCAGCCAGCTACCTGGTGGTACTCAGATGGTGCTTCCATCCCAAAGGGGCAGAATTTTCTTCCCACTGGAATAGACCTTTACTATGGATTAGATTTGCCTTCCCTGCATGCAATGTTTCTACCAAAACTACCATCCATGGAGCTACAGAATTCCTGTCCACCATTGTAGTATTCCACACAACGTTGCCTCTGTTCAATGACCTCAACCATCAGCCAATGAATTGCATCATTGGGCCCATCCTCATAGAACTCGCTGGTCTTACCATGTTCCCTACCATGAACAGTGAAATGGACTTTTGAAGACTCAGTTTCAGCACCGGCTAGGTAACAATCTATATGTAGTCAGAATCAGCATCTAGGATATGATGCTGTTTCTCTGACAGCCAAGATTCAAGGGTCCAAGAATCAAGGGATGGAAATGGGAGCAGAACCACTCAGTATTATCCCTCATGACCCACTAGTAAAACTTGCTTCCTTTTACCACAACATTGTGTTTTGCCAGGCTAGTAGCATTTGTTCCCGAGGAGGAATTCTTCCAGCAGGAAATACCATGATTCCAGTGAACTGGAAGTTAAGAATGCTGCCAGTCTCTTTGGGTTACTCACACCTGAGCTAACAGACAAAGAAGGGAATTACGGTGCTGGCTGGGGTGACTGATCCTTACTTCCACAGAGAAATTGGACTGCTATTCCACAGTGGAGGTAAGGGAGAGCGTGTCTGCAGTACCAATGATATCTTAGGGTGTCCTGTGGTTAAGGTCAATAGAGAATTAGCAACCCAATCCAGGCAGGCCTAGTAAGAGCTTAGATCTTTCAGGAATGAAGATTTGGGTCACCACACAAGACAAAAAAAAAAAAAAAAAAATGGCTGATATCTTGCTGAAGACAAAGGGAATATGAATGGATAATAGAAGAAAGGAGTCACAAATACCAGCCATGGGTGACTGTGTGAGCAGTTATAGAAATGAAAATTGTAATTATTGTGAGCATTTTGTCCCTATCGTTATGTATACATGTGTGTACCTAAAACATCTTTAGTTTTTTCCATCTCTTTTCTCTTGTGTAACATAAGACAATTGACTTTATATCTTAGTATTTAAGTTACAGGACATCAAGGAGAAGAGTAGCACTCAAGAAACTTATCTCCTCTTCTGGGGAAGGGATTTAGTACATTTTGGATTGTATCAGGATAGTTGCATCATATTAGACAGAATTATGATCTTGTTATTGTCTACATTTGGAGATGAAGTATGGTTTGAGGAGATACATGTGGATGCCCAAGTTAACAAGGGGTGGACTTGTGATGGCTAGTTATATGTGTCAACTTGACCAGGCCACAGAGTACCAAGACATTTAGTCAAACTCAAGTATATGTGTGGTGAAGGTGCCTGGGGATGAAATGAACATGTGAATTGGTACATGGAGTAAAGTAGATTAGCCTCCCTAATATGGACAGCATGCATCCAATCAGTTGAAGGCCTGAAGAGAATAAAAAGACTAACCTAACTGCTCAAGAATAGGAACTTTACCTGCCTGAACACCTTCCATCAGGCACATTGGCCTTTTCCTGTCTTTGGTTTCCAATGGAAACACTGGCTCCTCTTGAGCCCGGAACCTGCAGGCTTTTCCACCCGGTCCTATTTTTCTGGCCCTCTGAGTTGGACTGAACTTTCCTGGGTTACTGACTGCAGATCTTGGGACTTCTGTGCTACGCTATGCTTAATTTCTCAGTCATTCCAACTCTTTGGGACCCCATGGACTGTAGTCTGCTAGGCTCCTCTGCCCATGGGGATTCTCCAGGCAAGAATACTGGAGTGGGTTTCCATGCCCTCCTTCAGAGGATCTTCCCAACCCAGGGATTGAACCCAGGTCTCCCACACTGCAGGCAGATTTTATGTCATCTGAGCCACAAGGGAAGCCCAAGAATAATGGAGCAGGTAGCCTATCCCTCTCCAGGGGATCTTTCTGATCCAGGAATCAAACCAGGGTCTCCTGCATTGCAGGCAGATTTTTTACCAGCTGAGCTACCAGGGAAGCCCTTTGGGACATCTAAGCTTCCATAATCACATGAGGCAATTCCTTATAAATCTTTTTCTATATATACATCCTATTGCTTCCGTTTCTCTGGAAAAATCTAATAAAGGCTTCCTGAAATTTATCCATGAACCCAAGAGGTCTGTGGAATTCACATAAAGAAGCCCTACCCTAGAGGGGTTTTTGTGCTCCACCCACGAGGCACAGAATATTCAGAATAAGTCAGGACCCAATACCATTTGCTGTCATCTTATTCAACTACATAGCACTCATAAACTTTTCTCTCTTGCCTCATATTCCAGGGAGCGCTCCTGCCCCAGTACACATTTTTGGAGTCAGGATTCATGATCTCATGTACTTCATGCTCACCTTTGGTAGACAGATGCTTATCTGCAAATCTGCAAGAGAAACTGGTCTTAGGGACTATTAGTCCCTGCGCTGCTGCCACTGAAGCCCTCTGGTTGACCTGCTGAGTGCCCTCCAGGTCCCTCAGTTCACTACAGCCTCTGGGAAAGGGAATGGTGTCTTGTGTAACAGGCATATGACTATAATGCATTTTCCTCATAACTCTACTTGCTACCCATAATCTGATCCCTGGATTGCAACACTAGGATCTTTAAAAACATCATGTGATTGTGATGTGAGGGAAGATGATGCCTGTTAATATTTTACTGAGACTTCAAAGAATTGTTCTTCATTGAATCTGTATACATAGCAAAACAGAGATAAGGCAAGAGACGGAAAGAAAATTTGCTTTCTATTTACTTAACTGGCTTGTATTTGACCACCCATGGAAAGAAGAGAACTGCCACATCATTCTATCTGCATGAATTCAGTACCCACTACAGATCATTATAGATGGTACTAAACTATTTTTTAACATTAAAGACAAAAACAACAACTCTCATTACAAATTCCCTTCTACCATAGAGACCTCCCCATAACAATTGGATCTATAAATTCTCAACCAATAGATTCATCGTTGGCTAAGATAGGTAAGGAGGGGAGGACCCGCATAGTCTGTGAGAATATCAACTGGCTCCATTTTCAGAGGGTAATTTGTAAATATCCACAAAATTTTTAATGATCTACTGATAGAGAGAAGTAATAAATTCCCCAAGAATCTCAAGAAATAGCCACACAAATGTACAAGAATATTTGTACAACGGTGTTTCAATGTATAACAAGAAAAAGAAACAGCCAAAAGACAGTCCAAATGTCCACCAAGAGAGATGTCCATATGTAGAATTCTATGTTATCTTTAAAAAGAATGACATAGATCTATATATACTGACATAAAAAGATGAAATATTATTGAGTGAAAATAAGTGGCATATAGGTTTTTATTTGAGATGCATTAAAAAAAGAAAAAAGAATACATTTGAATCAGTTCTGATGAGATGGATGAAACTGAAGCCGATTATACAGAGCGAAGTAAGCCAGAAAGAAAAACACCAATACAGTATACTAACACATATATATGGAATTTAGAAAGATGGCAATGACGACCCAGTATGCAAGACAGCAAAAAAGACACAGATGTGTATAGCGGACTTTTGGACTCAGAGGGAGAGGGAGAGGATAGGATGATTTGGGAGAATGGCATTGAAACATGTATACTATCATGTAAGAATCGAATCACCAGTCTATGTCTGATGCAGGATACAGCATGCTTGGGGCTGGTGCACGGGGATGACCCAGAGGGATGTTGTGGGGAGGGAGGTGGGAGGGGGTTCATGTTTGGGATCGCATGTACACCCGTGGTGGATTCATGCCAATGTATGACAAAACCAATACAGTATTGTAAAGTAAAATAAAGTAAAAATAAAAATTAAAAAAAAAAGAAAATTGGAGTTTAATTTATCCTTTCCTTAGGCAATTAAATTTCATAGAAAATAAGTTGAGCAATTCCACGCTTCCAGTGCAGGGGGTTCAGGTTCCATTCCTGGTTGAGTAACTATTAAAAAGATTCCACATGCCACACAGTGTGGCTGAATTTTAAAAATAAAAAAGGAGAAAGAAGGTTGATAAGCACTGTATATTCATTTTTTATTTCCAACAGGTCCTCTGCTACTCCAAAATCTGGTGTCCAAAATCACTTAAACTTCAACTTCTGTCCCGGTAGGTAGAGGAGAAGAGTCATCCTCACTCCTCAAACAAAATAATCCCTCTTTTTGGGTCTCACTTTAAAAAGAGAATCCGAAACAGAAGTGCTGTTTGCCTACCCAGATTTACAGACATTTGCAACCAGGTGGAGAAATTGGGACCCAGCTGTTAGCCATATGTCAACACTATCCATTCTGACTGCTATAGACTGGGATTTATTTCTCACAGTTCTGGAAGCTGGAAGTGCAAGATCAAGGTGCCAGTCAATTCAGTCTGATGAGGGCCCACTTCCTGGTTCACAGATGACCATCTTTTCAATGTGTCCTCAAACAGCAGAAGAAGCAAGGGAACTGTCTGTGATCTCTTTTATAAGCATACTAATCCATTCATTAGGGGCCCACTCTCATGACCTAATTGCCTCCCAAAGACCCACTTCTGCATACCATCACCTGGGGGTTAAGGTTTCAATGCCTGGTTTGGTGGAGACACATTCAATCTGCAGCAAACACCCAGTGATTTTCTGCTCCTTTTCCTTCCCAACGTAGCATCAGTCACCACCATCTTTATACTAGTGTGTATTTTTTGAGAACTTGCCAAGTGCCAATGCTAATGCTTTATATGCACAAGCGTATCTTACCATTCAGTACAAATTTCTTCTCATTTTTATTTTGTAGAATAAACACACTGGAGCTCAGAGAGGCTAAGTGGCATGCCCAAGGTTCATAGACTGGAAAGGAAGCAGTGTGCCCCTATATCTGCACACTCATGTCCACTTGGCCTCTCTCACCTACCTGAGAAAACACCCAGAGGTATAAGTTTATCTTGTGATGATCTCTGAGAGGCCCTGCATTATACATGTTAGTCAGCTAGTCAGAAGCTCCCAGAATGAAATTTAGTAACTTTAAACCAGTACAGACCCCAGTGTCCAGGGGGAAACCTACAATCTGGAAGACTGGTGCTCATTTCTTTTTTGAGGAAATAATTACTTCAGGATACCAAATGGTACCCCATCCACCGCCCAGGATGCTGAGAGTGTGTTTCAGCTCCCAACACCCTGATTACTAAGAAGCTTGTGCCTTGGAAATACTGTTGTATTGCTCCCATGCAGACTGCATTTTCCAGAGATCCATATCAATATCTCCAACTCTATATGGTCTTTTTACAAAATGATCTTGGCAATCCTTCCATTTAACTATGAGATCTGTGTCCCCCTGTCTTAAACCTTGTAGAATCTGGTGACTGCCCCACATGGCACGGGAAATGCCAAGAGATGTGGCGTCTGAGGCTGGAGCATAAAAATGCCACACTTTTACTTCTGGCTGTGTGGGGACATGTGCTCTTGGAACCCAGCTGCTAGATGGATTTTATTCAGAAACATTCATTCTCTCCTCCTTCCTTGCATATGTATTCTTTTCTGCTCAGTTGGTGTTGAGCTTGGTTGTGTCATTTGGTTTGACCAATGGAATCATGTGGAAGGAACATTGTGTCAGTTCTGAGCCTGGGCATTAGGAGGCTGTGTGTGTTTTTGCTCACCCTCTTCTATCTCTGTCTTGCCACAAGAGGAATAGGACTAGCCCGGGGAGGATGCGAGATGCATGGAGCTGAGCCTGCTGACATTGTCTCCCCTGGAGACAGGGATCAAGACCATCCCCATGGGAAAAAAATGCAAAAAAGCAAAATGGCTGTCTGGGGAGGCCTTACAAATAGCAGTGAAAAGAAGAGAGGCAAAAAGCAAAGGAGAAAAGGAAAGTAATAAGCATCTGAATGCAGAGTTCCAAAGAACAGCAAGAAGAGATAAGAAAGCCTTCTTCAGTGATCAATGCAAAGAAATAGAGGAAAACAACAGAATGGGAAAGACTAGAGATCTCTTCAAGAAAATTAGAGATACCAAGGGAACATTTCATGCAAAGATGGGCTCGATAGAGGACAGAAATGGAATGGACCTAACAGAAGTGGAAGATATTAAGAAGAGGTGGCAAGAATACACAGAAGAACTGTACAAAAAAGATCTTCATGACCCAGATAATCACGATGGTATGATCACTCATCTAGAGCCAGACATCCTGGAATGTGAAGTCAAGTGGGCCTTGGAAAGCATCACTATGAACAAAGCTAGTGGAGGTGATGGAATTCCAGTTGAGCTATTTCAAATACTGAAAGCTGATGCTGTGAAAGTGCTGCACTCAATATGCCAGCAAATTTGGAAAACTCAGCAGTGGCCACAGGACTGGAAAAGTCAGTTTTTACTCCAATCCCAAAGAAAGGCAATGCCAAAGAATGCTCAAACTACCACACAATTGCACTCATCTCACATGCTAGTAAAGTAATGCTCAAAATTTTCCAAGCCAGGCTTCAGCAATACATGAACCGTGAACTTCCTGATGTTCAAGCTGGTTTTAGAAAAGGCAGAGGAATCAGAGATCAAATTGCTGACATCCACTGGATCATGGAAAAAGCAAGAGAGTTCCAGAAAAACATCTACTTCTGCTTTATTGACTATGCCAAAGCCTTTGACTGTGTGGATCACAATAAACTGTGGAAGATTCTGAAAGAGATGGGAATACCAGACCACCTGACCTGCCTCTTGAGAAATCTGTATGCATGTCAGGAAGCACCAGTTAGAACTGAACATGGAACAACAGACTGGCTCCAAATAGGAAAAGGAGTGCGTCAAGGCTGTATATTGTCACCCTGCTTATTTAACTTCTATGCAGAGTACATCATGAGAAACGCTGGACTGGAAGAAATACAAGCTGGAATCAAGATTGCTGGGAGAAATATCAATAACCTGAGATATGCAGATGACACCACCCTTTTGGCAGAAAGTGAAGAGGAACTCAAAAGCCTCTTGATGAAAGTGAAAGAGAGGAGTAAAAAAGTTGGCTTAAAGCTCAACATTCAGAAAATGAAGATGATGGCATCTGGTCCCATCACTTCATGGGAAATAGATGGGGAAACAGTGGAAACAGTGTCAGACTTTATTTTTGGGGGCTCCAAAATCACTGTAGATGGTGACTGCAGCCATGAAATTAAAAGACGCTTACTCCTTGGAAGAAAAGTTATGACCAACCTAGATAGCATATTCAAAAGCAGAGACATTACTTTGCTGACTAAGGTCCATCTAGTCAAGGTTATGGTTTTTCCTGTGGTCATGTATGGATGTGAGAGTTGGACTGTGAAGAAGGCTGAGCACCGAAGAATTGATGCTTTTGAACTGTGGTGTTGGAGAAGACCCTTGAGAGTCCCTTGGACTGCCAGGAGATCCAACCAGTCCATTCTGAAGGAGATCAGCTCTGGGATTTCTTGGAAGGAATGATGAAAGCTGAAATTCCAGTACTTTGGCCACCTCATGCGAAGAGTTGACTCATTGGAAAAGACGTTGATGCTGGGAGAGCTGGGGGCAGGAGGAGAAGGGGCAGGAGGAGAAGGGGCCGACAGAGGATGAGATGGCTGGATGGCATCACTGACTTGATGGACACGAGTCTGAGTAAACTCTGGGAGTTGGTGACGGACAGGGAGGCCTGGCGTGCTGCAATTCATGGAGTTGCAAAGAGTTGGACACGACTGAGCGACTTAACTGAACTGAACTGAACTGAGCCTGCTGAACCAGCTAGACCTGAAAACCTCAGCTGAATCACAGACCTGAGAGAAACAGTGAATAACTGTCACTTTGAGGCAGAGTTTTCTATCTTGTATTAAACCATCATAATTAACAAAAACAGGGACTTCAGATGTTCTAGTCCTGCTGACATGACAAGCCCAAGAAAAAGGCACTGGTCTCATAGCTAGAACTTGTCTGAACTCTGACTGTGGCCTTCCCTTAGAACTGAGGGAGAAACCTGAAAGATCTCCATTAGCACCTCACTGTATTAAGTTATAATTGTGTATTTAAATAGTGAAAAGGGCTCAAGTATTTTTATAGAATGTGAGCTTACACGTACAGAGATAACCCAGTAAGTCTGTGAGGTTAGTGACTTTGTATGAGAAGCCAAAAATAAATGGGACTCTATTGGAACAGTAGTCCACGGGCCCCAATAGCCTCACTGCTTCTATTAGAAAATCTTGTTAAAAGTTGGTACAAAGCCCTTCAAATAAAGCAAAGTGACTTGCTAGTGTCAACTAAAAGAAAAACACACAGCGTAAGAGCTGTGAGTTAAGTTTTATTCAAGAAATGTTACTAAGGACTATAGCCCTAGAAATAATCTCACAGTAGCTCTAAAAGGACAGCTCCATGAGATAAGAGAGAAGCCAGTGATGCATTTTTTGGGTAAGAAATTCATATAGTCACCAGACATCTTGGCAGAAGACTACTACTAATCACAAAGAACAGATACCTCAAGTTAATGATTTTAGTGCTTTTCTACATATGGGAAGTAAGAATAGGGGGTCATTGCAATTTTTTTCTGAGATATGCATCTTAACCATCTAGGGACCCATCTATCCAAAGCACAGAATGCCTCATCCTATATTTTTCCTTCTGAATTCCCCTCAGGATGCAAGGTGGGTGGGAGATGGAGGAATTGGATCATGCCATCCATTGCTGGTGGGAATGGAAAATGGTACAGCTGCCTAGGAACATAGCTTAGCAGCTTCTTTTTTTCAGTCACGATTGACACTCTTTATGCTTTTTATTGTTCACAGTGGTAAAGCTTCTGGGTGTACATTTTAAAACAACTCCTAATGCATTGACATGCAACTCTAGTCCTGTCACTAAACACGAAGAGCCTAAAACTGCAGAGTGACAGAGACAGCCTCCTGAGAAGCAGGAAATATAGCAGATATAGCAGAAACAGCTGTATCCTGAGAAGTTCTTCCAAGTAGCCACAACTTTGTTGCTAAGAGAGAAAGAAGACGATCTGCTACATTTCTGTATTGGATGGCATTGCTGAACATCAAGCATCCATTGGCGTATACTATAAATGAGCCATTTTCCACATGAGTTCCTATGGATAAGCACTCCTGACACTGAGTTAGCTCCTGATGTCTGTGCATTATGTTTGAAGGATTAGCACTTCTTATCTTCACCAAGGAAGATATGCAGACAGCAAATAAGCACATGAAAAGATGCTCAACACCATTAGCCATTAGGGACATGCAAACGAAAGCCACAATAATACATCAGTACACACTTATTAGATTGGTTAAAATTAAAAGCAGTGGCAACCCCAAATGCCAGTAAGGATATGGAGGAACTGAATCGTTAGTCCATTGCTGGCAGGAGTGTAAAATGGTACAGTTGTTCTGGAATATACTTTAGCAGTTTCTTTTTTCCCCAGTTTTACTGAGATATAATTGACATATGACATTGTATTGTTTAAGGTGTACAACATATTGACTTGATATGCGTGTTTATTGCAAAATGATCGCTACAGTAAATTCAGTTAACATCCATCACCTCTTATAGATACCATTTTCTTTCCTTATGATGAAAACTTAAGGTTTACTCTCTCAGCAAATTTTAAATATAGAGTACAGTAAAAAAAAAAAAAGTGTTCACACACATGCACAGATGTTCATAGCGTCTTTATTCAAATAGTCAAAAACTGAAAGCAACCAACTGTTTCTTAATAGGTGAATGGCTAAGCAAACTATGGTATATCCATACCGAAGAATACTACTCAGTAATAAATAAAAGCTATTAGTACACTTAAAAATTTGGATAGATTGCAAGAGAATTTTAATAAATGGGAAAAATGCAAATCCCCAAATGATAAATACTGTATGGTTTCATTTCTATAACATTCTTTGAAGTGATAAAGCTATAGAAATGCAGGACAAAATTAGTGGTGTTTGGAGGCCAAAAGGGGCAATGGAGGAGGGGAAGAGACATGGGAGGGACATGGTGTGGTTACTAAAAGGAAGTGTGAGGGCTCTTCCTGGTGACAAAATTGTTCAGTATCTTGACTGTGGGCATTATTAGATGAACATACCCATGTGATAAAACTGTAGAACACGTACACACACACACACAAATGAATGCATGTAGCAAATATGAATAAGGTCAGTGGTTTGTCAATGTCCTGGCAGTGATATTGTACTATGGTTGTACGAGATGTCACCACCGAGGAAACTTGAGTAAATGGTATGTGGAATTTCTCTGTACTATTTCTTATAATCTTATGTGAACCTATAATCATCTCAAAATGAAAATTGCAATTAAGAAAAAAGCTCATCTGAGGACTTCTCTGGTGGGTCAGTGACTAAAACTCTGTGCGGTCAATGCAGGGGGCCCAGGTTCGATTCCTGATCAAGGAACTAGATCCCACATGCTACAACTAAGATTTGGCACAGCCAAATAAATTAATTAATTTGAAAAAAAGAAAAAAGCTCATCTGTATGTTGGGAAGATAAAGAGCAGCTGCCATGGTTTACAGTGGTTTATTTCTTATCCACCAGCATCCATTTCTTATCTTGGTAGGAGCAATCTGATTTCTCCTTCCCCACTGTGTGCAGTCATGGTGGGGCTATAATCATGGTCCCTTGCCCTCCTCTAGACAAGGGACGAGCAGTGTCTTCCAGGATTTTGAATCTTCAGTAGAGGGATGCAAGAAACAATTTGAATCTATTCATTCCAGCAGCTGAGCCCTGACAATACTGCTGAGTAGTTCCTGCTACTTTGATGCCAGAACTGCCCTGCATTCTGGATGTTTCAATCCTGATATTTGTTTCTCCAGCCTTGCCATCAACTCTTTGAACATCCCAATTTCTTGCCCCAAATTCACTTTTAAAAAGCTAATTCAATAGATTTTGTTGCCAAAATCTTGGCTCCTTATCCACTGATGCCAAATAGAAATATGGAGACAGAGTTTAGAGGAAATAGAAAAGAGTAGCTTTATTATTTTTGCCAGGCAAAAGGGAAACACAGCTGGCTAGCACCTCAAGAATTGTGTCCCCCTCTCAGGAACAGAGAGAGCTTTTATATCCTCATGAAGATCTTGCTTTTCTTTTTTTTCTGGTGCAAAGTTTCAAAATGACCAGAGCTGACACAGGCAACTCAGCAACCAGGTCTGATGTCCCTGAAGTTATTGGCCTGTGACCTTTCTGAAATGCAGAATTCTACATGAAAGTGTAGGGGGAGAAGAAAGCCAGGTGCAGAGTATAGTCTATATGGAATCAAAGAGTAATTAGCCTTGTGAAGCTTTGTGAAGTACAAGTCTAGCTACAAGTGTTTGTCAGCCATAACAGCTAAAGAATAACCAAAATTGTTTAACTCTTACAGGCCTGTTTGGCTGGTTTACGCCAAAGGCCATTCACTCATTTCTGTTATAACTGCAACAATTTGGGTAATCCGTCACTTGCTACTCAAAGAGATCTTAAAACCACCTGAGCTACCATTACTCAGGTTTCTAGTCTGTTTCTTATTCTTTATATAGACGAAATTAGAATCCCTCAACTTTGATTTTAGATCATTGGGAAGGGCAGCAAGTATTCAGAGACTCTCTCAAGTAGTGGTTACTATGAAAAGTTGAGTGTAGCGAATCTTGTAATAACCTAAAATGGAAAAGAATCAGAAAAAATATGTATACAGACATAACGTATAACTAAATCACTTTGCTGTACACTTGAAACTAATAGAACGTTATAAATGAACTATCCTATTTTTAAAAAATTAAGAAAGGAAAAAAGTAAATGCAATGGTATATTTAAATTATAAACAATTCAGAAGCAGAGACATTACTTTGCCGACTAAGGTCCATCTAGTCAAGGCTATGGTTTTTCCAGTGGTCATGTATGGATGTGAGAGTTGGTCTGTGAAGAAGGCTGAGCGCCAAAGAATTGATGCTTTTGAACTGTGGTGTTGGAAAAGACTCTTGAGAGTCCCTTGGACTGCAAGGAGATCCAACCAGTCCATTCTGAAGGTGATCAGCCCTGGGATTTCTTTGGAAGGAATGATGCTGAAGCTGAAACTCCAGTACTTTGGCCACCTCATGCGAAGAGTTGACTCATTGGAAAAGACTCTGATGCTGGGAGGGATTGGGGGCAGGAGGAGAAGGGGATGACAGAGGATGAGACGGCTGGATGGCATCACTGACTGGACGGTTGTGAGTCCGAGTGAACTCCGGGAGTTGGTGATGGACAGGGAGGCCTGGCGTGCTGCGATTCATGGGGTCACAAAGAGTCGGACACAACTGAGCGACTGAACTGAACTGAACAAGTACATAAGTTTTTAGTACCAAGGTAATGATGGTGATGATGGTTTTCTGAATTGTATACTATCTAAACTGACAGTTTTGTAAACAAAAAGAACAAAGACTCTTACTCATCACTCAGCTGGACGCAGCTTTTTGTTTTGTTTTGCTTATTTACTTCTTTGTTTTGGGCTGTGCTGGGTTTTTGCTGCTGTGAGGGTTTGTCTAGCTGCAGCAAGCCAGGGCTACTCTCTAGTTGTGGTGTGCGGGCTTCTCATTGCAGTGGCTTCTCCTGTTACAGAGTACGGGCTCAAAGGTGCACGGCTTTCAGTAGTTGTGGCTCCCAGGCTCTAAAGGGCTTAGTTGCTCCAGAGCATGTGGGATCTTCCCAGGTCAGGGATCAAACCTGTGTCTCCTGCATTAGCAGGCAGACTTTTTATCACTGAGCCACAAGAGAAGTCCCCAAGGATGAAGTCTTAAATCGCTGCAGTTATCCAGTGAGCGTGCACTCTGAGGGAAAATCAGGATGGAAAAACAGGATGAAGCAGTCTGCATATTGCATATCTGGCCCCTAAATAGTTAAGATGCATATCTAGGGAAGAATGTCATAGATCTCAGATTCTTTCCATATATGAAACAGGCACGAAAATCATTAACTTGAGGTATCTATTTTGGTAAAAGCAGTAACATTTTATCAAGATGGATGCTTGATAAAGTCAGCCTGACTTTCCCAGCCAAAAAAGTTATCTGATAGACTGTCTTCTGGGCTATAGTCTTCAGTGGATTTGTGTATGCATCCTCAGTCATATCTGACTCTCTGTAACCCCATGCACTGTAGCTGCCAGGCTCCTCTATCCATGGAATTTTCCAGGCAAGATTCTGGAGTGGGTTGCCATGCCCTCGTCCAGGGGATCTTCCAAACCCAGGGCTTGGGAATCTTGGCATCTCCTGCATTGGCAGGAGGATTCTTTACCACTAGTCTTCAGTAAGTTCCCTGAATAAAACTAAAACTCACTGTTCTTACACTGCGTTTTTTTCCGTTGACAGTTTCAAGTAACTTGTTCTTGCTGTTCTTATTGCTGATAAAGAGAAATCAAATAGGGGGATTAATTACTAGACGTTATACTTGTAATTTTCTGGTCATTTGAAAGCAGATAATAATAATGCTAACATAAGTGTTATTTCTTCTCAAGAATTCAAAGATATTTCCTGCAACTGTTTGACTATTAATTTATCTGTGAAGTTCTTTTGTCATATAAAGTATAGAAAAAAACTTCACCTGCCCTGGTTGAATTATCACAGATTATTAGTTGAAGGGGAAACAGAAAAAACAAAAACAGAAAAAAGTAAATATAAATGTGAATATTTCAACTTCATTTTCTCTTATTTAATACAAATGACAGCAATTTATGAATGGATGTACTTTTCAAATCAGGAAAACATTAAAATCTAAGGCAATTGGAAGTCATAGTTTAGTTCTTTTCTGCTTCATAGATCACAGCCTTGTAGTGGCAAAGGGGCTCAATGAAGCTATGAGCCATGATGTGTAAGGCCACCCAAGGTAGACGGGTCATGATGGAGAGTTCTGACAAAACATGGTCCACTGGAGAAGGAAATGGCAAACTACTGATAGCTTAGCTGGTAAAGAACCTGCCTGCAATGCAGAAAACCCTAGTTCGATTCCTGGGTTGGGAAGATCCGCTGGAGAAGGGATAGACTACTCACTCCAATATTCTTGGTCTTCCCTTGTGACTCAGCTAGTGAAGACTGCCTGCAATGCAGGAGACCTGGATTTGATCCCTGGGTTGGGAAGATCCCCTGGAGAAGAGAATGACTACCCACTCCAGTATTCTGGCCTAGAAAATTCCAAGGACTGCATAGTCCATGGGGTCACAAAGAGTCAGACACAACTGAGCGACTTTCACTGTCACCAGTTTTCTTGCCTTGAGAACCCCGTGAACAGCATGGAAAGGCAAAAAGATAAGGCACTGGAGGATGAGCCCCTCAGGTTGGAAGGTGTCTAATATGCTACTGGGAAAGAGCAGAGAATTTGCTCCAGAAAGAATGAAGAGGCTATGGTCACTCACCTAGAGCCAGACATCCTGGAGTGTGAAGTCAAATGGGAAGCATTACGATAGAAATTACTTATAGTAATGCTTCCATTACTTAGGAAACAAAGCTAGTGGAGGTGATGGGTTTCCAGCTTAGCTATTTAAAATCCTAAAAGATGACGCTGTCAAAGTGCTGCAGTCAATATGTCAGCAAATTTGGAAAACTCAGCAGTGGTCTCAAGACTGGAAAATGTCAGTTTTCATTCCAATCCCAAAGAAGAGCAATGCCAAACAATGTTCAAACTACCAAACAATTACACTCATGGATGAATCACAAGCTAGAATCAAAATTGCTGGGAGAAATATAAACAACCTCAGATACTCAGAGGATAACACTCTAATGGCAGAAAGTGAACAGGAACTAAACAGCCTCTTGATGATGGTGAAAGAAGAGAGTGAAAAAGCTGACGTAAAATTCAGCATTCAAAAAACTAAGATCACGGCAACTAGTCCCATCATTTCATGGCAAATAGATGAGGAAAAATGGAAACAGTGACAGATCTTATTTTCTGGGCTCCAAAATTGCTGTAGATGGTGAGTGCAGCTATAAAATTAAAAGACACTTGCTCCCTGGAAGAAAAGCCATGGCAAACCTTCAGTTCAGTTCAGTTCAGTTGCTCAGTCGTGCCTGACTCTTTGTGAGCCCATGAATTGCAGCACGCCAGGCCTCTCTGTCCATCACCATCTCCCGGAGTTCACTCAAACTCACGTCCATCAAGTCAGTGATGCCATCCAGCCATCTCATCCTCTGTCGTCCCCTTCTCCTACTGCCCCCAATCCCTCTCAGCATCAGAGTCTTTTCCAATGGGTCACCTCTTCGCATGATGTGGCCAAAGTACTGGAGTTTCAGCTTTAGCTGAATCAGTTTATTTGTTTTTATTAGTTGAATCAAACTTCTTGCTTCATCTTTTTGTTTATTCAATTGTCAATTCATGAGGGAGCCAGGTTTGGATAGTAGCCTGAACCAAAGGAAACAGCTATATCTCTTACATTAGGAGTCTCCCTTCAGGATCAATGTGTTTGAAAAGTTTTACTCTACAAAGAAGCCCTTTTGGCTTTGACTGGAAATAGTGAGCAGGCACTGACAGCAAAATGCTCTGCGTTGCTCTGAGGTGTGAAACATTACTTGCTGGGTGAAGCAATGTTACATAATTGCTGTACCTGGCTTCTTCCACCAAATGATTCATCAATTTCATGGAGTCATTGGTGAATATCATTATCCCGATCATCACTAATCAATGTTGGCAGAGCACCCACACAGAGATGACTCTGTACCTGGTGCTTGACAGAATATAAGGCAGACAAAGGGTACAACTTATAAACTGTTGGAACTGCGCACTTGAATATGAAACACAGCACAAACATACCTGGAAGTCCAAGCCTACACGGTAAGATAAACTTATTGAAGCTAACCATTGAGCTTCAGGGTGGTTATTTGTATTGCAGCAGAGGATGGAGCAGGTGGTCTTTCCAGGAAAGATGCTGAGAAGGGCTTCCAGTCTCTTTGTGGACTGCAGAGTCAGACAAAATGTTTGGGAGGCACTTTGTTGACTGCTGAGTCAAAATCTTCAGAATCCTGGGAATTCCCTGGTGGTCCGGTGGTTAGGACTCTGGGCCAGAGAACTAAGATCCTACAAGCTTCACAGCCAAAACCAAAAGAAAAATTAAAAAAAAAAAGAAATCTCCAGAAACCTTTTACAAGGCCCTTCAAATCTAAAGATGGAGAATTTGAAGATACTAGGGAAGATTCAATTGGTTAAGAGCTGGGAATTTCAGAGAGTAACATAAAGAAATTCTGGAACAAAAACACATGAAATCATCATAGGAGGAAAGTTATGCACTATTTTCCAGTTAATAGTTTTTAATGAAAGATTTTTCAGGTGTGCATTGAACCAAGATTATTTGTTCAGCATCACCACCATTCTCATTTTGAATTACTCCATGCTGCTATGTGTCCTCTTCAATGCAATCTTGAACTAGGTAGAGACAGAATAAAAAGGAAAACTGAGCAAAATCCACCTGTACCTGACTGAGAAGCACTCCTAAGCTTTCTATGAATTTTAAACAGGGTAACCCCAGTTTATAAGCAGCGTGTGTGCCCTTAATGTGTGCCTGGTGGGCTGATTGGAAAACAAGATGTATTTTCCCTCAAGTGTCAAGTGCTTGGTGGTTAGGCACTGAGGCTGGTACAGGATAGCCCACTAACTCGGGGTGCACCAGAGGTGGGGCCCTGATGATGACACCCAATAGAGTCTCGCCTCTGTGGACAGTAAGCTCTACTGGGAAGCCAGGCACACACCTGTCCCAGTGCAGCAGATTCAGGCCTGTGGGGCCCGAGAGAGGGCGGGCTCTTCCAGCATCACGACACGACAGTGCAGCCTGGGGGAGAGGAGGCATGGGGGTGGCACCCAGGCAGCCTCGGCTGCAGGGGGCTGATGGGACCCTGTCTGTCCCAGGAGGTTTCCCACCACCCTTTGTTCCCCAGCCCGATACACCTGCCTAGACTTCCCTTTTCGCTAAGGATTTGGAAGTGGCCACTGAGGAGACTGCCTGTTCCTGTGGAGGTTTTCTGAGTCTTTACGGGGAGAAACAGGCTGAATGAGGGCGACAGTCCCTCCTCCACCCCTTGGTTCATCCCATCGCACAGGATGAAAAGGAGGCTTGCTGCAGGTCAGAGCAAATCCAGGCTTTGGCCAAGCAGCATCTCTGGTCCCAGGACCAGGTGCACAGCCTCATGAACAGTGAGCGGGGTCTGGAGACAGAAGCGCGCGGTGGGGACATCACCCTAGATGGGCGCCGAGGAGCAGGGGTGGAAGCAGGGGCTCTGTCCTCTGCTGTCCCCTTCCAGGGCCCCTCAGCCCCACCCGGGCAGCGTGAGCAGCAGGCCAGCGTGCGCTCCTCTGTGGCGAGCTGGGAAGTGGAAGGGAAGAAGCACCTCCAGAGGCGGCAGAAGAGAGAATGAAGGTGATATCTATGGCTATCACTGCTCCAAGGAGGCCCTTGGGTGAAAAAAGGCATTCAGAAAGATTTAGAAAAATTAAGTCAACTTCCATATTATTCATTGACTTTTAAAAAATGTGCGTCTATAAATTTACAGTGAAAGGAGTAATAATGCAATAGAAAATGGGAAACCTATGTCAACAGTCTGTTTTAGAACAAATACAAAGAACCAGTATGAAATGATAACAAAATGCACTAATAATCACAGATATGAATCTCAAAAGCATAGTGCTGAGTGAAAGAAGCGAGACACAAGAGAAAGCATACTGTATGAGTCCATTTATGTGGACTTTTTAAAAATACAACTTTATTTATTTATGGCTGTGCTGGGTCTTTTTTGCTGTTTGAACTTTTATAGTTGTGGCAAGTAGGGCCTACTTTCTAGTCGCAGCGCGAGGGCTTCTCACTGAAGCAGCTTCTCTTGTTGCAGAGCACAGGCTCGATAGTTGTGGCACCGGGGCTCAATTCCAAACCAGGGATTGAACCCATGTTTCCTGCATTGGCAGGTAGATTCTTTACCACTGAGCTACCAGGGAAGCCCTGTATAAACTTCTAATAAAGGCATCCAGGTGGCACTAGTGGTAAAGAACCTGCCTGCCAATGCAGGAGGCATAAGAGACATGGGTTCAGTCTCTGCGTTGGGAAGACCCCCTGGAGGAGGAAATGGCAACCCACTCCAGTCTTTTCGCCTGGGAATTCTTAAGGACAGAGGACCCTGGAGGGCTACAGTCCATAACATTGCAGAGTCGGACACAACTGAAGTGACTTAGCATGCACACAAAGGCAAAGTTACAGCGACAGAAAGCAGATCAGTGATTGCCAGGTGCTGGGCTTGGGGAAGAGGTTGTTGTTATTTCGTCACTAAGTCCTGTCCAATTCCTTTGCAACCCAATGGACTTGCAGCCCTCCAGGATCCTCTGTCCATGGAATTCTCCAGGCCAGAAAACTGGAGTGAGTTGCCATTTCCTTTTCCAGGGGATCTTCCAGACCCAGGAATCAAATCCCCGTCAGCTACATTAGCAGATGGATGCTTTACCACTGAGCTACCAGGGAAACCCCTGGGGAGAGGATGGACTGCAAAGGGGCAGGAGGAAACTTAGTAGAGTGATAGGAATATTCCATATCATAATCATGGTGGTCGTGTGGTTACATGGCTGGATACATTTGTCAAACTCATCAACCTGTGCACTTAAAACTGATGAATTTTATTGTTTGTGAATGATATCTCAAAGCTGACAATCACAAAGATTTCTTTATTGATGTATAACTGATTTACAAAGTTGTATTAATTTCAGGTATATAGCAAAGTAATTCAGTTATATGTATATATATAACTTTTTGGATTCTTTTCCCTTTTAAATTATTACAAAATATTGAGTAGAGTTCCTTGTGCTCTACAGTAAGTCCTTGTTGGTTATCTATTTTATATATAGTAGTGCAGACTTCCCTGGTGGCTCAGAGGTTAAAGCGTCTGCCTCCAATGTGGGAGACCTGGCTTCGATCCCTGGGTCGGGAAGATCCCCTGGAGAAGGAAATGGCAATCCACTCCAGTATTCTTGCCTGAAGAATCCCATGGACGGAGAAGCCTAGTAGGTTACAGTCCACGGGGTCCCAAAGAGTTGGACACGACTGAACGACTTCACCTTCACCTTCACCTTCAGTGCATATATGTTAATCCCAAACTCTTAATTTATCCCTCCCCACCCCTTTCCCCTTTGATAACCATGTTTGCTTTATACATCTGACTCTATTTCTCTTTTATAAATAAGCTCATTTGTATCATTTTTTTTTTGATTTCACATTTAAGTGATGTCACATGATATTTGTTTTTCTCTGACTGACTTACTTCACTTAGTGTGATAATCTCTAGTTCATGCCTGTTGCTCACAAAAAGACTTTAAGGCCCAATTGTGGACTTGAACAAACATTTTAACCATGAAAAAGTTGAACTCCATCTAATCCAATTCCTTACTTTTGTATTTGAGAAATGCAGGAAAGGAGGTCCAGAGAGAGATTTTGTGACTTACATCACATAGCTCATTTGTGGTTAAGGTACACACTCCAGCACCAGACCTCTGGTCTTTTTAGTCCTCTTTCTGTTCTTCCATCCTTCCCAGCACATTGAAAGTTTGGACATATGTCTCATGTTGCCACCTGAACAATTCACAGGCATCATGAAATGTCTGGCAAATATATAGTATTTTAATACTATAAAAATCTTACACCATTATTCTATTATTAGAATGGAAACACAGAGAACACAAATTACTTATCTAAGAGCACAAATTAACTCACATTTTGTATTTCAATTGCACAATGAATGACTAATTCTTACCTCATATTGTTGTTATGAGGAGTGCCTTAAATTATACTAAATCAACTTTGTGTCGAAAGTGCCTGGTGTACGGGTTCTCAGTTCAGTCACTCAGTCATGTCCGACTCTTTGTGACCCCATGGATCGCAGCATGCCAGGCCTCCCTGTCCATCAACAACTCCAGAGTTCACTCAGACTCATGTCCATCAAGTCAGTGATGCCATCCAGCCATCTCATCCTCTGTTGTCCCCTTCTCCTCCTGCCCCCAATCCCTCCCAAGATCAGAGTCTTTTCCAATGAGTCAACTCTCCGCATGAGGTGGCCAAAGTATTTACGTGGTGAGAATAATAATATTTCTATTTTGTAATAATAAAGTTGAAATTAGAACACCCCTCCAAGAATATGACTTCCCTGGTGGCTTAGTAGGTAAAAAGTCTGCACGCAATGTGGGAGACCTGGGTTCAATCCCTGGGTTGGGAAGATCCTCTGGAGAAGGAAATGGCAACCCACTCCAGTATTCTTGCCTGGAAAATCCTATGGATGAGCCTGGTGGGCTACAGTCCATGGGGTCACAAAGAGTCAGACACGACTAAGTGACTAACTTTCTTTTCTTTTTATTTCCAAGAAGATATGCAAATTAGGTCACATTCTGTCTGTTAAAACAGCTGGTGTATGAGTTGTGAGAAAATTCACTACAGATGGTATTACACACTGAAATAACTTTTTTTCAGTAAGTAATGCCATTTCCTGGAATTAATTTTTTTAATGTATTTATTTTTTACTAAAGGATAAAATATAGTCTAATGGAACAAGATAGAAAGCCCAGAAATAAATGTATGCACCTTTATAAGGGAAAAAGAGGCAAAAATATACAGTGGAGCAAAGACAGCCTCTTCAATAAATGATGCTGGGAAAACTGGACAGCTATATGTAAAAGAATGAAATTAGAACACTTCCTAACACCATACACAAAGATAAACTCAAAATGGAGACAGAACGGAAATAATTTTATAATACTATTTATACATATCCACAAAGATATCTGTGCAAAGATACTCAGTGCTATGTTACAAAGGAAAAAATAAAAGCCTAATCTAAATGGCCATCAGTAGATGAAAAGGAGATTTAAGGGAATGAGAACTGAACAATGCAAGCCTACATGTATTGTCAAGGAAAGATATCCATGGTATAGTATTAGATCTAAAACAGAAGAATTTGTGTTATTGATGCCATTTATGATCCTAGACATTTTGGTAATACCTTTGGTGGTAGACAGGGGATGGATTCTGTACCCATTCTGTTAAAATAAACATTTTGCCTTCTGATAAATAACTTCAAGGTGGTGATGAAACTGTTTTGGTTAAAACCTCAAAGGCTACACCATTCCGCCACTTCCTGTCCTCTCTGATTGGAATATTGGCCCTTGTTTCCTCTGTTAATACAGGGGGACCTCCAGAAGGTCATGGTAAGGTCACCAAGGGACACCATAAGGACAGCTCGAGGGCCAATGGTGCAGTCAGACTCCCTGAAAACGGAGATCAGACATCAGGTCACAGTCAGGTGAGCTGGAGCAGAGCCAGGTGGCAAACGATGGGCCCTGTGATTCTGGCTGAAACATCTGAATCAACCAGGCACGTCTGAGCTGTAATGAAGAGCACTGGCTCAGAAAGTCTTTTATTCGATGTAGTTCTCTTTTTCCTGATGAATCCAGAGAAGAGGAAGTGGCCACACTTTCTAAGCCTCCCTCTACCAGGGGCATGGGATGGCTACATGGAAACTTCATTTCCTGGGGACCCACAAAATGAGAAAGTGCCAAGATTGTTAGGTGAACAGGGGAAGAAACAAGCACAAGTCAATATTTTATCCAAAGGGAATATTTGATTCATGTCTACTGCACAGATGTAAGCTCCTCCAGCACAGGCAAGTATCAGTGTTTGTTCATCACTGATTCCTCAGCACAGGGCTTAACATAAAAGGGATTTTTACCTTCTGCAGGTCCCTCTGTGTTAACAGAGGAATTAAGGGCCAATATTCCAATCAGAGAGGACAGGTAGTGACAGGATGGTTCAGCCTTTGAGGTTTTAAACAAAACACTAGAATGAATTGCAAAGCATCACTTCCTGAATCCAGTCACTGTGCAGAAGGTAATGGTGACTTACACTTACTTACAAGTAAATAGTCACTTATCCCAAGGCTCCACCCTTCCATTCCAACCTCTTCATACAGTCTCCCCAGGAGGTAGAGAGTGGAGAAGAGATGGATGTAACACCCAGGCCTACAGATCTGCCTAAAGGGCTGGCAGTAAAGGAGAGGGACAGTCATTTATGTCACTCTAGATGCAGGCCTGGCACCTGAGGCCAAAATGCCTCAAGATCCTTTGTCTCATGCCTACCATTCAAATTCCTTAAACGAAATTGGAAGCATATTTTAGAATTCTATCACCCTCTTAGAGGATTTCAAATTCTCTCACAGGTTCACGTGAGTTCCTGGAGGGGAGACCTTCCTAGGACAATAATGTGAAAAAAGGGAAGACATTTGGCAGAGGATCATCCTGAATGGGAAGGATGCCAGCTCCCATGGTTTTGCGGTCATTGAGGGTTGTTTCCCTGAATTAAGTTACAACCTTCTCTACTGCCTTACAGTAGGATTCTAGATGAATGGTGAAAGCATAACATGATCAACAGATCATATCTCAGTAGCAACAGAGGTCACTGCAATGTTAGTGTGCCTTTGGAATGAATGTCATTCAAGGATATGTCCATTTTAGAGAGAGAAATTCCTAATGTGGCTGCTTGTATCAGTATTCATGTTATCTCATTTAATTTTTTATACAGTCTTTTGAGGTCATTAGTATTGTCCACATCTTAGAGTGGATGAAACCAAAGCTTGAAGAGGATAAGTTATTTGTACAAAGTTTATGATTACCAAAGATGAGACAGGAATTATCTATGTTTCAAAGCCAGTGCAATTGGGTGGTAAAACCATGAAGTCAAGGAATATAAAAATTGTTGTTTCTATTGGTTTGTCTCTTTTCCATGACTGTTTTAATGCAGACATGGCAGTCATGAAAAGTTTTTAAACAGAAACCTTGGGATGGTCTGTAATTTTGGTTATCAAAGTTTACTATTTCCAGTCAAACATGATTATTTAACAGTGCTTTCTTCCACCTCAATCAAAATGATAAACAACAAGAAGAGAAAGTATAAGTGATTTTCACTGCTTCTTCAATCCAAAAGGGAAACCAAAAAATAGAACAGAAATAACAGTTGAAGCAAGTCCCAGTGATCGGTCTTTTCATCTACTGGGCAAATGATCAAACTATCTATTCTGAGGTGACAACTCCCCATTGTGTTTACAGGAAGTTTCACTGGGGGATTCAGTGCCTAGATCGGCAGAGTGCTCAGCAAGGGTCAATGCCCAATGATTTTACTGTGCTGGTACACTTGTAAGTCACTAGACGAGCCATTTGGTTAAAATGAGTCTTGCCTCCATGCTCATTGTTATCATTTTTCCATGAACTGTTTCCTTCTCCTCGGTACCGCTGCAGGGCTCTATTGGGAGAAGGGCAGACAATTGAAGTCAATCCCAGTAGGTGACAGCAACATTAAGAGACACTATAAAATGTCCAGTGATTTTAATCAATTCCTCTCTCTTGCTTTTTTAAAAGTGGAGATATAATTCACATATCAGAAAATTCATGATATGAAAGTGGACAATTCGGTAGCTTTTAGTATTTTCACCGAAAGTACAATGATGGCTGCTGGTGGTTGTGGGAAGGGAGGAATGGGGAGTTATTATTTATTGGGACAAATGTTCAATTTTATAAGTGGAAAAGAATTCCAGAGATAGATGGTGGTCATGGTATACAAAATGTGAATGTACTTATCACTGAACTGTACACTTTAAATGGTTAAAGTGGTAAATTTTATGTTATGTGTATTTTAACCACCATTTTTAAAAACAACATGATCAAGAGAGTGAAAATCCAAATGACAGAATGGGGAAAATATTTGCAAATCACATAGCTCATAAATGTATAATATCCAAAGTATATAAAGAACACTTACAACTCAACAATAAAAGGATAAATAATCCAATTTAAAAATGGGCAAATGATTTGAATAGACCTTTCTCCAAAAAATATATAAACACAGCCAACAAGCACATGAAAAGATATTCAACACCATCATTCATTAGTGTTAGTGTTAGTCACTCAGTCGTGCCCGACTCTTTGTGACCCCATGGACTGCAGTCCATCAGGCTCCTCTGTCCATGAGATTTTCCAGGCAAGGATACTGGAGTGGGTTGCCATTTCCTTCTCCAGGGGGTCTTCCCAACCCAGGGATTGAACCTGGGTCTCCTGCACTGCAGGCAGATTTTTTACCAACTGAGCTACATTAGGGAAATGCAAATCAAACCACAAGCTGGCATGTCTACCTACCAGCCTGGATATCATTTCAAAATGGAATAATGAGATGTCTTAGAATGTGGAAAAATCAGAATCTTCATATGATGCAGGTGGGAAAATAAGATGATGTAGACACTGTGAAAAATAGTCTGGAATTTCCTCAGAAAGTAATACATACCAATTCCTATGTATACACCCAAGAGAAATAGAAATACATCTTCAAGCAAAAACTTGCACACAAATGTTTTTAGCAGCATTACTCATAATAGCTAAAAAAGTGAAAAAAACACAAACGCCATCAATTGATGAATAAATTTTCAAAATATGGTATATTCATACATTGAACTATTAGCCACAAAGAGGAGTGAAATACTGATATGTGCTATACTATGCAAAAAACCTTGAAGATCTTATGCTAAATGAAAGAAGCCAGGTACAAAAGGTGGCATATTTCATGATTCCATTTCTGTGACATGTCTGGAACAGACAAATCCATAGAGTCCATATGGAGATTATGGGAACTGAGGTTGGAGGGAATTGGAACTAACTGAGAAGGACTGATGCTGAAGCTGAACCTCCAATATTTTGGCCACCTGATGTGAAGAACTGACTCACTGGAAAAGACTCTGATGCTGGGAAAGATTGAAGGCAGGAGGAGAAGGGGATGACAGAGGATGAGATGGTTGCGTGGTATCACCAACTAGATGGACATGAGTTTGAGCAAGCTTCAGAAGTTGGTGATGGACAGGGAAGCCAAGGCATGCTATACTTGAACTGAGACTAACAAGTACATGGCTTCTTTTTGGAGTACTATGGATGTTCTGGGCTTCCCGGGTGGTGCTCGTGATAAAGAACCCACTTGCCAATGCAGGATAGATGTAAGAGACGCAGGTTCAAACCCTGAGTTGGGAAGATCCCTTGGAGGAGGGCATGGCAACCCACTCCAGTATTCTTGCGTGGAGAATCCCATGGACAGTGGAGCCTGACAGGCTGCAGTCCATAGGGTCGCACAGAGTTGGACACGATTAAAGTGATTTAGCACAGCACAGCAATAGTTGCATAACACAGTGAATATACTAAAACCCACATAATATTCACTTTAAAATATGAGTTCTATGTTAAAAGAATGCTATATATTAAAAAAGAAATGAAACATAAGTAAAGATCAATTTCTGTATCATTAAGGTAAGTAGTTGAGACAAAGAAAATCTTTGTGCTGTTGAGAGAGCTTGCATATATATGTGCCTTTGGCTTTGTTCCACAGGAAGAGCATCTCCACCTGTGAATACTACTCCCAGAAATGAAAACATGATTAGAAAAGATTCCTGCCATGATAATGATGATTCTAATAGCCAAATAACACAGGAGCCAGGCAATGTTCCGACCTTCTTACAAATGCTCCTTCATTTACTCTTCCCAACAACACTGCGACAGTGGTTCTCCAAATTGAAGGCGCATCAGAACCACCTGGGGGTCAGATTGCAGACCTCTATCCGCTAGTGTCTGAGTCATTGGATCTAACATGGGGTTCCAGAATTTGCTCTTCTAGTAAGTTCCCAAGTGATGTCGATGTTTCGGGTAAGGGGACCCATACGGAGAATGACTGCCCCAAGGGACGGGTACTACTGCATGCCCCATTTTACAGATGGAGATGGTCACAGCAGTTCAGTTCAGTTCAGTTCAGTCTCTCAGTCGTGTCCAACTCTGCAACCCCATGAATCACAGCACACCAGGCCTCCCTGTCCATCACCAACTCCCGGAGTTTACTCAGACTCATGTCCATCGAGTCGGTGATGCCATCCAGCCATCTCATCCTCTGTCATCCCCTTCTCCTCCTGCCCCCAATCCCTCCCAGCATCAGAGTCTTTTCCAATGAGTCAACTCTTCTCATGAGGTGGCCAAAGTACTGGAGTTTCAGCTTTAGCATCATTCCTTCCAAAGAAATCCCAGGGCTGATCTCCTTCAGAATGGACTGGTTGGATCTCTTTGCAGTCCAAGGGACTCTCAAGAGTCTTCTCCAACACCACAGTTCAAAAGCATCAATTCTTTGGCGCTAAGCCTTCTTCACAGTTCAACTCTCACATCCATACACGACTACTCGAAAAGCCATACCCTTGACTAGATGGACCTTTGTTGGCAAAGTAATGTCTCTGCTTTTTCATATGTTATCTAGGTTGGTCATAACTTTCCTTCAAAGGAGTAAGTGTCTTTTAATTTCATGGCTGCAATCACCATCTGCAGTGATTTTGGAGCCCAGAAAAATAAAGTCTGCCACTGTTTCCCCTGTTTCCCCATCTATTTCCCATGAAGTGATGGGATCAGATGCCATGATCTTAGTTTTCTGAATGTTGAGCTTTAGGCCAACTTTTTCACTCTCCTCTTTCACTTTCATCAACAGGCTCTTTAGTTCCTCTTCACTTTCTGCCATAAGAGTGGTGTCATCTGCATATCTGAGGTTATTGATATTTCTCCTGATATTTCTCCACAATTTTGATTCCAGTTTGTGTTTCTTCCAGTCCAGCGTTTCTCATGATGTACTCTGCATAGAAGAGTACATTAAATAAGCAGGGTGACAATATACAGCCTTGACGTACTCCTTTTCCTATTTGGAACTAGTCTGTTGTTCCATGTCCAGTTCTAACTGTTGCTTCCTGGTCTGCATACAGGTTTCTCAAGAGGCTGGTCAGGTGGTCTGGTATTCCCATCTCTTTCAGAATTTTCCACAGTTTCTTGTGATCCACACAGTCAAAGGCTTTGGCATAGTCAATAAAGCAGAAATGGATGTTTTTCTGGAACTCTCTTACTTTTTCGTTGGCAATTTGACCTCTGGTTCCTCTGCCTTTTCTAAAACCAGATTGAACATCAGGAAGTTCACGGTTGGTATACAAAATCAATGGTGGTGCCAGATGCCTCTCTAAAGCGAAGAAATAAATGTGCTTCAGGCCGGCAGAGCTTAGAAAAGGAAGCTAAGCTTTGGAGACTTTGCTTTTGTCCTGCACCCCTAGCCCCCATTAGTCACTCAGCAAACTGGACTCTGGTTGCCAGAGGGCATGAGGAAAATGAAGCATGAGCACTGAGGAAATGTGAGATAAGGAATCACAGCTCCCCAGGGCCAGGCTCTGGAATTTACCTGGTGTCATGTGAAAGGAGGAAAAGACAGGTGAGCCACACAGAAGGCATGCTGCCTGAAATGGGTTGGATCTCTTTCCACCCCCATCAGCTTCCAGGAGGGTGATTTGCCTTGAACAGGCTAAACCTGAGAAAACTGTTATAATTTTATGCTCAAGCTACACCAAGCAAAGGACAGTGAGCACAAGGTCAGAGCTTAACTAATTCTTGTTGATTGATTTAATGAATTGGCTAACTGTTTAATCCTACAGGAAAAGCAATGTTAGAGTAGCTCAGAAAAGTAACTTATTTCATAAATGTCTTCATATGAATATCAACAGTCTGTGATTATAAACAGGTTCTCATCCATAAAATTATAAGTGATAATAACTGTTGTTGTTTAGTTGCTAAGTCGCGTCCGACTCTTTTGTAACCCCATGGACTGTAGCCCACCAGGCTCCTCTGTCCATGGGATTTCCTGGGCAAGCATATTGGAGTGGGATGCCATTTCCTTCTCCAGGGGATCTTTCTAGCTCAGGCACTGAACCTGCGTCTCCTGTATCAGCAGGTGAATTCTTTATCACTGAGCCACCAGGGAAGCCCAAGTGATAATAAACCACTTTACAAATGGACAGTTGCCTAGATAATATTTCTTAAGAGTAATTCTTGGCTCATTAAATTTAATCAACTTGGAGTGGGTTGTTATATTGGGGACAGCTGTTAAGTGGCCTCAGGGTTTTGAATACTACTATACAAGATTTGTTCATCCCCCTAGGATTTAAAACTTTCAGAGACAGGGTAAAGAATCATATCCTGTTCCCCAGTAAGTAAAAGAAATCTAGACAGATGCACGCAAAAATATGTTCTCAGAGATACTACATTTTAAGTAGGAATCTACCAACTGCATTTTATCAAAGGCAAAGCAAAGGATTGATCACTTAGCTAAAATATGACTATTTTAATAATTGCTGTTAAGTCACTTCAGTCATGTCCAACTCTGCGCTACCCCATAGATGGCAGCCCACCAGGCTCCTCTGTCCTTGGGATGCTCCAGGCAAGAATACTGGAGTGGGTTGCCATTTCCTTCTCCAGTTTTAATAATTAGCACTTATCTAAGTCCATCTAGTCAAGGTGTCATGTAGTCATGTATGGATGTGAGAGTTGGACTATAAAGAGGGCTGAGTGCAGAAGAATTGGTGCTTTTGAACTGTGGTGTTGGAGAAGACTCTTGAGAGTCCCTTGAACAGCAAGGAGATCCAACCAGTCCATCCTAAAGGAGATCAGTCCTGGGTGTTCATTGGAAGGTCTAATGTTGAAGGTGAAACTCCAGTACTTTGGCCCCCTGATTCGAAGAGCTGACTCAATTTGAAAAGACCCTGATGCTGGATAAGATTGAAGGCGGGAGGAGAAGGGGATGACAGAGGATGAGATGGTTGGATGGCATCACTGACTCGATGGACATGAGTAGGCTCCGGGAGTTGGTGATGGACAGGGAGGCCTGGCATACTGCAGCTCATGGAGTCGCAAAGGGTTGGACACGACTGAGTGACTGAACTGAACTGAAGTTATTTGGCAAATAAATGGCATAGAAGAGTAGAAATAAGAACAAATGGTTAATGCTTTTATGTAATACGTTACTTACCAGATTTTGTATAAATAGATGTTACAGTTTCTTGCTTAAATGACCTTCTCCCATATTTCTCTGGCACTTAGATATTTCTTAGCCTAATTTTAGTTTGGGGGCACATTTGGAATTTTAAAAAGTCCAAGCTTTCTCCAGGGCATTTATATCACATTCCAAGAAACAAAGGAGCTGCCACTCCTTGGAGGGCAGCCCCAGATATAGACAGTTATGCAGTGGTAGGGTTTTTCCACTCTGTGCCCCAAGGGCAAATGTAAAACCCATATATTAGATGATGTATTCAGATTTCTTGAATGTATGACTGTTGAACTCCATGGTATATTTTTAAAAAATTTTAACCTCCAGTCATTTCCAATACTTGATAACCACCTAAGACCTTTGGCCTCTAGCTGTGTCTGAGAGAGGAAAGCTTCTATTTCCTCAAAGATCTTAAAACTTTAAAAGAATTGATTTTTCTAAATTGTATGGGGTGTCCAGGACCATTCAATAGGGAAAGGATAGTCTTCAACAAATAATGCTAAGAAAGTCAGATATCCACATGCAAAAGAATGAAATTGGACCCTAAACTATACCATATGAAAAGGTTAACACGAAATGGATAAAGACCCAAACATAAGAACTAAAACTACAAAACTTTAGATGAAAACACAAGCAAAGAGCCTCATGATACTGGGCTTAGTAATAATTTTTTTGATATGATACCAAAAGAATATGCAACCAAAGAAAAAATAGATAAACTGGATTTCATCAAAATTTAAAACTTTGGTGCACCGAAAGACAGTACTGATTTTATGAAAAGGCAACTCACAGAATTTAAGAAAATATTTGCAAATCACAATCAGATTGGAACCTGTGCGATGCTGGTAAAATGATGTAGACACAGTGGAAAACAGAGAAAAAAATGAACATAGAATTACCATATCCTGCAAGTCCACTTGTGAGTAGATCCCCTAAAAAACTGAAAACAGAAACATGAACATTTGTACAACAACATTGACAGTAGCGTCATTCAACATAGTCAAATCTGGAAAAAACCCATATAGTCATCTGGGGATGCCTGGAGAAACAAAACATTTATCCAAGGGTATTTTAATCACCTTCAGAAAAAGAGAAACTCTGACACACACTGCAACATGCATTTAGTACATCATGAGAAATGCTGGGCTGGAGGAAGCACAAGCTGGAATCATGATTGCCAGGAGAAATATCAATAACCTCAGATATGCAGATGACACCCCCCTTATGGCAGAACGTGAAGAGGAACTAAAAAGCCTGCTGATGAAAGTGAAAGAGGAGAGTGGAAAAAGCTGGCTTAAAGCTCAACATTCAGAAAACTAAGATCATGGCATCTGGTCCCATCACTTCATGAGAAATAGATGGGGAAACAGTGGGAACAGTGTCAGATTTTATTTTGGGGGTTCCAAAATCACTGCAGATGGTGATTACAGCCATGAAATTCAAAGACGCTTACTCCTTGGGAGGAAAGTTATGACCAATCTCGATAGCATATTCAAAAGCAGAGATATTACTTTGCCAACAAAGGTCCATCTAGTCAAAGCTATGGTTTTTCCAGTGGTCGTGTATGGATGTGATTGTTGGACTGTGAAGAAGGCTGAGCGCCGAAGAATTGATGCTTTTGGACTGTGGTGTTGGAGAAGACTCTTGAGAGTCCCTTGGACTGCAAGGAGATTCAACCAGTCCATCCTAAAGGAGATCAGTCCTGGGTGTTCACTGGAAGGACTGATGCTGAAGCTGAAACTCCGATACTTTTGTCACCTCATGTAAAGAATTGACTCAGTAGGAAAGACCCTAATGCTGGGAGGGATTGGGGGCAGGAGGAGAAGGGGATGACAGAGGATGAGATGGCTGGATGGCATCACCAACTCGATGGACATGAGTTTGAGTGAACTCCGGGAGATGGTGATGGACAGGGAGGCCCAGCATGCTGCGATTAATGGAGTTGCAAAGAGTCAGACACGACTGAGTGACTGAACTGAACTGAACAACATGAATAAACCTTTAAGACATTATGTTAAGAGAAATAAGCCTAAGATGACAAATATTACATGATTCCATAGTGGTTGCCACAGGCTTCTGGGGTGGGGGGCGGGCAGCGGGCAGGGAGAAATGCAGTATTATTGTTTCATGGTACCGTTTCTGTTTCAGAAGACGAATATGTTCCAAAGATGGGTGATGGTTATGATTGCACAACAATGTGAATGTACTTAATGCCACAGAACTGTACACTTAAATAAACATTTTTTATGCTATGTAGATATTAACATAGTAAAATTACATGTCTGATTGTGCTTCTAAAATGCTTATCAACTTAATCTTAGGTACAAATTAGTTCAGAAATCCAGTGAATCATGGCTACATTTTAATTTAAATGATTCAAAATATGCGCAGAAGAAATGTGGGACCAGACATGAGGTAATGATCATTTTTTTCTAAAAGGGATTTTCTAGAATGAATATGTTTTTATGCAGTAAAGGACAAACATGTACAATGTTTGACTTGTGTTTCCTAAGTTCTTAGTTATGTAAATTAGTATTTAACATATAAACCTATCTTCCTCCATTTAAAACATTTCGCTGTCATTTAAATCCTGACATTCAATATAAATTAAAGTAGAAATCACTGAAGTAAAAGTCACAATTCCTAAATCTCCAGAAAAGGACCTTTTCTTAAATCTTAAATTTCTTTCCTTAAATCTTTTTTTTTATGTTCTCAAGACCTGTTTATTTTTTTAATATAAATTTATTTATTTTAATTGGAGGCTAATTACTTTACAATATTGTATTGGTTTTGCCATGCATCAACATGAATCCACCACGGGTGTACACCTGTTCCCCATCCTGAACCCCCTGCCACTCCCTCCCCGTACCATCCCTCTAGGTCATCCCAGTGCACCAGCCCCAAGCATCCTGTATCATGCATCGAACCTGGACTGCAGATTCATTTCACATATGATATTAATGCATGTTTCAGTGCCATTCTCCCATATCATCCCGCCCTCGCCCTCTCCCACAGAGTCCAAAAGACTGTTCTATACATCTGTGTCTCTTTTCCTGGCTCGCATACAGGGTTATCATTACCATCTTTCTAAATTCCATATATATGCATTAGTATACTGTATTGGTGTTTTTCTTTCTGGCTTACTTCACTCTGTATAATAGGCTCCAGTTTCATCCACCTCATTAGAACTGATTCAAATGTATCCTTTTTAATGGCTGAGTAATACCCCATTGTGTATATGTACCACAGCTTTCTTATCCATTCCTCTGCCGATGGACACCTAGGTTGCTTCCATGTCCTGGCTATTATAAACAGTGCTGCGATGAACATTGGGGTACACGTGTCTCTTTCAATTCTGATTTTCTTGGTGTGTATGCCCAGCAGTGGGATTGCTGGGCCATATGGCAGTTCTATTTCCAGTTTTTCATCTTTCCTTAAATCTTAAATTTCTTACATCTCGAGAAAAGGCCCTAGATACTAAGGAAGAAGAGCGGGAAAGTAAAAGCAGTTACTACCTGTCATTTTTCCTTTTTTCTTAATTAAACTAAAATTTTCTGTAAGCAACTCGTTTCTGTTGGTTTTGAGGGAAACCTGAGAGACAAGAAGAACCCCTAACTGGGGAAGACAGGAGAAGGGTATTACAAAATGCCACCTCTTCTCTGGAGGCCCTCCCAGCCCTTTGCCTTCCTGAGATTTCGGCAGTGACCAGAGCGCCACGTTCTCTGAGGAACTGCGATTCTGCTCCTCAAACCCAGTTTGTACCACCCTTAACCCTGGAGGTAGGCTTGAGAGCTTTGCATTCCTCCAGCCTGCCGCACCTTCGCTGTGGAATAAGCGGGAGCCCCTGGAGAAGGAAATGGCAATCCACTCCAGCACTCTTGCCTGGAAAATCCCATGGACAGAGGAGCCTGATAGGCTACAGTCCATGAGGTCGCAAAGAGTCGGACACGACTGAGAGACTTCACTTTCACTTTCCTGGACTCTGAGACAATTCTCAGTCCTCCCGAAGACTTTCACCAAGAACTCTAGGATTAGGACTTAAAATTTAAACAATACGAAACAAAACCCTAGGGAAGGAGGCACAGGGTTACGCTAAAAATCCACTTGGGACCCCTTGCAAGCCTCTTTTAGTAAACCACCGACCAAGCGCACGAATTCGATGTAATTCGTTGATCCGGGTCCCCAGGGAGGCGCCGGCCGCCCTCCTCAGTTCTGCCCAGTGGGCCCCCCCACCTCCCCCAGCTCGCTGCTGTGGGGTCCCCTGCGGCTGGCACCTGGACAATTTGGGACCAGCCTTGTCAAGCGCCTAGAGTCCCAGCACAGGGGCCCCGCCTATATGAGGCTCAGCCAATCGCGGGGCCTGCGAGCGGTGGGCGGGGCCTGCCGAGCGCAGTCCCGGAGCCTTAAATGGGAGGTCTTGGTGCCCACAACCCAACTTCAGACGCCCCGGGAGCCGGAGCCGCCGGTTGCCCCTGTGCGGCAGCCCTCGCCACAGGTGAGCGCCACGGGCTGGGACATGGCGCGGCGGGGTCACTCCGGCTAGCAGCGCGACTGCACCCTTGAGGGTTGAGGGCGTGGGGAGGGTTTCCAGGAAGCGCCGGTCTGACAAGGCAGTATGACCCCCGCTAGCTGGACTGCAGAGCGTTTGTCGGCACCGCGTCTACATACTCTGTCAGCGGAGGGAGTTCGCTGGGCCCGCCCCTGAGCTGGGCCCGCCCTTGGGCTGGGCCCGCCTGCAGCGCCGGAGGGTGGCTCGTCCGGGCCGCTGTTTGAGTCCCAGAAGAGCCTCACCCTGTCCCGCGCGGAAACCACATCCATAGACTTCCCCTACTGTCCTTTTATAAATACTTGGGAATATAAATGTTTTTAGTCCACCATAATGGCTCAAAGAAAGATGGCCTTTTAGAAAGATTGGTTTAATCAGATACTCATTTCTTCTGCCTTCCTAGGTTTTTGAACATGAATCCTTCACTCCTCCTGACAGTCCTTTGCTTGGGAATAGCCTCAGCTGCTCCAAAATTTGACCACAGTTTAAATACACAATGGGAATTGTGGAAGGCAGTACACAGGAAACCATATGACTTGGTTGGTAACATCTGAAACTGAACATCTGAAACCCTGCAGAGAATGGTCCACGCTCTTGGGAGTTTATAGCAGATAGTAGTCTCTTGAGGCTGGCTCTTATGAGGGCAGTAACTTCATGGCACCTGTCACTGAGTACACTATGAGCATTTGCCCTGTCATGTGGGCGCTGGAGAACAGCTCCCAAGAGTACAGAGCCATCTCTGGCCATGGTCCCTCTTCCTCTTTATATACAAATCCACTTGGTGACGGTGTTTGCTGTCGCTTCAGTCATGTGCAACTCTGTGACCAGGCTCCTCTGTCCATGGGATTCTCCAGGCAAGAATACTGGAGTGGGTTGCCATACCCTCCTTCAGGGGATCGTCCCAACGCAGGGATTGAATCTGTGTTTCTTGCATCTCCTGCCTTGGCACAGGAGTTCTTTACCACTTAGCACCACCTAGTGAAGCCCTTGGTGAGTTGGTTTAAAATAGAAAAAAAGAATATAGGCTACCTGTTTGCTCTAGAATGAAGAAGGATGGAGAAAAGCAGTGTGGAAGAAGAATATGAAAATGATTGAGCTGCATAATCAAGAATACAGCCAAGGGAAACATAGCTTCAGCATGGCAATGAATGCCTTTGGTGACATGGTGAGTGTGGCATGAATTTTTTGTGCCTTCTCTCCTTAATGCAAAACAACCTCTTACTTTTCAACATTCTATTTCCTTTTCCTTGAAGACCAGTGAAGAATTCAGGCAGGTGATGAATGGCTTTCAAAGGCAGGAGAACAAGAAGGGGAAAGTGTTCCATGAAACTATCTTTGCTTCGATTCCCCCATCCGTGGATTGGAGAGAGAAAGGCTATGTAACTCCTGTGAAGAATCAGGTATGATGGTATTCAGCAGATTTCTCTCCAAGAGTAAAGCCAAATAGGAGCTGCCATCCTTGCTATGATACACTGTGCAACAACATGCAATTCACTAGGTTTTAAAAGCATTTCCAAATATATGGGCTACTGTCAATGTCTTGCTATTTGTTTTGTAAATTATGCTTTTAAATTTTGTTTTCAGGGTAAATGTGGTTCTTGTTGGGCTTTTAGTACCACGGGTGCTCTTGAAGGACAGATGTTCCGAAAAACTGGCAAACTTGTTTCACTGAGTGAGCAGAACCTGGTGGACTGCTCTCAGCCTGAAGGCAATCGGGGTTGTCACGGTGGCCTCATGGATAATGCCTTCCAGTATGTTTTGGACGTTGGAGGCCTGGACTCAGAGGAATCTTATCCATACACTGGATTGGTAAGAGGAGCTCCTTGTTATCAAAGTTGAACACTTTAGGGGAAAACAGATATCATGTTTAGAATCCACATTTTAGACTGTAGAATCTTTATCTGCAGACTGTCAGAACTGTCATTAAAATAGATAGCCTTGCACAGTTCTCTGTTTAGCTACTTACCATGTGTTCATGCTGTTGCTTCAATCATATCCAACTCTGTGTGACCTTCTGGACTGTAGCCCACCAGACTCCTCTGTCCATGGAATTCTCAAGGCAAGATTACTGAAGAGGGTTGCCATGTCCTCCTCCAGAGGATCTTCCTGACCCAGGGATCGAGCCCGCATCTTTTACGTCACCTCTATTGGCAGTCAGGTTCTTTACTACTAGTGCCACTTGGGAAGCCCAGATACTTACCATAAAGCTGTTAATATTTCTATGGTATGTGGAAATATACATTTGTTGTTGTTGTTTAGTCACTCAGTCATATCCGACTCTTTTGCAACCTTTTTTGGGCTCCAAAATCACTGCAGATGGTGACTGCAGCCATGAAATTAAAAGACGCTTACTCCTTGGAAAGAAAGTTATGACCAACCTAGATAGCATATTCAAAAGCAGAGACATTACTTTGCCAACAAAGGTCCGTCTAGTCAAGGCTATGGTTTTTCCAGTGGTCATGTATGGATGTGAGAGTTGGACTGTGAAGAAAGCTGAGCGCCAAAGAATTGATGCTTTTGAACTGTGTTGTTGGAGAAGACTCTTGAGAGTGCCTTGGACTGAAAGGAGATCCAACCAGTCCATTCTAAAGAAGATCAGTCCTGGGTGTTCATCGGAAGGAATGATGCTAAAGCTGAAACTCCAATACTTTGGCCACCTCATGAGAAGAGTTGACTCATTGGAAAAGACTTTGATGCTAGGAGGGATTGGGGGCAGGAGGAGAAGGGGACAACAGAGGATGAGATGGCTGGATGGCATCACCGACTCAATGGACATGAGTTTGGGTGAAATTCGAGAGTTGGTGATGGACAGGGAGGCCTAGCGTGCTGCGGTTCATGGGGTCGCAAAAAGTCGGACACGACTGAGTAACTGAACTGAACTGAACTGAACTGAGACTGTAGCCCGCCAGGCTCCTCTGTCTGTGGGATTTACTGGGCAAGATTACCACAGTGGGTTGCCATTTCCCCCTCTAGGGGATCTTCCCAACCCAGGGAGCAAACCCCTGTCTCCATGTCTCCTTCCTTGTAGGGATCAAACCCCCGTCTCCATGTCTCCTACCTTATAGGAGTAAAGGTGGATTATTTACTGCTGAGGCACCAGGGAAATATACATATCATTCTTTATAAGTACAAATTTCTCCTGAGTAAAGGTTTCTTATGGGCAGGTAGATTGAGAATGTCTGATTGAATAGACACAAGCTAATTTTTCCATTTCAAAACAGCCAATAGCATTTCATCTCCTGGGATGCTTTGTAACAAACTTGACTTGGAAATCATGAAGCTGCAGATTGTCTTGAACTTGTGTACCCCAGGAGGAGGATGGTATTAATCACGTCTCTTCCCCATGACCTTTAAAAGGTTGGCACCTGCAATTACAATCCCAAGAATTCTGCTGCTAATGAAACTGGTTTCGTGGACCTCCCTAAGCAGGAGAAGGCTCTTATGAAGGCAGTGGCAACGTTGGGCCCCATCTCTGTTGCTGTAGATGCAAGCAATCCATCTTTCCAGTTCTATAAGTCAGGTAAGTATTTGTTTATGTTGAAATTTAGGCAGAAAAATTGGAAAGTCACCATGACATACAGCAAAATTGACTCTGTGGTATGTAGAATTCAGTGTAAAATGTGAAGGTGTATAGATTTAATATAGTTGTTAATATTAGTATTTGTGCCTGATGTGTCCATTTGACATTACTTGAACCATGTCCCCATGATTTTAAGCACTTCATAAATATATCTGAATGGCTACTTAATTTGATTCATATAGCTTGATTTACTTTTTTCTAGTTGTATGTGCTCAGTTGTGTCCATAACTCTTTGCAACCCCATGGACTGTAGTCCACCAAGCTCCTCTGCCTGTAGAATTTTCCAGGCAAGAATGCTGGAGTGGGTTGCCATTTCCTACTCAAGGGGATCTTCACAAACCAGGGATCGAACCCACATCTCGTGAGTCTCCTGCATTGGCAGGCAGATTCTTTACCACTAGCACCACCTGGAAAGCCCTGTTTATGGCTGTAGCCACCCAGAGTTTCAACTGTTAGACCTTCGAAATTTTCCAAAGAATTTTGCTACTGTAATTAAAACTAGAAAGAACTTCTTGGCTGAAGTAATTTTGTGTTGTGTGTTATTTCCCTAGGCTGAATGTCCTGGAAGTAAAATGATAAGATTTTAAGGAATGTTCTTTTATGTCTCTTGACATGTTGTTTACAAAAGAGAGTATGCCGTTTGCGTATCTGCTAGTGTTAGATGAGGGCCTGGATCCCTAGCCTAGAATGAAAAAAAAAATCTTTTTTTTTTCTTATTTATTTTTACCTTTTTTTTTTTTTACTTTCACTTTATAATACTGTATTGGTTTTACCATACATTGACATGAATCTGCCACAGGGGTACATGAGTTCCCTATCCTGAACCCCCCCCCCACCTCCCTCCCATGATCTCGCTGGGTCATCCCAGTGCACCAGCCCCAGGCATCCTGTATCCTGTATCGAACCTAGACTGGGGATTCATTTCTTACATGATGATTTGGGAGAATGGCATTAAAACATGTATAATATCATGTAAAATCTTGTTTTTAAATCTTATCTAGATTTATATCATTTAGCTGAACTTTGAGATGTCTCCTTACCCTGATTAATAGACTTGGTCACTTGGAGGTCTTCACCCCAACGTTGTATTTTATTTTCCCAGGCATTTATTATGAGCCAAAATGCAAGAGTGAATCTGTGGATCATGCTGTTCTGGTAGTTGGCTATGGCTTTGAAGGAGCAGACTCAGATGACAATAAATATTGGCTTGTCAAAAACAGGTATAAAATGCCCCAAATACTTATATTTGAGGTTGAAAAGGGGAGTCCTTTTTGGAATCAGCATTTGAATTCAGGTCCTCAAATCCTTAAGTACACTTCTGAAGTCTTATGCCACTTAGGATGATCACAGACATATTAATGTTTGATTATAATATTAAGATACTGTTTGAAGTTGCCTAAGGTATTGATGTAGTTTTGGTATCATCTCATTTCTGAATCCAAACATTTTTTAAATTCTAAAACACATCTGGCCCCAAGAGTTTCTTTTTAACATCTCTAATTTTATAATTCTGTGAAAGCTTTGGGGATAGAAGTTATTTATACATTTAGAACTCAACCATGAACAAGAACAACTGCCTTTCTTGCTTCTTTCTGAATCTGTCTTGACCTCTGATGCACTAAGTATTAATAAATATAAATGTGTTTGATTCTTTGTATAAAATGAAAACCTTCTCTTCTTTCAGCTGGGGTAAACATTGGGGCATAAATGGCTACATAAAGATGGCCAAAGACCAGAACAACCACTGTGGAATCGCCACCATGGCCAGTTATCCTACTGTCTAAACCTCAAAGGCTGGATTAAGAACAATATTCAGAGGAAGGATATTCTCTTAAAACGGAGCAGACTATTGTGTGGGAATGAAAGACTTGAATAATTGAAGATCCAAGTTGTGATCTGAATTCTGTGACCTTTTACACTGGTGAAAACTTACCACTTCTTTCACTACTGTTGTAAATATGTTTGTATGATCAACTTGCCCGATGAATTTTGAACTTTCATGTTTTAAAAGGATGTATACAGTTTTACCTTTTAAAATAAAACTTTATTTCAGAATAGAGGTGGCTTTTTTCTGTTTTTAACACATTTTTAGAGTAAAAAACATAATTGGGCTCTCAAGACATAACTAATTATTTTTTGTTGTTGTTTAGTTGCTAAGTCATGTCTGACTCTTTTGTGACCCCGTGGACTATAGCCCACAAGGCTCCTCTGTCCATGGAATTCCCCAGGCAAGAATACCAGAGTGGGTTGCCATTTCCTTTTCCAGGGGGATCTTCCAAACCCAGGGATCAAACCCACATCTTCTGCATTGCAGGTGGGTTCTTTACCTCTGAGCCACCAGGGAAACCCCTAACTGAATGTGCCAGTGGTCTATTAGGAGAATGGCTGTGTGGCCTTCTGGTTCTTATAGTTATGAATATGCAGATCTTATGTTAGCTACCCATTGACTGTGTCTGACATCCCTTGAATAGAGCAAAATTTGACAGTCTAAAGGACAAGGGTAAGTCCTTTTGTACAAGAGTTGTTAAAAAATGAAATCAAAACAAAGCTAGCTTGGATTCTCTTTTGAGTCTCCTAGATTACTGAATGTGTCTCGAACTCTGGCCAGTTGTGTTTCTCAACTGGCCAGAGCACTGCTGTGGCTCTCCTAGGCCTCTGCTTAGATCCCAGTCTGGAGTTTTCAGGGAGTTCAAACATGAAGTTAAAGGGTGGCTGCTTCAAAATCTGGCCCTGTGTCCTTCCAGACTCCATACAGAGTGCAGGGCTCTGAGGGCAGAGAGGGTGGGAGGGGCAGACCCTGCACAGGCCATCATCACCATTGGACAGGGCATCAAACAGCCTCCTGAGAGCTCAACCTCCCTTCCCCCTACCCCAACTCAGGGGGAGGGGAAGCAGCTGCCACCAGAGCCTATGTTGGTGAAGTTTTCCACTCAGCACAGAACAAACATCAGTGGTGAACCCGAGGGCATCTGGCATCAGAATCAGGTCGAGAAGGGTGAGATTGCCTGGGTCACTGAGCCAAGATTTGGTGGGGATGGCCTTGGCTAGCTTCTGTAAGCCCTGGGGAGTCATGCAGGATCATAGTGCTGGAGAAGCCACTGTTGGCCACAGAGAGTGTCCTGGAGGTAGTGGCCAGATTCCACAGTGCAGTGTTGTCTGTAGTATTTCCAGAGTGCTTCTGCTATTATCCAGTGCATCAGCCACAGTAGAGCCCCGAGTCTCCACGCTTGCTGTGGCCACCACCAGCTGGGACCACTGGCTCACCACTTCTAGGAAGGAAGCCACATGGGGCCTCTTAACTACAAAATCTCAAGGGGATGTTTGTCTATTGCCACCTCCAGAATGAAGTTAGGAGGTGTTCCAGGTGGACTGTGGGCCTCAGGACCCCATGAAAAGGGGAGTGAGTAACACCAGAATCTTCCCCTTCACCTGGCTTGGCTGATTCCAGGATACATGACCGCCGGATCCCTGGTCGTGGTGGGGAACGCGGTAATGGGATGGGATAGGGGGTTGGTGCCGAGGGGGCAGTGCCAAGTGGCCGAAGAAGATGCAGAGAGGGGCATGGAAGGGGTGGCTCAGAAAGCCACCCACGATGAGTCATCTTTCTTTTTCTTTTTTTGAAATTAGATTTTTATTGGCATTTTCAATATTGACTTCGACGAGTCATCTTTCTGATGACTTAGAAAGCCCAGTAGAACAGGAGCTGGGGGACAGATGTGGGCAGCCCACTGGGGCCCACGTGGGCTGGGAGTGGTACCGACGGCTTTGCGGAGGTTGCCTGCAGGGCCAAGACAAGTGGTGCTACAGTGGGGTCCTCTGAGACCAGAAGGGAAGGGATGAAGAATTGAGGAGCTAGGGAGAAGGGAGGGAAGGATAAGGAAGGGGGAGGGGCAGAGGAAGCAGGGGGTGGCCTGCTGCGCAGGCATGCTAGGGCACTGCCCTCGGGAAAGAAGGTAAATTGTTTTCATAAGGAAATAATTCACATTTTAGAAAAGTGAACACACATGTATATGATTTCCAATCGAGAAAAGGGCCTTAAAGGTCATGATCGTTTGGCCCACGATGTTATAGGATATAACTCTGAAAATCAAAGTCCCAGAGCCTGTTTCTGGCGCGACTTGCTGGACTTCTAGTGAAGACAAGACAACGTGGCTACTTTGCAAAAGACCCAAAGCATTGCCAAGAATGTTTGTCTTCACATTCATAAGCAATGAGGGACAAGCACCCACTTTTGAGAATGGGCTTCAAAAGTAGTCTGGTGGCCTCAGAGGTGGACAGTAGGTGAATATCAAAAGTGATTGAAGACTAATTTACACCTAGGTCCCTAATTCCTGAATTTGATTTTAAAAAGAAAAACTCCCTATATTCTACAAGCTAAGGAAACACATAGTATTTACTGTCTTTGTGTTTAAAATTCTCATATTCCTATTCAAGGAAATAAAAAGCAAATGGAAGCATTCAGTTAATAGAATGCTATGAGGACATGAAATGGAGCACAATTAGGGTCTCAGCCCACAAAACTTCCAGCAGCCTCTAGTCAAATCCATCTGCACTGGACTGTGTGTCATGCTGGAGCCTCAGTGTGGCCACATTTCCAACTTCCTGACCCAGAATGACAGATGCGTTTGGAGAAAATATTTGTGGGTTTTGAGATAGTACGACCCAGTGTAGCCACAGGTAAATTTGGGAGGCTCCCAATCTGAGCCCCTTCGACTGGTTGGGGCCAGATTGAGACACCAGAATTGTAGCATCCTCTGTGTCCTGGTGACGCTGTGGATGAGACATTCCCTATCCTGAGGAGAAGATGGTGTTATTCAAGGGAGGTGGTTGAAACACCAGAAGGGAGAGAAACCTGACGTGGACCCAGAGGATCCAGTCAATGTTATTGTTGTTGTGTTGTTTAGAGACTAAGTCATGTCTGACTCTTTGCGACCCCCCTGGACTGTAGCCCACCAGGCTCTTCTGTTCATGGAATTCTCCAGACAAGAATACTGGAGTGGGTTGCCATTTCCTTCTCCAGGGGATCTTCCCAACCCAGGGGTCAAACCTGGGTCTCCTGCAATGCAGGCAGATTCTTTACCACTGAGCCACCAGGGATGCCTGAGTTGATCAATAATACAGGATAAAAGGGTGGGTGTCTGAGCATAGAATTCCCAGGTCAGAACCCTTAGAAAAGAGAAATGACATTTAGAGAAAGTGGGAAGTGATTAGATTAAGGTGCAGGAGATGGGATTTTAGGTTTTCAGGACACACACAGGTTTTTAGGACACAGGGGAACCAGTGGGGCATGCAGTGAAAAGACTATTCTGGTTATTCATTACTGTAAAAATAAACCATAAGCAAACATAGCAGTTTGGAAAAAAAAAAAAAAAACCCTAAATTTCCAATTTCCTGACTGAGCTTAACTACACTGTTTTCCGTTGGAAGTCTTTCATGCATGCGGGAATCGCTAGCAGTTCTGACAGGCTGACATCCAAGCAGGCTCACTCATGTGGCTGTCCTAGATGCTGTTGTTGTCTGGCATTCAGCCCTGGCTGCCAACCAGAGTACCTGCATGGACCTCCCCATGACTTGAGCTCCCATGGCATGAAGGCTGGCTCGGAGAGGAACATCCCGAGAGAACAGGCCAGAATGCCTAACGAGAAACTGCAAGGCTGCTTTTGACCTGACCTTAGTCCCAAGTGCAACCTCTGCTGCTTCACTGCATTCAGAGCATGTTGCCCAGGTTCCAGGGGAAGGGGTTGATAGTGCACCTCCTGGTGGGGTAAGGCAAGGTCACTTAGTAGAAGAGCGTGTGGGATGGAAGATGTGGTTGCAGCCATCTTTGGAAAATGCTATCTGCCACCTGCAATCTCTGAAAGTCCACTAGAAAGGACTCCTTAGTGTCTGTCACCTTGCTTCACTGTGACAGGCTAGTTCATACTGCTTTCATGTAATCTTGGAAGTACAACCCAAGACTCTAAGAAAATGCCTAGGTGCTGACATGAATGAAAATGTGAAGACCTCTCAGACGTCAAAAAATTAAACAGATATTAGAATCTTCTGCAACATTCAAAGACATTTATATTTATTTAAACTCTGAAAAGTTTGAAACTATCTGTCGTAAAAGGTTTTAAAAATAAGCCAATTGACATAAATCAAATAAAGCTGAAAACGAATTTTGATTTTAGACAAATGTCGCCATACCAGTGAACCAAGGATATTGCAGCCGTCAACCCCTCAGCCACTAAAAGCTGCCACCAGCTGTGAACCTGAGGGGATTTGGGATGGAGAAAAACAGGATACCAGACCTAGACAATTAAGGTACAAATCAAAGAACTGATTGCAGTGAATACAGATTCTGGCATCTCCCCAAACATAGAAAAGCACTAAAGTAATTAACTGACTTCCTTCATGGCTCAGAGGATCAAGAGTCTGCCCACAATGTGGGAGACCTGGGTTCGATCCCCAGATTGGGAAGATCCCTTGAAGGCGGGTCATGGCAACACACTCCCGTATTCTTGCCTGGAGAATTCCCGTGGTCAGAGGAGCCTGGTGGGCTACAGTCGATGGGGTCTCAAAGAAGGAGGTGCAACCAAGCGACTAAGCACACAAAGTAATTAACAGTTATCTTTTGATGCTGACTGTGTGTTAGTCACTCAGTCGTGTCCGACTCTTTTCAACCCCATGGATTATAGCCCCCTAGGCTCCTCTGTCCATAGAATTTTCCAGGCAAGGATACGGGAGTGGGTTGCCATTTCCTTCTCCAGGGGATCTTCCTGATCCAGGGATCAAACCTGGGTCTCCTACCTTGCAGGCAGTTGCTTTGCTGTTTGAGCTACTAGGGAAGCTACCTGGGGTATTTTTTTATTTGCTTGTTTTGTTTTTTGCAAAAACTCCTATATATCCTGGCTCCTCCCTTACCTCTTCAGAACAGTCGTTCAGAGTTATCTGAGAGGCTGTCTCTCCTGCTTAAGTCTGTAAGTAAAGCATAATTCCCAACTTTTAGGTTGTGCTTTTTTTTTCTTCTTCAGTTGACACAATAATCTGGTCTGAAACATAAACTTACTATCAGAAACTGAAAAGTCAACAGAGGATTCCTCCCTAGAGCCCTCAGCGGGGATGTAGCCCTGCAGACACTTTGGTTTGGAATTCTGGCCTCCGGGAGTGAGAGAGTAAATTCCTATGACTTTAAGCCATAGTGTGTCGGGTATGTCAGCCCCAGTGCAGCCCTGGCCTGCACAGCTCACCTGTGCTCTCCTCTGCAGCCCAGACAGCCCAAGAGGACTCACTGGCTCAGGACCACCCAAGACGAGTCAGACCTGCTGAACACAGAGGGATAACATCAGGAATCCCTCAGCTCATATCCCTCTCAGCCTTTCCTTGCAATTCTTCAAATGGTACCGTCCACAAGGCAATAGTCGGCTAAGGAGAAGCTGAAGAAATCCTACATGACTTAGCAGTGGATTTAAAGATCAGCAAGTGGAAAAAAAGGCACAAGAAGTTTGGGTATCTTTTCCCTTCCTCACAAGTCCTCTCTCATCTAAATCTAAACACTGGTCAGTGTTTCAAACCAGAGATAGTTGATACCTCATAGAAAGACATTCTCACACATTAAAATGCACCAAAAACAAGCCTTGCTTCCTTCTCTTTGTATTTAACGTGAGAATTAAAGTTATTAACTTGAAAATTAATGTCTTCTTTACTCAGTGGCACCACTTTTACTTGATGACATCAAATGTTTCCTTTTTTTCTCTGTGGGGGAGGCAAGATCGTAAGAAAGATATGAAGGAAACATGGGAGTTGATGCAATAAGACTTAATATTAACAATATAAATGCGCTAAAAAAAGTAGTCATGACACAAAATGGCCTAACTCACGCTGGGAAATACTTTTATGGTCTTTTTTGACACTGAATTCCCGGTCTCTAGCAATAGGAGTTTTTCTCTGACTCCTGGGTTGACTTTTGTTTTCCTTTGGTAAGGGGTAGTCCTGGCCTGCACTTAACTGGCCCACCACCCTCATTTTCCCTGGATGTCTTAGGAGCCTTTTGTCACATGACTTTTATCACAGTCTGTCATACTGTCCTGAGTATCATTCTAACTTCCAAGAAGAAGATAGCTTCCTGGAGACAAGCTGCATTTCCAACAAAAAACCCTTGTGTTTCTGAGAAACTCTTTTATTAAGGAACAGGCCAGAGAACATGGTCTCAGGTGGAGTTAACTATTCACCTGGTGAGAACCAGAACTTACCTTTTATCTCTCACTTTTCCATCTATCAAATGTGCACCAGTAAATCAAAACTACAGTGAGGTATCACCTCACACCGGTCAGAATGGTCATCATTAAAAGTCTACAAATAACAATTGCTAGAGAGGGTGTGGAAAAAAAGGAACCCTTCTACACTGTTGGTGGGAATGAAATTTGGTACAACTACTATGAGAACAGTATGGAGGTTCCTCAAAAAACTAAAACTAGAGTTACCATATGATCCAAAATTCCTATTCCTAGGCATATATACAGACAAAAGTATAAGTGACTTGCTGTTGCTAAGTCACTTCAGTCATGTCCGACTCTGCGCAACCCCATAGATGGCAGCCCACCAGGCTCCCCCATACCTGGGATTCTCCAGGCAAGAACACTGGATATTCCTCAAACACCTATGTTTTCTCCATACTTACGGCTTTTTTGCTTATCACCATCAATTTTGGTGGAGATGATGACATTAACCTTCTTATGGTGGTGAACTAACAAAACTCCAGTTTGACTACTCCGAATCCATTTTCTATAGTATAAGTTGTTGTTGTTAGTTTGCGCAGTCATGTCTGATTCTTTACTACCAAATGGGCTGTAGCATGCCAGTCCTCCCTGTGCCTCACCATCTCTCAAAGCTTGCCCAAGTTCATGTCTATTGCATCAGTGATGCCATCCAGTCATCCCATCTCGTGATGCCCTCTTCTCCTTCTGCCCTCAATCTTTCCCAACATCAGGGAATTTTCCAATGAGTCAGCTGTTCACATCAGATGACCAAAATACTGGAGCTCCAGCTTCAGCATCGGTCCTTCCAATGAATATTCAGGGTTGATTTCCCTTAATATTGACTAGTTTGATCTCCTTGCTGTCCAAGCAACTCTCAGGAGTCTTCACCCCCACCACAGTTCAAAGGCAACAATTCTTTGGCGCTTTGCCTTCTTTACGATCCAGCTCTCAGAACCGTATGTGGCCACTGAGAAGACTACAGCCTTGACTATATGGACATTTGTTAACAGAGTAATGTCTCTGCTTTTCAACACACTATCTAGGTTTGTCATTGCTTTCCTTCCAGGAAGCAATCACCTTCTGATTTCATGGCTACAGTCAATGTCCACAGTGATTTTAGAGCCCAAGAAGAGGAAATCTGTTGCTAATTCCACATTTTCCTCCTCTATTTGCCATGAAATAATGGGACTGGATGCCATGGTCTTAGTTTTTTTAATATTTAGTTTTAAGTCGGCTCTTTCACTCTCCTCCTTCACCCTCATCAAGAGGCTCTTTAATTCCTCTTCACTTTCTGTCTTTAGAGTGGTATAATCCACATATCTGACGTTGTTGATGTTTTTCCCACCTATCTTGATAGTATAAGTAATATTTACTAAAATGCATATTGATTATGTTCCTCCATTGCTGAAAACTCATCAGTGGCTCCCTGCTGCCCTCAGGACGAATTTCAAACTCCTTAACCAACTCAAAACACCCTGTATGAGTTAGGCCTTGCTTACCCCTGCAGCCTCACCTCTCACTCCCCCTCCTCACATTCTACTCCCAATTGAATTACCAGCTGTGCCCCTAGGAAATCATACTCTACCAATTCTCAAATCTTTGCTCTCTCACCTGCTAGTGCATATCCCTCTCACTTGCCTTCTCCATCCTTCCAAACTTTCTAGTTTCTGGCCTCACTTTCAAGTCTCAGTTTAGATGACATTTCCACTGGAAAACCTTGCCTGAATCCTTACCTTTAGAATGGCAGCTCCTTTAAATGGCTCCAGAGCAAACATACGGTACTTTATCCCTAGAGCCCCCATCGAAGTGAGTAGCAATTAAACACATGTCTCGCCCACCAGGCCCAAGCTTTTTGAGGGCAGGGACTTTGTCTACTTCACAGTTAAATCACTAGCATGGGTTCATGCTGTGTGTGTGTCTGTTTCCCCAATCAGTTGTATTTCTCTGGAGAACTCTGACTGAAATACAGACCCACTTTATAAATCCACCCTCCCTCTCCCACTTTCCCTCCATATCTTTCTCATTTGTATTCTCTTCCTTACCAAAAAAAAAAAGTGATTAGCTTTCATTTCATGAAAGTGAAGCCAGAGAATAAGTTCAGTTCAGTTCAGTCGCTCAGTCGTGTCTGATTCTTTGCGACCCCATGAATCGCAGCACACCAGGCCTCCCTGTCCATCACCAAATTCCGGAGTTCACTCAGACTCACGACCATCCAGTCAGTGATGCCATCCAGCCATCTCATCCTCTGTCGTCCCCTTCTCCTCCGCCCTCAATCCCTCCCAGCATCAGAGTCTTTTCCAATGAGTCAACTCTTCGCATGAGGTGGCCAAAGTACTGGAGTTTCAGCTTTAGCATCATTCCTCCCAAAGAAATCCGAGGGCTGATCTCCTTCAGAATGGACTGGTTGGATCTCCTTGCAATCCAAGGGACTCTCAAGAGTCTTCTCCAACACCATAGTTCAAAAGCATCAATTCTTCAGCACTCAGCCTTATCCACAGTCCAACTCTCACATCCATGCATGACCACAGGAAAAACCATAGCCTTGACTAGATGGACCTTAGTCGGCAAAGTAATGTCTCTGCTTTTGAATATGCTATCTAGGTTGGTCATAACTTTTCTTCCAAGGAGTAAGCGTCTTTTAATTTCATGGCTGCAGTCACCATCTACAGTGATTTTGGAGCCCAAAAAAATAAAGTCTGACACTGTTTCCACTGTTTCCCCATCTATTTCCCATGAAATGATAGGACCAGATGCCATGATCTTTGTTTTCTGAATGTTGAGCTTTAAGCCAACTTTTTCACTCTCCTCTTTCACTTTCATCAAGAGGCTTTTGAGTTCCTCTTCACTTTCTGCCATAAGGGTGGTGTCATCTGCATATCTGAGGTTATTGATATTTCTCCCGGCAATCTTGATTCCAGCTTGTGTTTCTTCCAGTCCAGCGTTTCTCATGATGTACTCTACATATAAGTTAAATAAGCAGAGTGACAATATACAGCCTTGACATACTCCTTTTCCTATTTGGAACCAGTCTGTTGTTCCATGTCCAGTTCTAACTGGTGCTTCCTGACCCACATATAGGTTTCTCAAGAGGCAGGTCAGGTGGTCTTGTATTCCCATCTCTCTCAGAATTTTCCACAGTTTATTGTGATCCACACAGTCAAAGGCTTTGGCATAGTCAATAAAGCAGAAATAGATGTTTTTCTGGAACTCTCTTGCTTTTTCCATGATCCAGGGGATATTGGCAATTTGATCTCTGGTTCCTCTGTCTTTTCTAAAACCGGCTTGAACATCTGGAAGTTCACAGTTCACATGTTGCTGAAGCCTGGCTTGGAGAATTTTGAGCATTACTTTACTAGCCTGTGAGATGAGTGCAACTGTGCGGTAGTTTGAGCATTCTTTGGCCTTGGCTTTCTTTGAGATTGGAATGAAAACTGACCTTTTCCAGTCCTGTGGCCACTGCTGAGTTTTCCAAATTTGCTGGCATATTGAGTGTAGCACTTTCACAGCATCATCTTCCAGGATTTGAAACAGCTCAACTGGAATTCCATCACCTCCACTAGCTTTGTTCGTAGTGATGCTTTCCCAGGCCCACTTGACTTCACATTCCAGGATGTCTGGCTCTAGGTTAGTGAAGAACATGTTAATTCTATTCAGGTTAAAAGGAAACAAAAGGCCAAAGGGTGCTAGCAGACATATTTTCTTTTTGTATTTATCTATTTTAATGTTAAGAATGCCTTTGTATAAATCTATTTAATGCATTTATTTCCAGTGGGTTTGTAAGTCCCAACTTATATAAACTACTACATAGCAAATCTGTTATCTCCCTGTAGGTGGACATTTAAATTGTTCTCATCCTGGGTATTTTGTTTGTTTTATTGTTTGTTCATTTTTTCTGATCAACTAGGTATATATGAAGTTTACATAGGCTAAGTATACTAGCAACTGTAGTTTGGATTAAATCTACAAGAATCAAAAGTCAACACATAGCTCAGATTTGCTAAACGGCAGAAGCAATTGTAATTCATTATTCCATATTAACCTAGAAAAAAATAGAGCATGGATTTCTGTGAATAAGGTAAAAAAATTTATTCTCATCCTTTTGCTATCACAAATAATACTTAATTTTTAAAAGACTAATATAGGCTTTTGTGAATATCAAAATGGGACTATTGGGACAGAGGGGCTTTCCAATTAAAAAGAAATTTCAGGGCTTTCTTGATGGCTCAGTGCTAAAGAATCTGCCGTGCAATGCAGGAGACAAGGATTTGATTCCTGATTTGGAAGATTCCACCTGCTGCGGGGCCACTAAGCCTGTGCACTACAACTATTGAGCCTGTTGCTCTAGGGCCCAGGAACTGCAACTATTGAGCCCATGAGCTACAACTACTGAAGCCTGAGTGCCCTAGCCTCTGTGTTCCACAACACAAGAAGCTACTGCAGTGAGAAGCCAGTGCACTGCAACGAAGAGTAGTGCCACCCCCAACCTCCGCTCACAACTAGAGACAGCCTGCACAACAACAAATACCCAGAATGGTCAAAAATAAAGTTGATAAACAAACATTAAAAAAAGAACTGTCAAATTTCCCTTCCAGAAGAATGTGCCCACTATCTGTCTTACCAGTGGGGATAAGGGGATCATTTCCCAGGCTTGTTGGCAATAAATGTTTGCAGTCTTCATTGTTCCTTGTTAATCAAAATCACTGTAGATGGTGATTACAGCCATGAAATTAAAAGACGCTTGCTCCTTGGAAGGAAAGTTATGACCAACCTAGACAGCATATTAAAAAGCAGAGACATTGCTTTGCCAACAAAGGTCCGTCTAGTCAAGGCTATGGTTTTTCCAGTAATCATGTATGGATGTGAGGTTGGACTACAAAGAAAGCTGAGTTCAGAAGAATTGATGCTTTTGAACTGTGGTGTTGGAAAAGACACTTTTTAAAAAATATAAATTTATTTATTTTAATTGGAGGCTAATTTCTGCTTTATTGACTATGCCAAAGCCTTTGACTGTGTGGATCACAATAAACTGTGGAAAATTCTGAGAGAGATGGGAATACCAGACCGCCTGACCTGCCTCTTGAGAAACCTGTATGCAGGTCAGGAAGCAACAGTTAGAACTGGACATGGAACAACAGACTGGTCCCAAATAGGAAAAAGAGTGTGTCAAGGCTGTATATTATCACCCTGCTTATTTAACTTATATGCAGAGTACATCATGAGAAACGCTGGACTAGAAGAAACACAAGCTGGAATCAAGATTGCCGGGAGAAATATCAATAACTTGAGGTATGCAGATGACACCACCCTTATGGCAGAAAGTGAAGAGGAACTAAAAGCCTCGTGATGAAAGTGAAATTGGAGAGTGAAAAAGTTGGCTTAAAGTGCAACATTCAGAAAATGAAGATCACAGCATCCGGTCCCATCACTTCATGGCAAATAGATGGGGAAACATTGGAAACAGGGTCGGACTTTATTTTTTGGGCTCCAAAATCACTACAGATGGTGACTGCAGCCATGAAATTAAAAGACGCTTACTCCTTGGAAGAAGAGTTATGACCAACCTAGTTAGCATATTCAAAAGCAGAGACGTTACTTTGCCGACTAAGGTCCATTTAGTCAAGGCTATGGTTTTTCCTGTGGTCGTGTATGGATGTGAGATTTGGACTGTGAATAAGGCTGAGTGCCGAAGAATTGATGCTTTTGAACTGTGGTGTTGGAGAAGACTCTTGAGAGTCCCTTGGATTGCAAGGAGATCCAACCAGTCCGTTCTGAAGGAGATCAGCCCTCGGATTTCTTTGGGAGGAATGATGCTAAAGCTGAAGCTCCAGTACTTTGGCCATCTCATGCAAAGAGTTGACTCATTGGAAAAGACTGATGCTAGGAGGGATTAGGGGCAGGAGGAGAAGGGGACGACAGAGGATGAGATGGCTGGATGGCATCACTGACTGGATGGTCGTGAGTCTGAGTGAACTCCGGAATTTGGTGATGGACAGGGAGGCCTGGCGTGCTGCGATTCATGGGGTCACAAAGAGTCAGACACGACTGAGTGACTGAACTGAACTGAGTGACTTTACAGTATTGTATTGGTTTTGCCATACATCAACATGAATCCACCACAGGTGTACACGTGTTCTCCATCCCAAATCCCCCTTTCACCTCCCTCCCCATACAATCGCTCTGGGTCATCCCAGTGCCCCAGTCCCGAGCACTCTGTATCATGCATTGAACTTGGACCAGCAATTCATTTGATATTTTACATATTTCAATGCCATTCTCCCAAATCATCCCACCTTTGTCCTCTCCCACAGAGTCCAAAAGACTGTTCTATACATCTGGGTCTCTTTTGATGTCTCGCATACAGGGTTACCATTACCATCTTTCTAAATTCCATATATATGCATTAGTATACTGTATTGGTGTTTTTCTTTCTGGTTTACTTCATTCTGTATAATAGGCTCCAGTTTCATCCACCTCATTAGAACTGATTCAAAAGTATTATTTTTAATGGCTGAGTAATACTCCATTGTGTATATGTACCACAGCTTTCTTATCCATTCATCTGCTGATGGATATCTAGGTTGCTTCCATGTCCTGGATATTATAAACAGTGCTGCAATGAACATTGGGGTACACATGTCTCTTTCAATTCTGGTTTCCTCAGTGTGTATGCCCAGCAGTGGGATTGCTGGGTCATATGGCAGTTCTATTTCCAGTTTTCAAGGAATCTCCTCACTGTTCTTCATAGTGGCTGTACTAGTTTGCATTCCCCACAACAGTGTAAGAGTGTTCCCTTTTCTCCACGCTCTCTCCAGCATTTATTGCTTGTAGACTTTTGGATAGCAGCCATTCTGACTAATGCCAAATGGTACCTCATCGTGGTTTTGATTTGCATTTCTCTGATAATGAGTGATGTTGAGCATCTTTTCATCTGTTTGTTAGGCATCTGTATGTCTTCTTTGAAGAAATGTCTGTTTAGTTCTTTGCCCCATTTTTTGATTGGGTCATTTATTTTTCTGGAGTTGAGCTGCAAGAGTTGCTTGTATATTTTTGAGATTAATTCTTTGTCAGCTGCTTCATTTGCTATTATTTTCTCCCATTCTGAAGGCTGTCTTTCATCTTGCTTATAATTTCCTTTGTCGTGCAGAAGCTTTAATTTTAATTAGGTCCCATTTGTTTATTTTTGCTTTTATTTCTAATATTCTGGGGGGTGGATCATAGAGGATCCTGCTGTGATTTATGTCAGAGAGTGTTTTGCCTATGTTCTTCTCTAGGAGTTTAATAGTTTCTGGTCTTACATTTAGATCTTTAATCCATTTTGAGTTTATTTTTGTGTATGGTGTTAGAAGGTGTTCTAGTTTCATTCTTTTACAAGTGGTTGACCAGTTTTCCCAGCACCACTTGTTAAAGAGATTGTCTTTTCTCCATTGTATATTCTTGCCTCCTTTGTCAAAGATAAGGTGTCCATAGGTGCGTGGACTTATCTCTGGGCTTTCTATTTTGTTCCATTGATCTATATTTCTGTCTTTGTGCCAGTACCATACTATCTTAATGACTGTGGCTTTGTAGTATAGTCTGAAGTCAAGCAAGTTGATTCCTCCAGTTCCATTCTTCTTTCTCAAGATAGCTTTAGCTATTCGAGGTTTTTTGTATTTCCATACATATTGTGAACTTATTTGTTCTAGCTCTGTGAAAAATACCGTTGGTAACTTGATAGTGATTGCATTGAATCTATAGATTGCTTTGGGTAGTACACTCATTTTTACTATATTGATTCTTCTGATCCATGAACACGGTATATTTCTCCAACTATTAGTGTCCTCTTTCTTTCACTAGTGTTTTATAGTTTTCTATATATAGGTCTTTTGTTTCTTTAGGTAGATATATTCCTAAGTATTTTAGTCTTTTTGTTGAAATTGTGAATGGAATTGTTTCCTTAATTTCTCTTTCTATTTTCTCATTATTAGTGTATAGGAATGCATGGTATTTCTGCGTGTTGATTTTATATCCTGCAACTTTACTATATTCATTGATTAGCTCTAGTAATTTTCTGGTGGAGTCTTTAGGGTTTTCTATGTAGAGGATCATATCATCTGCAAACAGTGAGAGTTTTACTTCTTCTTTTCCAATTTGGATTCCTTTTATTTCTTTTTCTGCTCTGATTGCTGTGGCCAAAACTTCCAAAGCTATGTTGAATAGTAGTGGTGAGAGTGGGCACCCTTGTCCTGTTCCTGACTTTAGGGAAAATGCTTTCAATTTTTCACTGTTGAGGATAATGTTTGCTGTGGGTTTGTCATATATAGCTTTTATTAGGTTGAGGTATGTTCCTTCTATTCCTGCTTTCTGGAGAGTTTTTATCATAAATGGATATTGAATTTTGTCAAAGGCTTTCTCTGCGTCTATTGAGATAATCATATGGCTTTTATTTTTCAATTTGTTGATGTGATGTATTACATTGATTGATTGAAGAATCCTTGCATCCCTGGGATAAAGCCCACTTGGTCATGATGTATGATCTTTTTAATGTTGTTGGATTCTGATTGCTAGAATTTTGTTAAAGATTCTTGCATCTATGTTCATCAGTGATATTGGCCTGTAGTTTTCTTTCTTTGTGGCATCTTTGTCAGGTTTTGGTATTAGGGTGATGGTGGCCTCATAGAATGAGTTTAGAAGTTTACCTTCCTCTGCAATTTTCTGGAAGTGTTTGAGTAGGATAGGTGTTAGCTCTTCTCTAAATTTTTGGTAGAATTCAGCTGTGAAGCCATCTGGACCTGGGCTTTTGTTTGCTGGAAGATTTCTGGTCACAGTTTCAATTTCTGTGCTTGTGATGAGTCTGTTAAGATTTTCTATTTCTTCCTGGCAGTTTTGGAAAGTTGTACTTTTCAAAGAATTTGTCCTTGTCTTCCAAGTTGTCCATTTTATTGGCATATAAATGCTGATAGTAGTCTCTTATGATCTTTTGTAGTTCTGCGTTGTCTGTTGTGATTTCTTCATTTTCATTTCTGATTTTATTGATTTGATTTTTCTCCTTTTGTTTCTTGATGAGTCTGGCTAATGGTTTGTCAATTTTATTTATCTTCTCAAAGAACCAGCTTTTGACTTTGTTTTTTTGTTGTTGTTGTTTTTTTGTTTTTTTGTTTTTTTGTGTTTTTTTTTGCTGTGATCTCTTTTGTTTCTTTTGCATTTATTTCTGCCCTAATTTTTAAGATTTCTTTCCTTCTACTAACCCTAGGGTTCTTCATTTCTTCCTTTTCTAGTTGCTTTAGGTGTAGAGTTAAGTTATTTATTTGACTTTTTTTCTTGTTTCTTGAGGTATGCCTGTATTGCTATAAACCTTCTCCTTAGCACTGCTTTTACAGTGTCCCACAGGTTTGGGTTGTGTTTTCATTTTCATTCATTTCTATGCATATTTTGATTTCTCTTTTGATTTCTTCTGTGATTTGTTGGTTATTCAGCAGCGTGTTGTTCAGCCTCCATATGTTGGGATTTTTAATAGTTTTTCTCCTGTAATTGACATCTAATCTTACTGCATTGTGGTCAGAAAAGATGCTTGGAATGATTTCAATTTTTTTGAATTTACCAAGGCTAGATTTATGGCCCAGGATGTGATCTATCCTGGAGAAGGTTCCATGTGCACTTGAGAAAAAGGTGAAATCCATTGTTTTGGGGTGAAATGTCCTATAGATATCAATTAGGTCTAACTGCTCTATTGTATCATTTAAAGTTTGTGTTTCTTTGTTAATTTTCTGTTTAGTTGATCTTTCCATTGGTGTGAGTGGGGTATTAAAGTCTCCCACTATTATTGTGTTATTGTTAATTTCCCCTTTCATACTTGTAAGCATTTGTCTTACATATTGCGGTGCTCCTATGTTGGGTGCATATATATTTATAATTGTTATATCTTCTTCTTGGGTTGATCCTTTGATCGTTATGTAGTGTCCTTCTTTGTCTCTTTTCACAGCCTTTGTTTTAAAGTCTATTTTATCTGATATGAGTATTGCTACTCCTTCTTTCTTTGGGTGTCTATTTGCGTGGAATATCTTTTTCCAGACCTTCACTTTCAGTCTGTATGTGTCCCTTGTTTCAAGGTGGGTCTCTTGTAGACAACATATATAGGGGTCTTATTTTTGTATCCATTCAGCCAGTCTTTGCCTTTTGGTTGGGGCATTCAACCCATTTACATTTAAGGTAATTGTTGATAAGTATGATCCCGTTGCTATTTACTTTATTGTTTTGGGTTTGAGTTTATACACCCTTTCTGTGTTTCCTGTCTGAAGAAGATCCTTTAGCATTTGTTGGAGAGCTGGTTTGGTGGTGCTGAATTTTCTTAGCTTTTGCTTGTCTGTAAAGCTGTTGATTTCTCCTTCATATTTGAATGAGATCCTTGCTGGGTACAGTAATCTGGGCTGTAGGTTATTTCCTTTCATCACTTTAAATATGCTCTGCCATTCCCCCCTGGCCTGAAGAGTTTTTATTGAAAGATCAGCTGTTATCCTTATGGAAATCCCCTTGTGTGTTACTTGTTGTTTTTCCCTTGTTGCTTTTAATATTTGTTCTTTGTATTTTATCTTTGTTAATTTGATTATGTGTCTTAGGGTGTTTTGCGTTGGGTCTATCCTGTTTGGGATTCTTTGGGTTTCTTGGACTTGGGTGATTATTTCCTTCTCCATTTTAGGGAAGTTTTCAACTATTATCTCCTCAAGTATTTTCTCGTGGTCTTTCTTTTTGTCTTCTTCTTCTGGACTCCTATGATTTGAATCTTGGGGGCATTTAACATTGTCCCAGAGGTCTCTGAGATTGTCCTCATTTCTTTTAATTCACTTTTCTTTTTTCCCCTCTGATTCATTTATTTCTACCATTGTATCTCCTACCTCACTAATCCTGTCTTCTGCCTCCTTTATTCTATTTGTTCCCTCCAGAGTGTTTTTGATCTCATTTATTGCATTATTCGTTATATATTGACTCTTTTTTATTTCTTCTAAGTCCTTGTTAAACCTTTCTTGCATCTCCTCAATCCTTGTCTCTAGGCTATTTATCTGTGATTCCATTTTGATTTCAAGATTTTGGATCATTTTCACTATCATTATTTGGAATTCTTTATCAGGTAGATTCTCTATCTCTTCCTCTTTTGTTTGGTTTGGTGGGCATTTATCCTGTTCCTTTACCTGCTGGGTATTCCTCTGTCTCTTCATCTTGTTTATATTGCTGAGTGTGGGGTGTCCTTTCTGTATTCTGGCAGTTTGTGGAGTTCTCTTTATTGTGGAGGTTCCTCACTGTGGGTGGGGTTGTACAGGTGGCTTGTTAAGCTTTCCTGGTTAGGGAAGCTTGTGTCAGTGTTCTGGTGGGTGGAGCTGGATTTCTTCTCTCCGGAGTGCAATGAATTGTCCAGTAACGAGTTATGAGATGTAATGGGTTTGGAGTGACTTTGGGCAGCCTATGTATTGAAGCTCAGGGCTGTGTTCCTGTGTTGCTGGAGAATTTGTATGGTATGTCTTGCTGTGGAACTTGTTGGCCCTTGGGTGGTGCTTGGTTTCAGTGTAGGTTTGGAGGCATTTGATGAGCTCCTGTCAATTAATGTTCCCTGGAGTCAGGAGTTCTCTGGTGTCCCCTGGATTTGGACTTAAGCCTCCTGCTTCTGGTTTTCAGTCTTATTCTTACAGTAGCCACAAGACTTCTCCATCTATACAGCACTGTTGATAAAACATCTAGGTTAAAGATGAGAAGTTTATCCACAGTGAGGGACACCCAGAGAGGTTCACAGAGTTACATGTAGAAGAGAAGAGGGAGGAGGGATAGAGGTGACCCGAATGAGATGAGGTGGAATCAAAAGAGGAGAGAGCAAGCTAGCCAGTAATCACTTCCTTATGTGTGCTCCACAGTCTGGACTACTCAGAGATGTTCACAGAGTTATACAGAGAAGAGAAGAGGGAGGAAGGAGACAGAGGTGGCCAGGAGATAAAGGAGGAAATCAAAAGGAGAGAGACAGATCCAGCCAGCAATCATTTCCCTAAGTATTCTCCACTGTCTGGAACACACAAAGAGATTCACAGAGTTGGATAGAGAAGAGAAGGGGGAGGGAGGAGATAGAGGTGACCTGGTGGAGAAAATGGAGAGTCCAAAGGGGGAGAGAGCAGTCAAGCCAGTAATCTTGCTCTCAAGTAAAAGTGGGTACTGAAGATTGGGTTCTTTAAGGTACAAAATTGATAACAAATACCAAAAAGCAAAGATTAAAAATCTAGAGTAGAGTTGGATTTTCAAAATACAATATTAAAGGGAAAAAAGTCACAAAAATATAAAATATATATATATGAAGTTTGCTTTAAAAAATAGGGTTGCTCTTTTTTTTTGCAAAGTAATAGTAGGCTATAAAAATGAAAATTAAAGGAGTAATAGAGGACTTAAATTTTTTTAATAAAAAAATAATAAAGAATGATAGTAAAAATAGTAAAAATATATCTAGGACTTTCTCTGGTGTTGTTGTGAGCAGTGTGGGGTCAGTTCATTTTCAGATAGTTCCTTGATCTGGCTTATATTTCTCAAGATCTATAGGCCCCTTCCTATGTAGTTGGTACTAACTACAGGGTTTTAATCTATTGCACCTGTCACTTCTAAGGAGGTTCCCTCTGTTTTAGCTTCTTCTGTTTGCTGGTCTCTTCAGTGTCTAATTTCTGCCCTGACACAAGGGGGCGGTAGTGGACACTTTTTTACGCTCACTTGTTCAGTCGTGCTGTGGAGAGGGAGGGACACTGCAAACAAATAACACTGGCATGTGCTCACAGTGTCTCAGCCACGCTGGGCCTGCCCCCACTCACGGTGCTTGTGCCCTCCCTACCCACACTGCTCAGGCTCTAGGTTGCTCCGCTGGGAACCATCCGAGGCCAGCCCTGGGCTGCATGCACTTCCCAGGTCTAAGCCACTCAGGTTCAGGCACTCGGGTAGTCCTCAGAGGTACAGACAATGTTGGGCCTGCGTTTTGTGCCCTTCCCAGGTCCGAGCAGCTCAGGTGACCAGGTGTTTGGTGAGCGTGGTCACTGCGACTTATCCCCTCCCCCATCCCTGCCGCTCGGTTTTCTGGGTGTACAACAGGCGCACCTTCTCAGGCGGATGTTGACCATCCAAAATCCCAAGAAGTCTTAGTTAGCAACGAAGCCTGCTTGCAGTTTGGTAGATAATGTGTCTCTGGGGCCGCAATTGCCCCCTTCCAGCTCTGGCTGCCTGTCACTGGACGGGGATGGTCTGCGGCCGGCTAACTGTGTTCAGTCCTTTGTTCTGTGAGCGGCCCTGATGGTGTCTTAGGTTAGGGTTTTTTGCATGGTAGCTATCCCACAGTGTGGTTTGCTAGCTCAAGTTAGTTCCTTCAGATTGCCCTTGGGGCATTCAGGCCCGTCCTTACTCTAAGCAATGCAGCCCATGCCTCCCTGCCCAGCCCGCGCTTGCTAGTGGTGAATGCAGGCATCTGCGCTGCTTCTCCGCTGGGGGAGTTACCATTGGGCACGTAATCTATGGGTTTTAATTATTTATTTTTCCTCCCGGTTATGTTGCCCTCTGTGGTTCCAAGGCTTGCCACAGACTCAGCAGTGAGAGTGTTTCCTGGAGTTTGGAAACTTCTTTCTTTTAAGACTCCCTTCCCGGGACGGATCTCCATCCTCTTTTGTCTCTCTTTTTGTCTTAAATTTTTTTCCTACTTCCTTTTGAAGACAATGGGCTGCTTTTCTGGGTACCTGATGTCCTCTGCCGGCATTCAGAAGTTGTTTTGTGGAATTTCCTCAGCGTTCAAATGTTCTTTTGATGAATTTGTGAGGGAGAAAGTGATTTCCCTGTTCTATTCCTCCGCCATCTTATGACCGCCCCTGGAGAAGACTCTTGAGAGTCCCTTGGACTGCAAGGAGATTCAACCAGTCCATCCTAAAGGAGATCAGTCCTGGGTGTTCATTGGAAGGACTGATGTTGAAGCTGAAACTCCAATACTTTAGCCACCTGATGCAGAGAGCTAACTCATTTGAAAAGACCCTGATGCTGGGAAAGACTGAAGGCAGGAGGAGAAGGGGATGACAGAGGATGAGATGGTTGGATGGCATCACCAACTCAATGGACATGGGTGGACTCTGGGAGTTAGTGATGGACAGGGAGGCCTGGCATTCTGTGGTTCATGGGGTGGCAGAGTCGGACACGACGGAGCAACTGAACTGAACTGAACTGAATCTGACTTTATTTTACTTATATTTCCCTTTGAACTGTGGTGTTGGAGAAGACTCTCGAGAGTCCCTTGGACTGCAAGGAGATCCAACCAGTCCATTCTGAAGGAGATCAGCCCTGGGATTTCTTTGGAAGGAATGATGCTAAAGCTGAAGCTCCAGTACTTTGGCCACCTCATGCGAAGAGCTGACTCATTGGTAAAGACTCTGATGCTGGGAGGGATTGGGGGCAGGAGGAGAAGGGGACGACAGAGGATGAGATGGCTGGATGGCATCACTGACTCGATGGACATGAGTTTGGGTGAAATCCGAGAGTTGGTGATGGACAGGGAGGCCTGGCGTGCTGCGATTCATGGGGTCGCAGAGTCAGACACGACTGAGCGACTGAACTGAACTGAACTGAATCATCAGGGAATCTAACCATCTTTTCACATGTGAATTGACTATTTGTGTTTTCTCTTCTGCAAACTGCAGTTTTAATTGTTAGTTTATTTATCTAGGATAGCTTCTTTTTTCTCTCAATATGTATGATTCTTGGTGTTCATTTTTTGTTATATATTACAAGCATTTTCTCCTAAGCTATCAATTGTCTTTTTAAATTTGTGGTGTATTTTGATGTAATCACATCGGTCTTTCCTTTATATCTTGGGCTTTGTGTCTTTTGGTCCTGTTTAAGGTCATAAATATATATGCTTTATCTTTTTGCAATGCCTTTACAGTTTTACTTTTTATGTTTAATTTTTGAATCCATCTGCAACATGTTTGGGGATCCAGGTTTGGGGATTTTCCCCCCTCAAATTACTAGCTAATTATTCAAACACCAGTCATTTCTTTTCCCACTGATTTGAAACAGCATGTTTTCTTTTTATTTTTAAAGAACACCTATTAAAATGTCTTTTCTCCTTTTGATGTGTTAATGGGTCTGCTCCAAGAAGCTCATCTGTACAAATCACAAAGGAAACCAGTGAATGGTCCCACTTTCCTCAAGTGAGGCCACACCTGGAGCGTGTATTTTGGAGGCTGCTGGAAAATGAAAAGAGCAACTGGACTTCTCCTGAATTGGATACAAGCATCTAAACTGTGAAGGTATTCAGGAGGAAATGAAAAACCAAGAGAAAAGCAATTCTCAGATCACTTAGGCCAGAAGGCACAACCTCTTTCTGATGGTCTTTCCAGACCCTGCTTACAAAAGCACTGGCCACCCAGGCACCATTGCACTGATACCCTCAAATCTTTGATATGTAGCCACCAAGAATTGAATGACAGTCCCATGCTCTTCACTAGATTCCTGTTTTTAGATTTGATGTGCAGTGACCAAGAGTCTCAGCTTAAGAAGGATAGTGAATGGATCTTTCCCTGAGCCCCTACCATATTCATCAGAGCAATACAAATCATGATTGAAGGTGCTATCACTCAGCTTTGCTTCCTGAAAAACTTTCCTCCTGTCTGTGAGGTCTTGAAACCATGTGTTATAAATGCACCATATCAATTTATTCCTAAGAAGTGAAGACTTCAGTTTGAATCTTATTTCAGATATAAATTTCAGATGAACTGTCTAATAAAGCATTAATAGCCCATTGCTTAGCATCAGATTTTTTCCTAGAGAAAGAAAATCTTTGTGTTTTGTAGGGAGAGATGAAAACTTTTTGATTATGCTTAAATTTTACTGCTTCTCTTACTGCTGCCAAGCAGAGGTGGGCTGAGGAACATTGTTGAGTCCTGAATTATATCCAAATTGAAATCCACCTCTGTGTTATATGAACCACCTTGTCCAAAGCTAAAGTGAAGGAATGTTTCTTCCCATGGTTTCTCCAAGCCCCCACTTCCCCACCATTGCCTTTTGCCTTAATCTAATGCCTCACAGAGTTGGACACGACGGAAGCGACTTAGCAGCAGCAGCAATGCGTTATTTAATGGATTTTCTGATATTGAATCATTCTTGAAATTTGGAGTTAAGCCTGATTTTGTCCTGATGTATATCTTTGTTTTATATTTCTGGATATGTTCGTGAATATTTCACTAGGCATTTTTGGCCTCCAGGTCTATATACATATATAGCAACTCTCGGAAAAGTAAACAGATTTCTGATGCATATGCCACCCATCCCAATCATAACACAATTTGGACAAATGAAGTCATTAACCAGTGTACTCGGGTTAGGATCTAGAATAGATTAAAGTATTTCCCCAAAAAATTAAAAAGGAAAAGTCACAAGGCTGAGAAAACTAGGTATTAATTTTTAAATATTAACTCCACTTAGTATGTGACTTTGTCAACAGGTGACCACGTTTTTCCATTCAAATAGTTATTGGTCATCCAAATCATTGCTCCTAAAAATGGCTTGACTTTGACCTGATGTATCTTTGTTTGCTTGATCCAAAATTTTACAATTTAATAGCCATGAAATTTATAACTCAAAGCCTATCCACAATAAGACAAAAACTTTTAAGAAATTAAGTCACCATTTAAATATCTATAATGGATATATTTATATGCATTAAATATATATATTTATAAGTATATATGAAATGAGTCTATATAGTAAATAGATGCATCTATTCTATAAGAAAGGAAATTAATCACTATAGGATTAAGACATTAGGTTCAAATTCTCAGCCAAGACAAGTTCTTAACTGACCTCTGTACTTTTTGCCCACAAGGGATAGCTGCTGATTACTTAGGCTGATAAATAACAACACTATTTACCACTGTTCATGACAGAAGACAAATCACAGTTGTTCTTTTCATGTGCGGGTTTTATTTTCAGCCCTTTACACTGAGCACAAACTTGCCTCTGGTTTCTAGACCTGTCGTGAGCAGTGGGCTGCTGCTCTTCTGCACATGATTCAGTGGGTTTACCTTTTGTCTCTCATCACCAGCATTCACTCACTTATTCATCTAGGGTCCCTAACAAAGCACATACAAAGAGAAGAGGGCTTGTGGGTCAGACTCACTACCTGCCTGCCTGATTTTTCTGCACACAGGTGAGATATTCCTGTACATCTTCCGGGGACCCTAGAATGAGGGGGACTCGTTGGTGAATGGCTTCAGGCTTCACATCCAGCACGGGTTGGGTGCCTGTGGTCGCCAGGCCTCCCGCCTGCTCGATGATGTAGGCCACAGGATTGCACTCATACAGGAGCCGGAGCTGAGGAGAAACAGAGTCAGGTGGACAAGTGTTCCAAGTTGCCATGCACCTGAAACTCCAGGAGGAATTCCAACTGCTGAGCCTCTGTCTCATTAGTGCGAGTACATTTGCCCATCTCAGGGGAGCCGGCTGTCAGAGACCAACACTCTCCAGAAGGCTGGGTGCCCCAGCTGATGCTGATCACATATGTCTTTGGGGACACCTCCGGTCAATAGCTACCTGACCTTGGTGCTTATGAGAGACTTGGGAGTATCAGATCTTAGTGTTCACTCTTCACTAGTTCGTCAATGAGGTGAAGTGATTCTGGGTCCAGGTTAGGAGTCTCTACATGCCAGACCTTAAGGCCAATAGAGTCAAGCTTGGATGGGATCGGAGGGTCACCTAGAGAGTGCTGGGTGGTCTCTTCAGATAACCACAATGTCCAGGATGGGAGGGAGGAACAGCTCAAGTGTCAACTTGGCTGAAGAGTTTTCTGGTGTTTAGATGACCTTTTCTTTTGATCCCTTAGACTGAGTTGCCTAGTCTCTTGTTGCTTGCTCTCCCACAGCATCCTGTACTTCCCCTTTCATGATAATCCTGACTCTGAGGTTTGTTTAACATCTGCCTTCCTCCTTGGACGCCCTCCCTTGAGGGCAGGGGAGGCATCTCTTAAGGTTGGTGTTTGTGGCATCTTCATTCCTAGTACTGCCTGACATGTAGGACGTGTCCAAACAAGGCTATGGTGTATGCTACACAAGGGCTCCCAGTGGAGGGCAGAAATGGGGGGAAATCAGTTGTACCATTTTTTGCCAAGCCGGGTACATGGATCCAGTGCCTGTTCTGAGAAAGAAATGCCCTGCTAAAGGGCACTATGAGATGACTAGGTGTCAATCCTGTGTCCAGTTAGTATATGGTGAGCTGAATTGAAATGGGCTGATTGAATGTCCTTTCTGGGTCTTTTTCTGTCATTATGTTTTGACTTCTTCCTCACCCCCTGACCCACAGCAGACACACGCACACACATCACATAGATCCAGGTGACGTTCTTGCTGCATGCTCTGACTCTATATCACACTATCCTCTCCTTCCTTCCCTCATAGGTATGAAATCTGTAACTTAAATGTCCTTTTCTGTAATCAGCTTTCAAAGTGATTGATCCAGCTCTGCACAACTTCTTTCCATTCTTTTCTTCATAGTTACATCTTGTGATGATTTTTAAATTATTTTTATTTCAAAGAGAGGAACAAACTATTTCCCATCTGAATTGGAGAGCCAGGCTCTGAGCAGAAAGTAAGTTAAAACTGTAGGGGGCATTTATTTCCATTTTGGGGAAACAGAATAGGATGCTTTTATTTGTACCATGTTAATTCAGATGCTATTAAAAAATAGATAGATAGATAAGGACATGGATACTTACATCAAACTTAGCTTGGAACCAAGTTTTGTTCTGACCTTAAGATATTGTTGCAGTAAACTCATTTTAGAACAGTGTCCAGATCTTCATGGTGCCTTTACCTGCAGGCTATGTAATCTATTTTTCCCCCACAATTAAAATCTATGTTGCTCTACAGAGACAATAGGAGGAGAAGCAGTCACACCCCACTACCCACCCACTCACACAAACATGGTCACAGAGACCATGAGAGCTAAAACATGGAGATCAGAACTCAGTGGTACCTAGAGCCTGTTATATAGACTGAAGTAAATCAGAAAGAGAAAAACAAGTATCATATATTAGCACATATATATGGAACCTAGAAAACTGGTACTGATGACCCTATTTGTAGGGCAGGAATAGAGACGCAGACACAGAGGACAGACTTGTGGACACAGCAGGGGCAGGAGAGGGTGGGATGAATTGAGAGAGCAGCATTGAAACATACGTATTACCATATGTAAAATAGATAATGGTAAGTCTCTGTGTAACACAGAGAGCTCAAACCAGTGCTATGTTGGGATGGGATGGGGTGGGGAGTGGGAGGGAGGTTCAAGAGGGAAGGGATATATGTATACTTATGACTGATTCACATTGTCATATGGCAGAAACCAACACAACACTGTAAAGCAATTATCCTCCAAATAAAAATTTAAAAAAGAAACCAATGGTACTTTGAATATGGTACTATGAATGTAGATCTATATATGCAGTTATATATTTTATGGAAATATTTTTGTAATTATATGTAGATATTTTCTGACTAATTTTAAATATCTTAATAATAGCTAGTAGTCTTAATGTTCTCCTTGTTAGAACTGAGTAGATGGCAAATGTGGTTCTACCTGAGAATTTCCACATCTTCTACTTGATCTCATGTAATACTCCTTAGCACTGTTCTGCTCATTAGATTTATCTGTCCAACAAGCTGATATACAAGAGCTAAACCATCACAGGAAGAGAAATGCCTGATACACCAACCTGCATGTTAAAATCTCTCTGGTTTCACGTGCTGTGTTAGACTTCTTATCATGGCTTTGAATCTGGCATTCCAATAATTCAGATCAGATCACCCACACTGAGAGATGCGTGTATGTGTGGCTAGTTGTTAGTGTGTCAGAGAATATGCAGACATTTATTTGAATTTGTCTCCTATACCTATGATTCTGTGACTGGCTAAAAATCAGACACCTTTCCATGGCAGGGTCTATTCAAGACAGATGCATTAGGATCATAGGATTCCCACTTGATAACACAGGTATTTTAGGTTTTGTTTCATAAAGTTGCAATGAGATCTTCCCAAAGCTACCTTTACAGGTAGTTCAAAAGTTCTTAGCCTGAACTTCTGGGAACTCTCTAGGAAATTCTTGGGTCATCCTCAGGTTATTGTGAACCCCCTGACAACATATGTAATGTGTATGTTTACATGTAATGAGTTTCATGTAAGTTTCAAAAGTTTCATTAAGTTCTCAAAAGGATCTATGATCCAAATCAGCTGGTAATGAAGCAAAAAGACACAGCATGTGGAAAGTGGGGGATGAACACAGCTGATTCACCGTGAACTGAGGAGTGTGAGAGCCACAGAAGTGATGGCCAGTGACAGTCACCAACAACTTCAGCCTCCTCCTCCTCCAGACCTTCTGCCACAACCTTAGAACTCTATTAATGGGATATATACTTCGTTTCTGTGTGCCACTCGCAGACAGATGGTAGCCAAAAACAGGCATGATGAGAAAGAGAATTGTGACCGCCTCCCTGAGCAGATTCAGCCAGCGGACAGAGGAGAGTTACCTTGCCCTTCGGACTTTTCTGGTTCGCTGGGTACAGGAAGATTCCTCCATAGACAAGGGTGCGGTGCACATCAGCCACCATGGAGCCCACGTACCTGGCCCCATAGGGAGCACTGCCGTCCTGGAGGATGGAGAGGGGAGAGGCAAGATGCAGTGGGTTTAGCAAGCAGTCAGTACCTACTTCAGGTGACACATCCGGTGGATGTAAGCTCTACATTCCAGGTCCTCTTTCCTCTACCCACCAGCTTAGGAATTGAAATTATTATGTAGCTGACCATTAGGAGTTCCCAAACCTCAACTAGTAATTGGACTCATTAAATGTTGGACTACTTAAAGTGAGAGACAATATGTGTTCTAAGACAGAAGCTAATGAGGGGGAAAAAAAAAAAACACTGGAAAAAGAAGTATAGACAAACACCAACTGTTGGGCTCCTCTTTGAATCTCCTCCTTGGCCCTCACAGTTCAGAGCACTTTTTAGCTTCTTGAAAACGAGATCCCCTTGAACCATGACAACTTTTGCACTTAGTGTAAGCAGCGTTTATCCACTGGTAAAATTATTTTAAATACCTTTAGAAATCATTCAAAGAAATAAAACAGCTTCCGTGTAAACATCAATTTCATTAGTCTTATAACAAAAAGAAGATTTGCTCTGAAAGAAATAAGTCAAAGTTCATGATTTCCCTTACGTAGGGCATATCAGTAAGGCATGACTATCTCATGGAAGGCTCCTTCGGGCAGGTTTGCTTTTTCCTCATTCAGTGACCCATGCGAGATTTCTGTGTCTAATCTAATAATTTTCTGACAGTACAAGGAAACGCCAAAAATTTTTAGAGCAAATATCCAATGCTTTGTGTGGCATCAGCCACTATAAAGTGCATTGATTTTATAGGCATTTATAAGCCAGATATCTCCATCAGTGTGTGACATCCTTGTGGAAAAGACTGTCTGCTTGATCTTGGCATCATACCCTGAGTTCAGCCTGGTGTGGGGCAAAAAGTAGCTGCTGGGGAAATACTTTCTGAAGTGCATACACATGCAATATCTTGAAAGCACTATTCAAGTTGTATGTTAAAAATTACATGGGAGATTTTGCCTCCTCCATTTTATTTACATAATGATATTAAGCATACAAAACACCTTCAGATGCCAATTAAGAGATTTCTCAATAGGTAAAAGAATGCAGGTCTGAATTTGGGATGAAGAAAATGAGTATCTTGAGCTACTTGAGTAGCTCAGAGGGTAAATGAGTAGCTTGAGCTAACTTGAGTAGGTCAGAGGGTAAAGAGTCTGCCTGCAATTCAGGAGACCCAGATTCGATCCCTGGGTTGGAAAGATCCCCTGGGGAAGGAAATGGAAACTCACTTCAGTATTCTTGCCTGGAGAATCCCCATAGACAGCAGAACCTGGTTGGCTACAGTCCACGGGGTCGCAAAGAGTTGGACACAACTGAGTGACTTCACTTTCACTTTTTGAGGAATATTTAGAAAACAGAGTTGGTAACGTCCAGTAAATGATTAGTCATGAGCATAAGAAAGAGGTAATCCTCTGGATTCCCCAAACTTTGTTGGGAATGAATATGATGGTAGAGGCAGTATAGGTCCAGAGAAGAAAATCAGAAAGTAGTAAACTTGGGAGATGGTGTGTGTGTGTCGGGGGGAGGTGTGTGTGTTTGTTTGTGTGTGTGTAGAGTGGTGGGGGGTGGGGAATAGGAGGGTCAGAGTTGGATATGTGGAGTTCTAGGTGTCTGGAGGAGCAGGCAGATCTGAATCCTATGAGAAGAGACTAGAAGAGATCACTCTGGGGGCACAAGTGTGAGCCGAAAGGTTTTTTAGGAATAGAGTACTATATGTACCAGGACAGAAGTGTAGGCAGAGCTATGGGAACTAATAAAAGAAGAAGATGGTTAGGCAGATAGATGGAAAACCAGACACAAGGCTAAAGAAGACAAGTTTCACGAAGGACAGGGTTGCTGTTGTTGTTGTTTAGCCACCAAATTGTGTCCGACTCTTTTGCAATCCCATGGACTGTAGCCCGCCAGGCTCCTCTGTCCATGGGATTTCCCAGGCATGAATACTGGAGTGGGTTGCCATTTCTTTCTCTTGGGGATCTTCCAGACTCAGGGATTGAATCTGTTTCTCCCACATTAACAGATGAATTCTTTACCACTGAGCCACCCGAGAAGCTGGAAAGGAAGAGTAAACAACCCTAAATGCCATGAGAGGTCAAGTAACATAAGGTGAAAACATGATGCTGGATTATGTAAAAGAGGATTACAAAGGGCTGATATTGGAGCAAAGAGGGTTAAAGAGGGAATGAAAGGAAAGAAAAACTTTCAAAAAATGAAAACTTTCTTCCCACTTCTGGGTATTTATCCAAAAGAATTGGAAACAGAATCTCAAAGAGATATCTGCATGTCCATGTTCATCGAGGCATTATTCACAATAGCCAAGAAGTGGAAGCAACCTAAGTGTCCATTGACAGATGGATGGATAAGGAAAATGTGGTATAACACACAGTAGGATATTATTTGGACTTTGAAAAAAAAATCTTGTCACTTGCTCAACTGATATCAAGCAGGGCTCTTTAGGGCTTCTGGGCACAAAGACTTTCTGTGTCCCCCATTTCTTTGATTACAGAAAGCAGCCTTCATTCAGCCTTCATGACCGTCCCTGAGTTACAAAGGGCAGATTCAAGCAGTTGTTAATCAGAAAAGGGAGGGGATGGAAGATCAAGGAGAAACAGTCAAGAGCAGCCTTGGGACAAGGTCCTGTTTTCCCCATTAAAGGATACGCACAACAATATCTTTGAACTATTTTGCAGATTCTGAAACCCCCACAGGTGAAAGAAGATAACAATTAACGATGGTATGCCACCCACAAGCATGTAGACCCCAGACCAGTTGGACCTGAAGGTTGATGATGCTGACTCCAACTTAGCCCACCACCAACCCCTCAGAAGAATGTCCACAAGCTGATCATGTCCTCTTTGGACAATTACTACGAAACTTCTCACTATCTTTTCCAAGAGGGGACACATGATTTTGACAGTATGAGCCTGCTGTGTCCCCCTTTGCTGGAAAGGCAATAAAACTATTCTTTTCTACTTCATGCCAAATTCTGTCTCCAAGGTTCAATTCAGCACCAGTGTACAGAGAAGCTGAGCTTTCAGCATTACAACATGGATGAAACTTGAGGACATTGTGCCAAGTGAAATAAGCCAGTCAAAAAAATGACAAAGACAACATTATTTAACTTATATGAGGTATCTAAAGTAGTCAAATATATAGAAACACAAAGTGGTGGGGGGGAGTGGTGGGGCGGCTATAGCTCATGAGGTTGCAAAGAGTCAGACATAACTGAGCAACTAACACACAGACAGAGAAATAAAAAGTTGCAGAACAGAGAATAACATTTGTCTTGTTGGAGTTTTATAGGAACATCACATCCTGACCTACCTGGGCAACTGCAAGAACAAAGGATCCTGACACCAAAAGTTTGCAACAAACAACCACATCCTCTCCCTTTTTAGTATAAAAGAGGCCTGAATTCTAACTCAGGCAAGATGGTGAAGAACCTAAGCCACCCCATTTTGTTAAAAAAGACTCCATTTTAGAGTTCTGAGGAAAGAGTCTTTGGAAATCCCCTGACCTCACCCCACCACCTGCGAGCCAATCAGATCCCAGATCAGGATCTCCTGACTTTACGTTCAGGACTTATGACCTGCCCAGGAAATTCGAATTAAGCCCGGGAAATGGGAATTAATCAGAACCCGTTGCCAGCCCAGGAAATGAAAACCAATCAGAACCCAACACCTAACCCTTCCACAGAAGGTAACCAATAGACGTCTCCCAACCCGGAAACTCCCATTTTTCAAATTTTTTGCACGAGAATACCCTACATAAATAAGCAATGTAACCCAGAGTTCAGGGCTCCTCTCCTTAGCCGCTGCGACGGTGAGAGTGGGAGCCCCAGCTCGAGCTTGGTAATAAAAACTCTCTTGCTTTTGCATCGGATACCGGCTCCCTGGTGGTCATTGGGAGATTTCGCAACTTGGGCATAACATATGGGGGCTCGTCCGGGATCTCCCATCGGCCCCGCAGGGAAACTGATCCGGAGAGTTATCTGCAGCCGGTAAGCTCTTCTCTGTCTCTTTGTTTCTGATAAGGCCTATTTTCTGAAGCCGGTATATGACTCAGGCGGACACATCGGCAGGTCACCAGTGCAGGTCATTGGGAGACGTCCCCAGCCCCTTCGGAGGGGACAGAGTACCCCTGTTCTCCATAGACGATAGCGGGTCACTCCCGCTGAATGGCCGGAGGCTGTCGTCTTACTTTCAGTTTTGCCTCCAGACTCCCGGAGGTCTGTATCTTCTGTCTCTCTGTCTGTCTGTGTGGCTATCTGTACTGTCTGTGTTAATTTACCAATATCTGACTGATCTAGGAACGACGGGGCAAAGTCAATCTAGCCCTACCCCTCTATCCCTGATCACTGACCGTTTTAAGGAGGTCAAGATGCGCGCACGTGACCTCGGTGTGGAAATTAAGAAAGATAAATTAATCACTTTTTGCAGCGCGGAACGGCCAAACTTCCATGTGGGATGGCCCCCAGAGGGCACCTTTGACTTGGAAACTGCACTGAGTCCAAGACATCATCTTTCGACCTCGAAGCGGACACCCTGACTAAGTTCCCTATGTCATAGTGTGGGAAGATCTCATATTGCGCCCCCCTCCATGGGTAAAACCTTTCTTGCCTCAACAGGGATTCTCCACTGCGCAGGTGCTGGTGACACTTATAGGAAAGAACCTGAAAGATCCCAAGGAACCTGAACCAACGGCGCCACTGTACCCCATTTTACAAGGGAGAACAGAGGAAGAACTTCTCTTCCCACCCCCTTACCAACCCCTCGAGCCACCGCGGGCCCCTGCTATCCCTCCACCTAGGGCTGACGCATCAGAAGGGGGGCCCACACAAAATACTCTCCATAGGCGAGCCATGTCTCCAGCGGGGCTGGTAGACTCAACTGTTGCCCTCCCTTTACAAGTGGCCAGTCCCCCTGACGAGGAAGGGAACCAACCTCATCAATACTGGCCCTTCTCTACCAGTGACTTATATAACTGGAGATCACAGAATGCTAAGTTCTCAGATAACCCTAGAGATCTAACTAATCTAGAAACTGTGCTTTTTACTCATCAACCCACCTGGGACTGTCAACAGCTGCTCCAGATTCTCTTCACTATGGAAGAGAGAGAGAGTATACAGAATGAGGCCCATAAATGGGTCCCAGGGGCAAATGGAGAACCCACCACTAATATAGATGAAATTAACACCTCTTTTCCTTTATCGCAACCTGACTGGGATTACAATATGGCACAAGGTAAGGAGAGGCTCCGGGTCTACCGCCAGACTCTATTGGGGGGCTCAAGGCAGCTGCACAGAAACCCACTAACCTAGCTAGAGTAGGAGATGTTCAACAAGGCCCCACTGAGAGTCCACCGCTTATCTGGAAAGGCTGATGGAGGCCTTTAGACAATACACCCCCATGGACCCAGAAGCAGAAGGCACTCAGGCTGCTTTGATAATGCATTTTGTCAACCAGGCAGCTCCAGACATCAGGAAAAAGTTACAAAAACTAGAACGCGTGGGTGAAAAGAGTATCTAGGATTTGATAACAGTGGCAGAAAGGGTCGACAATACTCGAGAGACCCCCGAGGAAAAACAAGCTAAGGCAGCAGACCGCCAGACCCACAATATGGTGCGCATCCTGCTAGTGGCAACAGGTCCTGATTCGGGAGAAAGGGAGCGCCAGCTGCACCACCTAGCGGCTGAAGGTAAGAGCCGCCCCCGTACGCGACCAGCATTAGGAAAGAACCAATGCGATGAAAAACAAGGAGTAGCAAAAGGGGTGCTGATGCAACACTTGGGACCTTGGAAATGGCCAGTGGCCTACTTGTCTACACGCCTAGACCCCGTAGCATCAGTCTGGCCCCCATGCCTCCACATGACTGCGGCAGTGGCCCTAATGGTCAAAGATGCAGACAAACTGACACTAGGGCAGGAGTTACATATTACCGCCCCCCATGCCATTGAGGGCATTCTGAAACAACCCCCGGATAGATGGATCAGCAATGCTCGGCTGACCCACTACCAGGGACTACTGTTAAACTCCTCCAGGATCATCTTTCTACCGCCTACTGCTCTCAATCCAGCTACGTTGTTTCCTAACCCAGACTTGGAAGCCCTGATCCATGACTGCAGCGACATATTGGCCCAGGTGCATGGGACACGAGAGGACTTGCAAGATCGCCCTCTGGCAGATGCTGAGGTCACAGGGTATACAAGCGGAAACAGTTTTGTTGGAGATGGACTCAGGTATGCGGGGGCGGCCATAACCACGGAAACCCAAATTGTGTGGCCAGAAGCACCACCTCCGGGTACTTCAGCTCAAAGGGCTGAACTAATCGCCCTAACCAAAGCCCTTCAGTTGGGAAAGGACAAAAAACTTAACATCATTACTGATAGCCGATATGCCTTTGCTATTGCCCATATACACGGGGCCATCTACAGAGAAAGGGGACTCCTCACAGCCGAGAGTAAGACGATTAAAAACAAAGAAGAAATAAAAGCTCTCCTCTCAGCTTTATGGCTTCCTAAAAAACTAGCCATAATACATTGCCTGGGGGCACCAGAAGCCAGGCACCCCGATCTCAAGGGGGAACAACTTGGCGGACAGGGCAGCCAGGGATGCAGCCCAGAATACCATGATACAAGTCACCCTTCAGCTGCCTGACCCTGGGAGCCCTATTCCGCCAGCTTTGCCCAATTACTCAACAAGAGACTTAGACTGGATAAAAAGCCTACCTATGGCCCAACAGCTGGCCAGGTGGTGGAGAGCAGCAGACAGCTCTCTAATCCTCCCAGAAGAACTAGGAAAACAAGTATTACTAAAATGCATCGTGCCACTCACCTGGGAACCCGCAAGATGCAAGACCTGATTAGACATGCCAAGATTACCATGAAAGATGTCAGGATGACAATAGAAGACATGGTATCAAACTGCAAAGCATGCCAGCTCACGAACGCTGTCCCTCATCCGGCGAACCAAGGAATTAGAGAACAGGGGACAAGAACGGAGCTTACTGAGAGGTGGACTTCACTGATGAAAAACCGCGTAAATATGGATGCAAATACCTGTTGGTGTTCATAGATACTTTCTCAGGGTGGGTAGAAGTGTTCCCCACTAAGAGAGAAACAGCACAGGTGGCAGCCAAAAAGCTGATTGAAGACATCTTGCCACGGTTCGGGTTTCCGGCACAGGTGGGGTCAGATAATGGGCCAGCCTTCTTGTCTCAGGTAAGCCAGGGCGTAGCCCAGGCTTTGGGAGCTAGATGGAAGCTGCACTGTGCCTATAGGCCCCAGAGCTCAGGACAAGTAGAAAGGATGAATAGGACGCTTAAAGAGACATTAACAATACTAGTTGCTGAGACTGGTGGGAACTGGGTGGCTCTCCTCCCCTTTGCCCTGTACTGGGTGCGGAACTCACCCTACCAACTGGGACTCGCCCCTTTTGAAATCATGTATGGGATACCTCCCCCAATAATCCCTAACCTAAAGGCAGAAGTGTTAAAAGAAACAGATGATCAGAAGTTGCTTTTTTGTCTCCGGTCCTTACAATATAACCTGGAAACTATGAAATGGAGAGACATATGAGGTGCTGAACCAGTTGACTGCCACGCACCCCATAAATACATGGTGGCCCGACTTATACTTCCACCTAAAAGAATTGATGGAGACCTCCTGGGCACGCGCTTATCTGTGAAAAGCGGGTTTCTATGCGTGTCCAGGGCCCAAAATGACTGGATAAAGACTTGTGGTGGCATGCAGAGTCGTCACTGTAAGGCATGGGAATGTGTGACTTCAAATGATGGCTGTTGGAAATGGAGTGTGGCCAGGCCGTCGGACCTGGTCACGATGACTTTTGTAAATCCTATCACCTCAGACATGTGGAACAAGCGATTTACCGGTAGTTGCCCCGACTGCAACCTCGTCAAGGTCTCCTTCACTTCTGAAGGACAGAGGGACATAAGATGGACATCAGGACTCGTCTGGGGTATACAGGGCCTCTGATTATCTTACTTTTGCTACTCACCTTCGGGCCGTGTTTATTGAACAAGTTAATGACCTTCATCAAGAGCCGCATCAATACGGCACAGCTTATGGTGCTCAGGTCCCAATATACGGCCATACCAACGGCCCCTTTAGTGGAAGAAAACATAGAGCTGGTCACAGACCCATGATTGGGTCTGTCCTGGGACCTTGAGAAGGGGGGAATGAAAAACCTAAGAAATGGGAATCAATCAGAACCCGTCGCCAGCCCGGGAAATGAAAACCAATCAGAACCCAACACCTAACCCTTCCACAGAAGTGTTATGTCCAGTGTCCGAGTCCCCAAAACTGAGAGAATAAGATGTCCACAGCAATGCAAAAGCATAAAGGGGTTTATTGCTAGCTCGAGCTAGGGCTCAAGTCTCATCCAGCACAGTGGAATCTTGACGAGAGCCCCGAGCTCTGAATCACAGCTGCTTATATACAGGCGGTCTTTTGTCTCAGCAATAGTGTAGTTGGTGAGTGGTGATTGACTCAACCTTGGGTCATCGTGGTGATTGATTTAACCTTGGCATCATCAGGGAGGACCTTGGTGTCATCGGGGACCTTGGTGTTATCAGGGACCTTGGTGGGGCTTCCCAGAATTATGACTCATGCTTACAAGAACCTGAGGCTTAGGCCTAGTGTGGCCTGTCAAGCCTGTCATGGCTCAGGTCAGATCCCAACAAGAAGGTAAGCAATTAGATGTCTCCCAACCCGGAAATTCCCGGTTTTTTAATTTTTCGCATGAGAATACCCTATATAAGCAATTTAACCCAGAGTTCGGGGCTCATCTCCTTAGCTGCTGCATCGGTAACGGTGGGAGCCCCAACTTGAGCTTGGTAATAAAAACTCTTTTGCTTTTGCATCGGATACTGGCTCCCTGGTGGTCATTGGGAGATTTCGCGACTTGGGCATAACAATGGTTCTTTGGGACACTAGTCCACCATCTTCTTGGTCTGCTGACTTTCCTAATAAAGTCCTTATTCTTTGCCCTAACAACTGGTCTCTTGATTTATTGGCTTGTCATGTGGCAAGCAGTAAGAGCTTGCACTCCTTAACATTACTTGGCTGCTCTGGGCCTCAGTCCCTTTATTTGTAAAATGAGGGTTGTGGTATTCATACTTATCTTGTAATCTGTTGGAGAATTGAATGAGTTAGTACATGATAAGCACTTGGAACAGACACAGGACACACAGCTAGAAGAGTGCAGTCAGGGATAGGAGAAACTGCCACTGGCAAGAGACAGAAATAGCAAAGGAGGACTGCTCTTTCCACAATGGTGAATGGTATAGAAAAGTGCTGGTCCACTTCCCATCTCCTTGGGGTGTGGCATGTGAAAGCAGAGCAGCCAGAACATAAAGACCCTGCCAGAAAGCAATGGCCTCCGGAAGAATGAGGAGTGGGAGGGACGCTGCCTGCACACCCTGGAGATGGGCTTCCCAGGGCAAAACTATAGGACAGCAAGGGCACTTCTTTTCAAAACAGAATAGTCTATTTTCTCTCCTTTTTTTAAGTGTAAGAGCAAACACTTTTTATTTAAACACTTATTATTTAAAATAAGGGAGAAGGAATCACAACATAGTACACATTTTTAAAAGCTGACTCTTACTATACTAAACATAAAATCCAGAAAAAGAATATAGTATTTTTATTAATTAACTACTTGATATGCTTTTTCCCTTTCAATTTCCTTGGTTGCATACTCTTTGATTGCCTCTGCAAATGACAATGGTTTTTGTAATAATTTCTAGAAAGAGTTACAATGATCTCTTTTCAATGACATATTGTACATATTCATACATCAGAGAAAGTCAAGAACTCTATAATATCAACTTCTAGAAACCACTATTAACAAGATGGCACATTTTGAAGACATTTTATGCATACACACATCCTATATATACATATGTGTGTGCAGAAATACATTCACATGTATTAATGGTGTAATCCATTTCATTGACTGCCTATCTTGTGGACATGTCTCACTACCAATATATAAAGAAGGACTTAAATTTCTAATGGATGAATAGCTGTGTGGCACAACACTTCACCTGAATATTGTGAATGGCTCAACCAACCCTTCCTGTTGGATACTTCAGTTGTTCCTTCGTTGTTATTATAAAACAGTGTTGCAGTGACATATCCTTGTTCATTTGTCTCTGTTTCTATTTGATTAATTGGTTTTTTAGGATCAGTTTCTGGGGGAAATTTAGGATTAACTGAGTCAAAAGATATGAATATTTAATATTGGAAATCATACTGTCAGATTGCCCCACCCAGAAAAGTTGGGGGGTGAGGGGGGACATTTAAGTTTCCTTTAACATTTTATAAGAGTACTTATTTTCCCACACCACTGAGCACTATTCATCTGTTGAATCTGTGCAAATCTCAAATGTGGAAATGATGTTGTATTTTAATTTGCATTTCTTTTTTATTAGCATCTCCCATGCCTTGCATGATTGTGCCCTTTGTCTGGTTTTCTGTTTGGGTGTTCATCCTTGTATTTGGGTCCTCATGCAGTCAGACTCTTCACCTGTTGTTGGTTATACATGGGATGACTCCTTTGTTTCTCAGTTTGAAACTTCTCCTTCAAAGGGATTTATGGCTTTTTGTGTGTGTGTGTGCCTAAGAGTCTGGTTTTCCAGTGGTAAAATAAGTATCTTCCTTTATGGGTTTTGGAAGAGGTACCTTTTACCTTAGAATAGGAACCACTGTGAAATTATCGCCAAGACTGGGAACTTGTAAATAAATAATTTTGACTTTATCAACCTCACAATCCATATCCTATTACTTCTGCCCTTAAGATACCTGATGGGTTTGTGTGTGATGACAAAGGAGAGATACCAGAAACTGCGCTTCTAAGATTTTTGCTTCAAGAACAAACAAGACAGAAAGAAGAAAACTCTCTAAAGCTTCAGTCTGAGGAGCAGAGGTAGGTCCAGCACCCTGCTAACCGAGTGCTCTGGACTCCATGGAATCCTGAGCACTTTTCTGGCTAGAGTTTGTGAAGGGCTTCCAGGGACAGCCAGGCTGGCACCTCACACCACTGTCCTTCCAGTCACTTCCAGTGTGGGTCAGACTTCACGCTCTTGACCTGGAAACACTGTGACTCCCTCCCACACTTGTCTTAATAGAGCTTTTTGTATGGCAGACATACTTATTGGCTTGTTTGGGCTGTCTTAATAGCCACATGAAGTCCAGGACTCAGTGTTCACCCTTAGAGCTGAAGACCTTTCTAAAACTTGGAGTAAACACCAGGTCCTGATTTTAAACCATGTGAAAGGGACCTTCACTTAAATATAACCGAGTGACCAGAATCTACACACATGGTAGCTCGGCAAAAAATGAGATGCTCTGGCCTGAAACTCTGGATTTTGAAAAATTGGTCTCTGCCTTCTTCATAGATAATTTCTCCTGGATAAACTAACCTAGAGAGTAATACCTTTAGTAGGTAAATCTTAGCTATGAAAGAAAGATATTGATTACTAATGAAGAAAGTCAGAGTCTGCCATGCTCACATTGGTCAAAGCCACAAACAGGGGCAACAACCTCTTTCAGCCAGCCCCCCACAGCCATTTCCCAAACAGGAACCCGCTGAGACAGTATTCTCCCTGCTTCTGTTTCAGGCTTTCTTCACTCACCTCAGGAAACTTCTTTTTCTGCACATATTCTGTGGTGGCAGCATCAAAATACTTGGCATAGCCCTCGTTGAGGCTGTAAATCTTTCCTTTCTTTTTAATCTTGACATCTTTTTCCACCAAGACAAATTCACCAAGAGCCTAGAAAGATGAAGGGAAATACCAGGAAGAAGAAAGATATCAGGAAACAGAAGTCAACAGCACACACTCCAATAACCAGAGAGCAATAACTGAGGCGGGCCTGCTGAAAGGACCTAGGGGGTAGCAAGGTCCTCCTGTAGCCTGTCCAGTGATGTTTTTATGAGACTTACAAATAACAGGGACAATGCGGAGCCTGCACAGGTAGAACAAGCTGTAATATAACAAAATATAAAATAATTCAAAGGAATAAGAAGGAAAGTTTCCCTTGTAACTCTCATTTGTAAAGAACCTAGCTGTATTTATCCCCTCAAGTTCTCATCCCCAGTTAATCCCTAATGTTTTCAGGAAGATTTGGGCCATCAACAATGAGAGGAAGAAGTTACACAGATGGGATTTGTAATGAAAGTGGGGATGTAATTAGACCACTAATTTGTGGTCCAGTTATTTTATCTTAATGACTCAGTCTTGGAAGCCATTCAAATTTCCTTGCATCACTAGAGGCTTCCCTGGTGGTCCAGTGGTTAAGACTCCATGCTTACAATTCAGGGGGTGTTGGTTCGATCCCTGGTGGGGATCCTGAAAGCTGCGCATCACAGCGGAAAAAAACAGAGTGAAAAAGAGCAAAGTTCCTTGTACCCCAAGTATTCTTATACAGGGTAAAGAGGAAATCCCTTCAATCAGAAACTGTATTCACTTGGCATGAAGAATCATTGATAAAATTTATTTTAATCCTCAGAATTACTTATAAAAGTGCCCAGTCTCCCTATAGCCACCTGGTCCCTTTCTGCAGGGCACCCCTCAGGTATCTCTTTACCTGAGTGCTGGTGGTCTCATCTCTAGGGCTGCAATTAGCTAGCTGCAAATTCACTTTGAAAGGCTCAACATCTCACTAAGTCATTAGGAAGGAAATCAAGACCTGGAAATCTAATCAGTTCTGATTAAACTTTGAAGGCTGAGAAAGGAAAAATCCCCCAAGATGACAGCTCACAGCTAGATGATTCCTAATGAACATTGACAACACTCCAACAAAGAGAAAAGGGTATGCTGACCATGTCTGAAATAAAACAATGACAAGGATATTAAACTGTAAAAATAACCAAACATGCTTCTTTTCTGTGAAATGTGAGTACTGACTGCTTTTTTACCAATGAATCATCACCCTCACTTTAGCTTTCCTGCCTCCCAGATAAAAACTGAGATACAAAATCATCAATTGTACCCACATCTAGACAATACCCAATTCAGAATTGACCCTCTCTTTCTCAAACCTTCTTTAGAATCATCAAGCAAAAGCCCATGTTCTATATATAATAAGACCATGCCAACTTCCTCTCTCATCTGAATGAGACAGTTGAATGGCATCACCAACTTGATGGACATGAATTTGAGCAAGCTGTGGGAGTTGGTGATGGACATGGGGCTTGGCATGCTACAGTCCATGGGATCACAGAGTTGGACAAGACTGAGCAACTGAACTGAACTGAACCCCCTCTCAGCACGAGGCCTCAGGGTTCTTCTAGAATGCCTTCTCCCAAGCTTAGTAAACCCAGCTTCTTAAGGAAGTTCTTGATGGTCTCTGGATCATGAACTTTAATAACCTGCTCTAGACATTTGTTGCTCTAGACATTTGTTGCTTTAGAGTAGCCCAGTGTGGAGCTCCACTTTTTAAAAGCACCTGAACTTCCTTTGAATAATTAACTCTTCCTATTGGATGCCAGTCTAGAAAGACTCTAAGCTGGACCTCCCCTAGCCCAAGGTCAAATACTTGACTTAGCTTGGCAAAATAATTACTCCTTCCTGGCATTTGAAACCTGAGTGAGAGACACAGCATCATGGGTGGTATCCAGACCAGGGGCTGTGCTGTGGGACTGGTCCTGTGAATCCTCCCTCCTAGACCTGCCCATCTCTAACCTGGGGCCTCAGCCTTTCCGTTAATGCAATAACACCCTTTACTTAGTTATCCAAGATCCTTGACTCTTTTAGTTCAGTCACTCAGTCGTGTCTGATGCTTTGCAACCCCATGGACTGCAGCATGCCAGGTTTCCCTGTCCATCACCATCTCCTGGAGCCTGCTTAAACTCATGTCCATTGAGTCAGTGATGCCATCCAACCATCTCATCCTTTATCATCCCCTTCTCCTCCTGCCATCAGTCTTTCTCAGCATCAGGGTCTTTTCTAATGAGTTGGCTCTTTGCATTAGGTGGCCAAAGTATTGGAGCTTCAGCTTCATCATCAGTCCTTCTAATGAATTTTCAGGGTTGATTTTCTTCAGGATTGACTGTTTGATATCCTTGCTGTCCAAGGGACTCTCAAGGGTATTCTCCAGCACCATGAAGATCAAGACAGATACACAACTGTGGTCTAAATAATGTCTTCACTTGTTTATCCACCCCAGGGCTGGGAAAGTGGACACTCAGGCCCCTGGCAAGGTGTTCTCTATTGTGGGGTAAAGATGGTTGTGGAGCCTTACTCCAACCTGGAAAATACATACCTTTGTTCTGACTGGGATCACTAGCACCCACTGTGTATACAAATGGCCTTCCACAACTTGGACACGAGGGCACCTGATGATCAGGCACCATATCCCTGCCATTTCGAAATTATATCTGTCATATGTAAACAAATACCTCTCATTGTGGCTTAGACCACAGTTGAGTGTTTGGTTAAGTGAGGTAGTCCCTCTGTACCTGAACAAAATCTGTGCTCTGACAAAATCAAATTACCAGCCCTGCACACTCGCAGATCAGGGAGGCTCTGGTTGCTCCACCAAGGAACTTTGTCCTGTGAGGCCCTGCCTGAGTAATGTGCAGGCCACCCTCCATGGTTTTCTACCTGTAACAAGTGCCATATGCTGCTTCAACCTCTCAGACAGGTCCTAAGCCTCATACATAGGGTCCTTGTTCAAGTGTCCTTTGTGGGTTTTCAGGCTAATGAAGAAAGCTCAGCAGAGAGCATGTGACAATTGATACAGGAGGGAAGTGGACAGGGTACAGTCTTTAAAAGAATGACATAATACAAGGACACAAAATAAACTGACTAGAATCAAACAGGTCCAAGATGGCAGACAGAGTCAACTTTCACTAGACTTTGAGCCTCAGTGCACATTAGCAAACTAAATGATACACCCACAGGCACCATGGCCAGAGCTGTGTGCATTCGCATGCATCAGCATGTAAACTCCTGACAGATAATTTCTGTTTGACCAGTGCATTATCTCCCTCCACTGCCTAGAATGGTATCTGAGGGCTCCCTGGATGCTCAATCAGTTCAGTTGCTCAGTCGTGTCTGACTCTTTGCCATCCCATGGACTGCAGCACACCAGGCCTCCCTGTCTATAGACAACTCCCGGAGTCCACTCAAACTCATGTCCATTGAGTCGGCGATGCCATCCAACCATCTCACCCTCTGTCATCCCCTTCTCCTCTTGCTTTCAATCTTTCCCAGCATCAGGGTCTTTTCAAATGAGTCAGCTCTTTGCATCAGGTGGCCAGAGTACTGGAGTTTCAGCTTCAACATCAGTCCTTCCAATGAACACTCAGGACTGATCTCCTTTAGGATGGAATGGTTGGATCTCCTTGCAGTCCAAGGGACTCTCAAGAGTCTTCTCCAACACCACAGTTCAAAAGCATCAGTTCTTCAGCACTCAGCTTTCTTTATAGTCCAACTCTCACATCCATACGTGACTACTGGAAAAACCATAGCCTTGGCTAGACGGACTTTTGTTGGCAAAGTACTGTCTCTGCTTTTTAATACACTGTCTAGGTTGATCATAACTTTTCTTCCAAGGAGTAAGCATCTTTTCATTTCATGGCTGCAGTTAGCATCTGCAATGATTTTGGAGCCTCCCAAAATAAAGTCAGCCACTGCTTCCACTGTTTCCCCATCTGTTTGCCATGAAGTGATGGGACCAGATGCCATGATCTTCGTTTTCTGAATGTTGAGTTTTAAGCCAACTTTTTCACTCTTCTCTTTCACTTTCATCAAGAGGCTCTTTAGTTCTTCTTCGCTTTCTGCTATAAGGGTGATGTCATCTTCATATCTGAGGTTATTGATATTTCTCCTGGCAATCTTGATTCCAACTTGTGCTTCATCAAGCCAAGCATTTCTCATGCTGTATTCTGCATAAAAGTTAAATAAGCAGGGCAAACTAAAGAGCCTCTTGATAAAAGCAAAAGAAGAGAGTGAAAAATTTGGCTTAAAATTCAACATTCATAAAACTAAGATCATAGCATCCAGTCCCATCACTTTATGGCAAATAGATGGGGAAACAATGGAAACAGTGGGAGATTTTATTTTGGGGGGCTCCCAAATCACTGCAGATGGTGACTGCAGCCATGAAATTAAAATATGCTTACTCACTGGAAGAAAAGCTATGACCAACCTAGACAGCATATTAAAAGCAGAGACATTACTTTGCCAACAAAGGTCCATCTAAAGCTATGGTTTTTCCAGTAGTCATGTATGCATGTGAGAGTTGGAATATAAAGCAAGCTGAGCACAGAAGAATTGATGCTTTTGAACTGTGGTGTTGGAGAAGACTCTTGCGAGTCCCTTGGACTGCAAGGAGATTCAACCAGTCCATCCTAAAGGAGATCAGTCCTGAATATTCATTGGAAGGACTGATGCTGAAGCTGTACTCCAATACTCTGGCCACCTGATGTGAAGAACTGACTGATTGGAAAACACCCTGATGCTGGGAAAGATTGAAGACAAGAGAAGGGGACGACAGAGGATGAGATGGTTGGATGGCATCACCAACTTGATGGACATGAGTTTGAGAAAGTTCCAGGAGTTGTTGATGGACAGGGAAGCCTGACGTGCTGCAGTCCATGGGGTAGCAAAGAGTCAGATGCGACTGAGCAACTGAACTGAACTGTACTGAATCATTCATTCTAGAGGCCCCCCAAAATCATTAATTCTCAGAATAGATACCTTGCTTTTATGAAATGATGGATTAGCTTGATCATAGCATTACGAAAGAGTTTCATAGTTAGCAAGTAAAAGTATGTGTAGTAAATTTATTGTTTATTGTTTTTAATATTTTCCATTGACATGAAAAATTTTAAGAACAGTTGATCTCCTGAACATTTTTAATGTACATTTGCCATGAAGGCTCAATCCTTGTTTTTGAACTCTGTGTCTTTATCCAATTACTTCTTCCAATCAGCACTGTGTTACATTTTTCATCTACCCAGAGGTGGTGCTTCTTCTTCTTCTGCTACTGCTATTTTATCATTGTGGAAAGTGTGGAGAATAACACATTATCTGATAAAACAGCTTTCTACCAGTGACTCATCCTTTTGGGAAAAACATGTATATTAGGGGACATTGTCCAAACTGGTGTCCAATAGGGTACCAGTAGTCCAATAGTCATATGTAGTTATTTAAATTAATTAAAATGAAATAAAATGCAAAAACCCAGTTTCTCAGTCACACTAACTCACTGCAAATGTTCAATGGTCACAAAAGGCTAGTGGCCACCATACCAGACAGCATAGATTACAGAACATAACCATTATCACAGAAAATTCTATTGGATGGTGCTACTGCAAAGAATCCATGTTTGGGACTTCCTTGGTGGTTCAGAGGTTAAGATTCTACACTTCCGATGCAGGGTCACCAGCTGGATCCCTGGTCAGGGAACTAAGACCCTGCATGTTGCACAAAGTGGCCAAAAAACAAACAAACAAAAAGAATCTATGTTTCTGTCTGTAAATTGGCAGCATTGGGATTCTTAAGTCATTGTATTTCCACAAACCGCAGAAGCTGAATATATTTTTTTGATAATAAATTCCTTACAAACAGGGCCTGAGTGATACATTTGACCATGTAGAACCCCTCAAATACCCTCCCATGAACAGAGATCTTAATGTTTTTAGATGATGCTGTTGGTCCCCCAAACTAGACTCCCTGACCCCCAAAGCAAGTATTAGGAATAACCAGTAAATTATCCCAGGGGACAGAATTAAAGCACAAAGACTCATACCTCATCACTAGGTACCTACTGGGTCAAGCATGAAGAGGTCCACTCCTTGCCCTGTGGAAAGAGCCACCAGGGTTGCACTTCCATAGAGTGCATAGCCAGCAGCCACAATGTTGCGACCTGGCTGCAGGGCGTCCTTTTCAGAAGGCTCATCCTCTGAGGTCTGCAAAAGAAAAAGAGACACATTACTGTCTCTGGATAGAGCCCTTTGCCAGAGGCAGCCTCACCAACTCGATGGACATGAGTTTGAGCAAGCTCTGGGCATTGGTGATGGACACGGGCGCTTGGTGTGCTGCAGTCCATGGGACTGCAAAGAGTCAGACACAACTGAGCACCTGAACTGAACTGAACGGCACTTCAGATCTACTTGAATCATGGAAGAAAGTGCGGTCATCAGATTTTCAAGCTGCGTAAAGGTAGCTGGAGGAAACAAGTTGCCATGTTAATGACTAGGTCTAGCTGAGCCATTGCAAAGGCCATTCTTGGACTTCTCCATTTCCTGAACATAGTTGTCTCCATCCTGCCAAGAACAGCATGCCAAGGTGTTAAAATCACAGCCTCTCTTAAAAATCATAAGCCATGCTCCACAATGATTAAAATGACTAAGGTCATTGAGCTCTGATTTTGTGCAATATCTCATTCTACATACACAACAGCACTCTGAGATAGGTATCTTTATGGTCTCCATCATCCAGATGAAAAACTCAGAGCCTGAGTGATTGGATAATTCACCCAACATCAAGCGGAACTGGAATCAACCCAGGCAGTTGCCTCCTCAAGGCCCTGCCCCTGCCTGTTCCCGCCCCCAGGGCCCAAGTCTACCAATCTGGACATTTTCGTGATGAAGCCTCTCTTGTTAGCTAACAGTGCTGACTGTGCATGGAAGTGGGAATTCAGTGAGACAGGATGAGGCAGGCATCCAAGGCAGAAGCAATGAAGGTTCTTGATGGAAGGGGAGAGCCGCAGATGAGACTGGATTTCACAACCTGCTTTTCCAAGGATCTCTTGAAGGGCTTGTCCTTTCCTATCTTCTTATGCTCAAAAAAACAAGGAATCAAATCTTATGAATTTGGAAAAAAGGAGAGTGAACTTCCTGCCCCCACTGTAAGGAGCTGATTGGATGGGGGAAGGAGAGGCAGGAACATGGCCACTGGGGTTGCTCAGTTCTTTTTCCACCGTCGTCTAAGATTCTGACTACACTGCACACACTTTGGAAGCAGTGGGGGAGAGGGGAATGTTTGCAGGAATACTCGGGCTCTGGTTCTACACCTTAACTTCATTATGGATGGCAAATGTGAGAGAAGCTTTGAAGGAAAAGTGAATGGGCAGATCTGAATGAACTGTTTTCAGAGCAACAGATCCAACTAGCTTCAGCTTCACACACTGAGCAAATAAGTATGACATATGTGACAAGCTGAAGCTCCAAACTTGCTTCCCACAGATCACCATACCCAAAGACTGTGGTGCTTTCTATGCAAGGATCAAATCAAAAATTGTTGGCCTTACTCTTTTTGTCATTCGATTTTCTCCCATCTGTTTACTAGAGTAACTACCACAGATATTCAGCTAGAGGCTGTGTTCTCTCTAGACACCAGTGAGTTTTGGCTAAAATGTTAGGGGAAACACTGACTGAAACCACCCACATTGGTCAGGCACAATAGTAACCACTTGCATGAGTTATTTAAGCCAGGAAGTCCTAAAGGAACACAGAACTAACAAGCCACCACCAACTGGAAGAGTTGGGAAAAGGTCAAAAGGAGATACCACATGTCCTATCAACCTCTCAAAATCTTCCTTGCTGGAATCCATCTTGGCTGAGCAATGTGTGCACCAGTAGGCCAAAGTCATAATGATTGGCCAGAGATGACCAGGAAATTAATCCCATCCCCATAAAACCCAAGACTGAGGCTGGGAGCTACGTGGCAGAGCAGCCCTGGGTTCCTTCTCCCTCTTGCTCATAGCCGGGACATCCCTTCCCAGTAAAGTCTCTTGCTCTGTCAGCATGTGTGTCTCCTTGGACAATTCACTTCCGAGTGTTAGACAAGAACCCACTCTTGAGCCCCGAAGGGATCTCCCTTCCTGCAACAAAAAGACAGGTCCAGAAATACTACATAGAGATTTCTTCAGGAGCAGAAAATTCCAGAGAACTGGAAACTGATGGAGGTGAAAGATAACACATTTAAAGTTAGAAAGACAGACTTGGTGATTATGTTCATAGGAAAGAGAATGATAGTGAGCTTGAATATTACACACACATTGGAAACATGTCCATTATGATAATTAACTCCTGAAAAAAAAATTTGGTGGGGGGGTGGGTGGGGGCCATGCCATGTGGCTTGTAGAATCTTAGTTCCCCAACCAGGGATTTTAACCTGGGCCCCCAGGAGTGAAATCATGGAGCCCTAACTACTGAACCATCAGGAAGCTTCTTAAAAAAAAATTCAAGGTAAAAAAATAGGTGGTAATTATATGAGATTTTATATCTTTCAAAGTACGGTCAGGGAGAAAGAAATTTTCCTCTGCACTTTTAAGTTCTTCAGGCTTTTCTAAGAATTATATTGATATGAGAAAAATTAACAGGGAAAAAAAAAAAGGTTTAGTAATATGTAGACATGGGAGAGACCCAGGAAAACTGTAACTCGCCAAAATGTCTAAAGCCCTTATCATCAGTTAAAGACCAAAGAGGATGTTGGAGGTAGTGGCTTGGGACTTCAGAGGTGAGGAAGGCACACGGAGATGGAATAGCAAATGTTTGGTAAACAAATGTTCCCTGGACCCTGTGGAGACAATCGGATACAGAGTGCAATTCTAACAAACAGATTCTGCTAAGTTCCTCCCAGTCTACAAGCCTAGTTTCATACTATAATATTGATGGTAATAGCTCCCTTCCAGAAACAAGATCTTACTATCCACATTGTTTTAGGCAACTGGGGTGTAGATTAAAGGCTCTTCCTGAGTCTTTCAGGCCTTAAGAATAATCAGCCTAAATGAATTTTCATGCCATGGAGACACTTTTTGGGGTGGAAAATTTTGCTTCCCTACGGCACAGCACTTTCTCATTGTTTTATGAAACAATGAAGAGGTTCTATAAAATTTTTTTGAAAGAGAATTTTTGTTTTTCAGGGAGAATTTTTCTCTTCTTCTGAAAGAGAAGAGACGGAGGTCAGAAAGATACACAGCATCTTGAAACCAGACAGTGATAAAGCTGGGGCTTGACCTAAGTCTCTTGTTGGGAAGCCAGCGTTCTTTTCAACAGCACTTGGAATATGGGACCAAGTTTGCTGTCTGCTAGTAAAATCACAATGACTTTTCTTTTTTTGGCCATGCTGTGCAGCTTCTGAGATCTTAGTTCCCCTCTCAGGGATTGAACCCCCACACTTAGCAGTGAAAGCACAGAGTCCTAACCACTGGGTGATCAGGGATTCCCTTAAGGCGTTTATTTTTACACCAAATTTTATCCTTCTTTTTAAAGATGCCACATTCCTTTTAATATTTTTATTATTTTCATATTTTCTCAGGACTACAAGAACTACTAATTTAAAAATTAAAACAGTATATTCCCTTTAATATTTTTCCTTACTTTCACAATCTTGCATTCTTTCTAACCCTTTTTTTTTCTTGCAGCTAGATACATTTTCATCCAACTTGCACATGTACTCTATAAATTCGCTTTATTTCCAGATTCCCAGGCCACATACAGATTCTGAGAACCAGGATCTAGAGAAATGATTCTCAATGTGGCCAAGCAGCAGCATTATCACCTGGGATCTTGGAAATGCAAATTCTTGAACTTCACCTCAGGCCTACAGAAACAGAAACCCTGGGCCGCCAGAATCAACCTGTGACACTAAAGTGTGGGAGCTACTGCTGTACAGCATGATCTCTTAAGGACTTTCAGCAAAGTGGAAGTCAAAGGCAGAACTGGATTTTTTATTAAAATCTTTAGTTTTCCCCATTGAAGTTTATGAAATATCTACATTTTAGTCATCAGAAGGATTACATTTTCTGTGTATGAAACCAGAGTTCTGTTTTCTGATTTCTCCCAAACTAGAGCCTATTCTTTCTCAGAGCTGTGATCCTGCAGCCTCTGCTTGGCATCACACCTTGTCCTTGGTCCTCTAGACTCTGCACTGGGGCTTGAAAAGAACCATCCCTCCCCCTTTGGCTTCTCTGACTTTGAATTACAAATAGACCTCACTGGCCTTCAGTTCAGTTCAGTCTCTCAGTCGTGTCCAACTCTTTGTGACACCATGGACTGCAGCATACCAGGCCTCCCTGTCCATCAACAACTCCCAGAGCTTGCTTAAACTCATGTCCCTGGGTCGGTGGTGCCATCCAACCATCTCATCCTCTGTCGTCCCCTTCTCCTTCTGCCCTCAATCTTTCCCAGCTTCAGGGTCTTTTCAAATGAGTCAGCTCTTCACATCAGGTGGCCAAAGTATTAGAGTACAGCTTCAGCGTCAGTCCTTCCAATGAATATTCAGAACTGATCTCCTTTAGGATGGAGTGGTTGGATCTCCCTGCAGTCCAAGGGACTCTCAAGAGTGTTCTCCAACACCACAGTTCAAAGGCATCAATTCTTCTGTGCTCAGCTTTCTTTATATTCCAACTCTCACATCCATACATGACTACTGGAAAAACCATAGCTTTGACTAGATGGACATTTATTGGCAAAGTAATGTCTCTGCTTTTTAATATGCTATCTAGGTTGCTCATAGTTTTTCTTGCAATGAACAAGCATCTTTTAATTTCATGGCTGTAGTCAGCATCTGCAATGATTTTGGAGCCCCCCCAAATAAAATCTCTCACTATTTCCATTGTTTCCCCATCTATTTGCCCTAAAGTGATGGGACTGGATGCCATGATCTTAGTTTTCGGAATGTGGAGTTTTAAGCCAACTTTTTCACTCTCCTCTTTCATTTTCATCAAGAGGCTCTTTAGTTCACTGGCCTTAGAAAAATTTAAACAATACTTTCTAGACCCAAGGCTTCCCTCCAGCTATTGCCCCATCTCTGTTTTCACCTAGGGTCTGGAATGGAAAACATCTGTCTACACTGGTTATCTCCCTTCTCCTGTCCTCACTGCAGGCTGCCACTAAATTGGGCATACATTTTCCAGTCTTCCTCTTACTCTGCCTCTTGGCAGCATTGGATCCAGTGACTGCTATCTCATTCATGAGATGTGTCTCTCCTGAGCTTCTGCCCACTTCCCTCTTTTCTGAATTTCTTTCTAAGACTCTCCATATGCCTCTCATTTGCTCTTGCCAACTCCTGTTCTTTTGACCTTTTAAATGTCAGTGCTCCTCCTGGTTCTTCCCTGCACTCAGAATATCCAGCCAGAACATCTAAAGAACTTTCTTCATTGCCACCTTGTGGAATGTGGTGACTCCAACTGGCCCACTCTATGCTCCAGAAATCTGTTTGGGGCTACAGCATTCTGGTGAATATCCACATAGAAGTTATTGGGTGACCATCTTTCCTCTGCCACTGGCTAGAGAACAAGAGAAAACTGGGAAGGTGAGATGAGAGACTTCAAGGGAAAAATATCTCCTGGCCTGACTTTCTCTGGTCCAGTCCCTCTCTGAAGCTCTGGGGTTTCCTGACTCATCCCTGACATTTATAACAGAATCCTAACTAATAAAGCTTTTTTCTCTTTATATTCTACACACTTATTGGCCATTTCACCTGCAGCCAAAATTCTAAGCCCCACACAGATGCTGCCTCCCAGACCTACAGCTCCATCTCCCCTGAGAGCCCAGCCTTGGAGCCACATGCCCACCAGACATTTCTGCTCAGGTATTCCATAGATGCTTCAATCTTAACATATCTGAGATGGACTTCTCTGCCCCTTCTCACCCACTCCTCCCCAAATTCATGATCTTCTCCTACTGCTGCCCATCTTGACAAATGGTTCCTGGAGCAACTTGAGTGTCACCCTCCCCACCATCTCCTGACCATCCTCCTCACCCTCATCTATAGCCTTTCAATCATTCAGCCCAGTCAGTCCTGCTAGCTGTCTCGGCAGGACAATGCCTTCCTCTCTATCCACCCCCACCACTACTTGGTCTGAACAAACCATCACCTTCTGCCTGGTCTCCTGACTTCATCCTCACCCTGCCCTCACCTATGGCCCTTCTCTTCTAGAAACATTTCACTGACTTCCCACTGCCTTGGCGTCCAATATTCCTAACTCCTTTTACCAGGTCTTCCAAGACCTGGCCCCTGCTGGCTGACCAGCCTTGTCAAACACCATCCTCTGCCCCTCTAAACCCAGGCCCTGTGCTACAGCAACACCAAGCTTATTTTCTCTTCTTGGACACTGCATCCTGCATGTGAACTCCGGGACTCTGCCTGTGCATTTGTTTCTAGTCAGAATGGCTCTCTCCTTTCTTCCATACCCTTTGCCTGAGGAACTCATAGTCAGCCTTCAAGTTTCAGGTAAAGCATTAGCTTCCCCATGGAAGCCTTCCCAGACTTCAACGTTTAGTCTTCTGGGTACTCAATGCTTTTCCTCTGACACTCCCAACATAACTCATTAGCATGATTGTTGTCTGGCTTCCTAAATAGACTGTTAGCTCCATGCTGGCAGTTTGACTGTCTTGTTTACATCTGCTTTCCTACCTCCTAGTGCAATCTGGCCCGTGGTTGTTGCATTCAGTTCATACACACATGCTGCTGCTAAGTCGCTTCAGTCATGTCTGACTCTTCGTGACCCCATGGACTGCAGCCTACCAGGCTCCTCCGCCCATGGGATTTTCCAGGCAAGAGTACTGGAGTGGGATGCCATTGCCTTCTCCATCATATACACATATACACACATATACATATGCAAATTTATTCACACTCATATATACTTTTTCACCAGTATTCTAAATAGTCTCTTGTATGGACACCCCAAATTTAATCAATCTCTGTCACTTAAAGTTTAGGTTTTTCCTAAAACATTTTTGGACTCCCTGGTGATCCAGTAGTTAAGAGTCTGCCTGCCAATCCTGGGGACACAGGTTGCACAGGAAGATTCCACATGCCACCAGGCAAATAAAACCATACATCACAATTACGGAGCCCACATTTTAGAGCCGGCAAGCCACAGCTACTGAAGCCTGCTACCCTAGACCTCGTGCACTGCAACATGAGAAGCCACAACAACAAGAAGCCTGCACACTGCAACTAGAGAGTAGCTCCCTCTTGCAGCAACTAGACAAAGCCTTCACGCAACAATAAAGACCCAGCTCAACCAAACATAAAATAAAATTTTTAAAAACTTCTTTTAAGTTTTTACTTAAAAATAATTATATATCCACAGGAAGTTGCACAGGTAATACAGAGAGATCTTGTGTACCTTTCACCCAATTTCCCCAAATAGTTACATTTTCTATATTTTATGATAGTACAATACTAAAACCAGGACCTGACATTGGTATTAAGTGCATGTATAGCTCTACGGCATTTTAACATGAGTAGATTATGTACACACCACCACATAAAGATACAGCACTTAATTTGCATTTTCCTAATGACTTGTGATGTTGGATGTTTTTCATGTGCTTATTTGCCAAAAAAACTTATCTTACCTGTTCTGTGACATGTCTCTTCATATTCCATGTTCTAAGTGAATCAGAACACAAAAAATGTTTGGCATTTTTACAGTTGAGTTTTGAAAGTTCTTTTATATTCTAGGTATGAGTCCTTTGTCAGGTATGTGGTTTACAAATATTCTCTATAGTTTTTGTACGCATCCCCTTAACAGAGCTCTTTGCAGAGCAAAAGTTTTTAATTTTAATGAAATCCAACTATTATTTTTAAAAATTTTATGGATCATAATTTTGGAATTAGGTCTAAGAACTTAAGCCCTAATTCCTAGAGATTTTTATCTTATGTTTTACTATAATTTTTTTAAAGTTTTACATTTAGGGAGTTCCCTGGTGGCTCAGTGGTTAGGATTCCAGGCTTTCACTGTAACAGCCCAGGTTCAATCTCTGGTCAGGAAACTAAGATTACACAAGTTGTGTGGTGGGGCAAAAAAAAAAAAACAATTAAAGATAAAATTTTAGGACTTCCCTGGTGGTGTAAATGCAAATCTGTCTGTCAATGCAGAGGACACCAGTTCGATCCCTGTTCCAAAAAGATCCCACATGCCTCAGAAGAACTAAGCCCATGTGCCTCAACCACTGGGCCCGTGTTCCACAGCTCAGTGCTGCAACTACTGAGCCCGCTCGTCTAGACACCCACTCTCTGCACAACAAGAGAAGCCACTACTTCGTAAATAAATTCATTTGTACTCTTTTTTTTTATGTGTGTGTTAGTCACTCAGTCATGTCTGAATCATTGTGACCCCGTGGGTGGTAGCCTGCCAGGCTCCTCTGTCCATGGGATTTCCCAGGCAAGAATACTGGAGTGGATAGCCATTTCCTTCTCCAAGGCAAATTCCTGACCCAGCAACTGAACCCAGGTCTCCTGAATTGCAGGCAGATTCTTTACCATCTGAGCCACCAGGGAAGCCCACTCTTTTTTTTTTTTTTTTTTTTTTTTGTAGATTCCACATATAAGCAGAAATAGAGTTACAGACATGAAAAATAAACTTATGGTTTGTTGTTAGTGGTGGTCAGTCACTAAGTAGTATCCCACTCTTTGAGACTCCATGGCCTGCAGCATGCCAGGCCCCTCCATCCTCCTCTATCTCCCTGAGTTTGCTTATATTCATGTCCATTGAGTCTGTGATGCTTTCTAACCATCTCATCCCTTGCCACCCTCTTCTCCTTTTGCCTTCAATCTTTCTCAATCATCAGGGTCTTTTCCAATGAGTCTGCTCTTACTATCAGGTGGCCAAAGTATTGGAGCTTCAGCTTCAACATTAGTCCTCCCAATGAATATTCAGGGTTGATTTCCTTTAGAATTGACTGATTTGATCTCCTTGTAGTCCAAGGAACTCTCAAGAGTCTCTTTCAGCACCTCGATGCAAAAGCATCAATTATTCAGCACTCAACATCTTCAGGGGCCAACTCTCACATCCATACATGACTACTGGAAAAATCATAGCCTTGACTATATGGACCTTTGCTGGCAAAGTGATGTCTGTGCTTTTTAATACACTGTGTAGGTTTGTCATAGCTTTCCTTCCAAGGAGCAAGTGTCTTTTAATTTCATGGCTGTAGTCACTGTCCTCAGTGATTTTGGAGCCCAAGAAAATAAAATCTGCCACTGCTTCCACTTTTCCCCCTTCTACTTGCATGAAGTAATGGTATTGAATGCCAAGATCTTAGTTTTTTGAATGTTGATTTTCAAGCCAGCTTTTTCACTCTCTTCTTTCACCTTTATCAAGAGGCTCTTTACTTTCTCTTCACTTTCTTCAATGAATGATATCATCTGAATATCTGAGGTTGTTGCTGTTTCTCCTGGCAATCTTGATTCCAGCTTGTGATTCATCCAGCCTGGCATTTTGCATGATGTACTCTGCATATAAGTTAAATAAGCAGGGTGACAATATACAGCCTTGTCATACTCCTTTCCCAATTTGGAAACAGTCAGTTGTTCCACTTCCAGTTCTAACTGTTACTTTTTTTAACCCACATACAGGTTTCTCAGGAGACAGATAAGTTGGTCTGGTACTCCTATCTCTTAAAGAATTTCCCACAGTTTATTGTGATTCACACAGTCAAAAGCTTCAGCATAGTCAATGAAGCAGAAGTAACATTTTTCTGGTACTCCATTGCTTTCTCCATGATCCAAAAAGTGTTGGCAATGTCACCTCTAATTACTCTGCCTTTTCTAAATCCAACTTGTACATGTGGAAGTTCTTGGTTCACATACTGTTGAAGCCTAGCTTGAAGGATTTTGAGCATTATCTTGCTAGCATGTCAAATGAGTGTGATTGTATAGTAGTTTGAACATTTTTTGCCATTATCCTTCTTTGGAATTGGGATGAAAACTGACCAGCAGTCCTGCGGCAACTGCTGAGTCTTCCAAATTTGCTGATATATTGAGTGCAGTAGTTTAATAGCATCATCATTTAGGGTTTTAAATAGCTCAGCTGGAATTCTATCACCTCCACTAGGTTTGTTCATAGTAATGCTTCCTTAGGCCCACTTGACTTCACGCTCCAGGATGTCTGGCTCTAGGTGGATGAGCACACTACTGTGGTTATCTGAGTCATTAAGGCCTTTTTTATACAGTTCTATGTACTCTGGCCAACTCTTCTTAATCTCTTCTGCTTCTGTTAGCTCCTTATCTTTTCTGTGCTTTATCATGCCTATCCTTGCATGAAATGTTTTCTTAATATCTCCAGTTTTTTTCTTTTTTAAGAAATTTCTAGTTTTTCCCATTCTATCATTTTCCTCCTTCTCTTTGTATTGTTCATTTAAGAAGGGCTTTTTATCTCTCTTGCTTTCTATGAACTTTGAATTCATTTGGGTATATCTTTCTCTTTCTCCCTTGCCTTTTGCTTCTCTCCTTTCCTCAGTTACAGCTGCCTCAGACAACCACTTTGCCTTGTTGCATATTTTTTTCCTTTGGGATGGTTTTGGTCACAGCCTCCTATACAGTGTTACGGATCTCCATCCATAGTTCTTCAGACACTCTGTCTACCAGACCTAATACCTTTAATCTGTTGGTCACCTCCACTGTATAATCATAAGGGATCAGATTTAGGTCATACCTGAATGGCAGATGGGTTCCAAATCAGAAAAGGAGTGCATCAATGCTGTATATTGTCACCCTGCTTATTTAAATTATATGCAGAGTACATCATGAGAAATGCTGGACTGAATGAAGCACAAGCTGAAATCAAGATTGCCAGGAGAAATATCAATAACCTCAGATATGCAGATGACACCACCCTTATGGCAGAAAGTAAGGAAGAACTAAAGAATCTCTTGATGACAGTGAAAGAGGAGAGTGAACAAGTTGGCTTAAAGCTCAACATTCAGAAAACTAAGATCATGGCATCCAGTCCCATCATTTCATGGGAAATAGATGGGGAAACAGTGGAAACAGTGGCAGAGTTTATTGATTGGGGCTCCAAAATCACTGCAGATGGTGACTGCAGCCATGAAATTAAAAGATGCTTGCTCGTTGCAAGAAAAACTATGACCAACCTAGACAGCATATTAAAAAGCAGAGACATTACTTTGCCAATAAATGTCCATCTAGTCAAAGCTATGGTTTTTCCAGTAGTCATGTATGGATGTGAGAGTTGGAATATAAAGAAAGCTGAGCACAGAATTGATGCTTTTGAACTGTGGTGTTGTAGAAGACTCTTGAGAGTCCCTTGAACTGCAAGGAGATTCAACCAGTCCATCCTAAAGGAGATCAGTTCAGTTCAGTTCAGTTCAGTTCCTTGTCGTGTCCGACTCCCTGCAACCCCATGAAACATAGAACGCCAGGCCTCCGTGTCCATCTCCAACTCCCAGAGTTTACTCAGACTCATGTACATTAAGTCGGTGATGCCATCTAACCACCTTATCCTCTGTCGTCCTCTTCTCCTCCTGCCTTCCATCTTTCCCAACATCAGGGTGTTTTCCAATGAATCAGCTCTTCGCATCAGGTGGCCAAAATATTGGGAGTTTCAGGTTGAACATCAGCCCTTCCAAAGAACATCCAGGACTGATTTCCTCTAGGAGGAATCTCCTTAGACTCTCAAGAGTCTTCTCCAAAAGCACAGTTCTAAAGTATCGATTCTTCAGCACTCAGCTTTCTTTATAGTCCAACTCTCACATCCATACATGAGTAATGGAAAAATCATAGCCTTGATTAGATGGACTTTCGTTGACAAAGTAATGTCTTTGCTTTTTAATATGCTGTCTAGGTTGGTCAAAACTTTCCTTCCAAAGAGCAAGCATCTTTTAATTTCATGGCTACATTCATCATCTGCAGTGATTTTGTAGCCCCCCAAAATAAAGTCTGACAGTGTTTGCACTGTTTCCCCATCTATTTCCCATGAAGTGATGGGACCGGATGCTATGATCTTAGTTTTCTGAATGTTGAGTTTTAGCCAACTTGTTCACTCTCCACTTTCACAGTCATCAAGAGGCTCTTTAGTTCTTCTTCACTTTCTGCCATGAGGGTTGTGTCATCTGCATATCTGAGATTATTGATATTTCTCCTGGCAATCTTGATTCCAGCTTGTGCTTCCTCCAGCCCAGCGTTTCTCATGATGTACTCTGCATAGAAGTTAAATAAGCAGGGTGACAATATACAGCCTTGACGTACTACTTTTCCTATTTGGAAGCAGTCTGTTGTTCCATGTCCAGTTCTAACTGGTGCTTCCTAACCTGCATACAGCTTTCTCAAGAGGCAGGTCAGGTGGTCTAGTATTCCCATCTCTTTCAGAATTTTCTAGTTTATTGTGACCCACACAATCAAAGGCTTTGGCATAGTCAATAAAGCAGAAATGGATGTTTTTCTGGAACTCTCTTGCTTTTTCTATGATCCAGCAGATTTTGACAATTTGATCTCTGGTTCCTCTGCCTTTTCTAAAACCAGCTGGAACAGCTGGAAGTACATGCTTCATGTATTGCTGAAGCCTGGCTTGGAGAATTTTGAGCATTACTTTACTAGCATGTGAGATGAGTGCAATTGTGTGGTAGTTTGAGCATTCTTTGGCCTTGGCTTTCTTTGGGATTGGAATGAAAACTGACCTTTTCCAGTCCTGTGGCCACTGCTGAGTTTTCCAAATTTGCTGGCATATTGAGTGCAGCACTTTCACAGCATCATTTTTTAGGATGTGAAATAGCTCAACTGGAATTCCATCACCTCAACTAGCTTTGTTTGTGGTGATACTTCCTAAGGCCCACGTGACTTCATATTTTTTATCTCAGTTTTATTTATTCATTTATTTATTTTACTTTACAATATTGTATTGGTTTTGCCATACATTGACATGGATCCGCCATGGGTGTACATGTGTTCCCCATCCTGAACCCCCCTCCCACCTCCATCCCCATCTCATCCCTCTGGGTCATCCAGTGCACCAGCCCCGAGCACCCTGTATCATGCATTGAACCTGGACTGGTGATTTGTTTCACATGTTACAATTTACATGTTTCAATGCCATTCTCCCGTATCATCCCACCCTCGCCCTCTCCCACAGAGTCCAAAAGACTGTTCTATACATCTGTATCTCTTTTCCTGTCTCACATACGGGGTTAGCGTTACCATCTTTCTAAATTCCATATATATGCATTAGTATACTGTATTGGTGTTTTTCTTTCTGGCTTACTTCACTATGTATAATAAGCTCCAGTTTCATCCACCTCATTAGAACTGATCCAAATGTATCCTTTTTAATGGCTGAGTAATACTTCATTCTGTATATGTACCACAGCTTTCTTATCCATTCATCTGCTGATGGACATCTAGGTTGCTTCCATGTCCTGGCTATTATAAACAGTGCTGCGATGAACATTGGGGTACACATGTCTCTTTCAATTCTGGTTTCCTTGGTGTGTATGCCCAGCAGTGGGATTGCTGGGTCATATGGCAGTTCTATTTCCAGTTTTTAAAGGAATCTCCACACTGTTCTTCATAGTGGCTGTACTAGTTTGCATTCCCCACAACAGTGAAAGAGGGTTCTCTTTTCTCCACACCCTCTCCAGCATTTATTGCTTGTAGACTTTTGGATACGAGATATTCTGACTGGTGTGAAATGGTACCTCATTGTGGTTTTGATTCGCATTTCTCTGATAATGAGTGATGCTGAGCATCTTTTCATGTGTTTGTTAGCCATCTGTATGTCTTCTTTGGAGAAATGTCTGTTTAGTTCTTTGGCCCATTATTTGATTGGGTTGTTTATATTTCTGGAATTGAGCCGCAAGAGTTGCTTGTATATTTTTGAGATTAACTCCTTGTCCATTGCTTCATTTGCTATTATTTTTTCCCATTCTGAAAGCTGTCTTTTCACCTTGCTTATAATTTCCTTTGTTTTGCAGAAGATTTTAATTTTAATTAGGTCGCATTTGTTTATTTTTGCTTTTATTTCCAATATTCTAGGAGGTAGGTCATAGAGAGTCCTGCTGTGATTTATGTCGGAGAGTGTTTTGCCTATATTTTCCTCTAGGAGTTTTATAGTTTCTGGTCTTAAGTTTAGATCTTTAATCCATTTTGAGTTTATTTTTGTGTATGGTGTTAGAAAGTGTTCTAGTTTTATTCTTTTATAAGTGGTTGACCAGTTTTCCCAGCACCACTTGTTAAAGAGATTGTCTTTTCTCCATTGTATATTCTTGCCTCCTTTGTCAAAGATAAGGTGTCCGTAGGTGTGTGGATTTATCTCTGGGCTTTCTATTTTGTTCCATTGATCTATATTTCTGTCTTCGTGCCAGTACCATACTGTCTTGATGACAGTGGCTTTGTAGTATAGTCTGAAGTTAAGCAGGTTGATTCCTCCAGTTTCATTCTTCTTTTTCAAGATTGCTTTGGCTATTTGAGGTTTTTGTATTTCCACACAAATTGTGAACTTATTTGTTCTAGCTCTGCGAAAAATACCATTGGTAGCTTGATAGGGATTGCATTGAATCTATAGATTGCTTTGGTAGTACCCTCATTTTCACTATATTGATTCTTCCGATCCATGAACACGGTATATTTCTCCAACTATTAGTGTCCTCTTTGATTTCTTTTACCAATGTTTTATAGTTTTCTATATATAGGTCTTTTGTTTCTTTAGGTAGATATATATCTATGTATTTTATTCTTTTCATTGCAATGGTGAATGGAATTGTTTCCTTAATTTCTCTTTCTGTTTTCTCATTGTTAGTGTATAGGAATGCAAGGGATTTCTGCATGTTGATTTTATATCCTGCAACTTTACTATATTCATTGATTAGCTCTAGTAATTTTCTGGTGGAGTCTTTAGGGTTTTCTATGTAGAGGATCACGTCATCTGCAAACAGTGAGAGTTTTACTTCTTCTTTTCCAATTTGGATTCCTTTTATTTCTTTTTCTGCTCTGATTGCTGTGGCCAAAACTTCCAAAGCTATGTTGAATAGTAGTGGTGAGAGTGGGCACCCTTGTCCTGTTCCTGACTTTAGGGAAAATGCTTTCAATTTTTCACCATTGAGGATAATGTTTGCTGTGGGTTTGTCATATATAGCTTTTATTAGGTTGAGGTATGTTCCTTCTATTCCTGCTTTCTGGAGAGTTTTTATCATAAATGGATATTGAATTTTGTCAAAGGCTTTCTCTGCATCTATTGAGATAATCATATGGCTTTTATTTTTCAATTTGTTAATGTGATGTATTACATTGTCTGATTTGTGGATATTGAAGAATCCTTGCATCCCTGGGATAAAGCCCACTTGGTCATGATGTATGATCTTTTTAGTATGATGTTGGATTCTGTTTGCTAGAATTTTGTTAAGGATTTTTGCATCTATGTTCATCAGTGATATTGGCCTGATCAGTTTTCTTTTTTTGTGGCATCTTTGTCAGGTTTTGGTATTAGGGTGATGGTGGCCTCATAGAATGAGTTTGGAAGTTTAGCTTCCTCCACAATTTTCTGGAAGACTTTGAGTAGGATAGGTGTTAGGTCTTCTATAAATTTTTGGTAGAATTCAGCTGTGAAGCTGTCTGGTCCTGGGCTTTTGTTTGTTGGAAGATTTCTGATTATAGTTTCAATTTCTGTACTTGTGATGGGTCTGTTAAGATTTTCTATTTCTTCCTGGTTCAGTTTTGGAAAGTTGTACTTTTCTAAGAATTTTTCTATTTCTTCCTGCCCATTTTATTTGCATATAGTTGCTGATAATAATCTCTTATGATCCTTTGTATTTTTGTGTTGTCTGTTGTGATCTCTCCGTTTTCATTTCTAATTTTGTTGATTTGATTTTTCTCCCTTTGTTTCTTGATGAATCTGGCTAATGGTTTGTTAATTTTATTTGTCTTCTCAAAGAACCAGCTTTTGGCTTTGTTGATTTTTGCAATGGTCTCTTTTGTTTCTTTTGCATTTATTTCTGCCCCAATTTTTAAGATTTCTTTTCTTCTACTAACCCTGGGGTTCTTCATTTCTTCCTTTTCTAGTTGCTTTAGGTGTAGATTTAGGTTATTTATTTGACTTTTTTCATGTTTCTTGAGGTAAGCCTGTGTTGCTATGAACCTTCCCCTTAGCACTGCTTTTACAGTGTCCCACAAGTTTTGGGTTGTTGTGTTTTCACTGTCATTCATTTCTATGCATATTTTAATTGTTTTAAATTTCTTCTGTGATTCGTTGGTTATTCAGAAGCATGTTGTTCACCCTCCATATGTTGGAATTTTTAATAGTTTTTCTCCTGTAATTGACATCTAATCTTACTGTATTGTGGTCAGAAAAGATGCTTGGAATGATTTCATTTTTTTTTTTTTTTTTTTGAAATTTACCAAGCCTAGATTTATGGCCCAGGATGTGATCTATCCTGGAGAAGGTTCCGTGTGCACTTGAGAAAAAGGTGAAATTCATTGTTTTGGGGTGAAATGTCCTATAGATATCAATTAGGTCTAACTGCTCTATTGTATCATTTAAAGCTTGTGTTTCCTTGTTAATTTCCTGTTTAGTTGATCTATCCATAGGTGTGAGTGGGATATTAAAGTCTCCCACTATTATTGTTAATTTCCCCTTTCATACTTGTTAGCATTTGTCTTACATATTGCGGTGCTCCTATGTTGGGTGCATATATATTTATAATTGTTATATCTTCTTCTTGGGTTGATCCTTTGATCATTATGTAGTGTCCTTCTTTGTCTCTTTTCACAGCCTTTGTTTTAAAGTCTGTTTTATCTGATATGAGTATTGCTACTCCTGCTTTCTTTTGGTCTCTATTTGTGTGGAATATCTTTTTCCAGCCCTTCACTTTCAGTCTGTATGTGTCCCTTGTTTCAAGTTGGGTCTCTTGTAAACAACATATATAGGGGTGTTGTTTTTGTATCCATTCAGCCAGTCTTTGTCTTTTGGTTGGGGCATTTAACCCATTTACATCTAAGGTAACTATTAATAAGTATGATCCCATTGCCATTTACTTTATTGTTTTGGGTTCGAGTTTATACACCCTTTCTGTGTTTCCTGTCTAAAGAAGATCCGTTAGCATTTGTTGGAGAGCTGGTTTGGTGGTGATGAATTCTCCCAGCTTTTGCTTGTCTATAAAGCTTTTGATTACTCCTTCATATTTGAATGAGATCCTTGCTGGGTACAGTAATCTGGGCTGTAGGTTATTTTCTTTCATCACTTTAAATATGTCCTGCCATTCCCTCCTGGCCTGAAGAGTTTCTATTGAAAGATCAGCTGTTATCCTTATGGAAATCCCCTTGTGTGTTACTTGTTGTTTTTCCCTTGCTGCTTTTAATATTTGTTCTTTGTGTTTGATCTTTGTTAATTTGATTAATATGTGTCCTGGGGTGTTTCACCTTGGGTTTATCCTGTTTGGGATTCTCTGGGTTTCTTGAACTTGGATGATTATTTCCTTCCCCATTTATGGATGTTTTCAACTATTATCTCCTCAAGTATTATCTCATGGTCTTCCTGTCTTCTTCTTCTGGGACTCTTATGGTTCCAATGTTGGGACATTTAACATTGTCCCAGAGGTCTCTGAGATTGTCCTCATTTCTTTTAGTTCTTTTTTCTTTTTTCCCCTCTGTTTCATTTATTTCTACCATTCTATCTTCTACCTCATTTATCCTATCTTCTGCCTCTGTTATTCTACTGTTGGTTCCCTCCAGAGTATTTTTTATCTCATTTATTGCATTATTCATTATATATTGACTCTTTTTTATTTCTTCTAAGTCCTTGTTAAACCTTCCTTGCATCTTCTCAATCCCTGTCTCCAGGCTATTTATCTGTAACTCCAATTTGTTTTCAAGGTTTTGGATCATTTTCAGTATCATTATTCAGAATTCTTTATCAGGTAGATTCTTTATCTCTTCCTCTTTTGTTTGGTTTGGTGGGTTTTTATCCTGTTCCTTTACCCCACTTTACTTCATGTTCCAGGATGTCTGACTCTAGATGAGTGATCACACCATTATCTAGGTTGTGAAGATCTTTTTTGTATAGTTCTTCTGTGTATTCTTGCCACCTCTTCTTAATATCTTCTGCTTCTGTTAGGTCCATACCATTTCTGTCCTTTATTGAGCCCATTTTGCATGAAATGTTCCCTTGGTATCTCTAATTTTCTTGAAGAGATCTCTAGTTTTTCTCATTCTACTGTTTTCCTCCATTTCTTTGCATTGATCACTGAGGAAGCCTTTCTTATCTCTCCTTGCTATTCTTTGGAAATCAGTCAGTCCTGAATATTCATTGGAAGGACTGATGCTGATGCTGAAGCTGAAATTCCAATACTTTGGCCACCCGATGTGAAGAACTGAGTAATTTGAAAGATGGGAAAGATGGCGGTGGGAGGAGAAGGGGATGACAGAGGATGAGATGGACATGGGTTTGAGTAAGCTCTGGGAGTTGGTGATAGACTGGGAGGCCTGGCGTGCTGCAGTCCCTGAGGTTGCAAAGAGTTGAACTTGACTGAGTGACTGAACTGAACTGAACTGAACTGAATGGCCTAGAGGTTTCCGCTACTTTTTTCAATTTAAGCCTGAATTTTGCAATAAGGAGCTCATGGTCTGAGCTACAGTCAGCTCCAGGTCTTGTCTTCACTGACTGTATAGAGCTTCTCCATCTTTGGCTGCAAAGAACATAATCTGATTTCAATATTGACCATCTGGTGATCTCCATGTGTAGAGTCCTCTCTTATGCTGTTGTAAGTGGGTATTTGCTCTGACCATTCTTTCTCTTGACAACACCCTGTTAGCGTTTGCCTTGTTTCATTTTGTACTCCAAGACCAAACCTGCTTGTTACTCCAGGCATTTCTTGACTTCCTACTTTTGCATTCCTTATTTTTACAATCCCCTATGAAGAAAAAAACATCTTTTTTTGGTGCTAGTTCTCAAATGTGTTGTAGGTCTTCATAGAATTGGTCAACTTCAGCTTCTTCACCATCAGTGGTTGGGGCATAGACTTAGATTACTGTCATGCTGAATGGTTCACCTTGAAAATGAACTAAGATCATTCTGCCATTTTTGAGGTTGCTCCAAAGTATTGCATTTCAGACACTTTTGTTGACTATGAGGGCTACTCCATTTCTTCTAATGGATTCTTACTCACAGTAGTAAATACAATGATTACCTGAATTAAATTCACCCATTCCCATCCATTTTAGTTCACTAATTCCTAACATGTAATGTTCACTAACATCTACTAAGAAGCAGATGTTCAGTCTTGCCATCTCCTCCTTGATCAGTGGCTTCATTCTTTCTGAACCTGTTAGTAATTGCCCTTCATTCTTCCCCAGTATCATATTAGACATCTTCCAACCTGGGGTGGGGTGGGGGGGAGGGAGGCTCATCTTTTAGTGTCATATGTTTTTATCTTTTTGTACTGTTCACAGAGTTCTCCTGGCAAAAATACTGGAGAGTGTTGCCATTGCCTCCTCCAGTGGACCACATTTTGTCACAACTCTTCACTATGACTCATCTGTCCTGAGTGGCCCTGCACAGTATGGCTCATAAGTTCACAGAGTTATGCAAGCCCGTTTGCCATGACAAGGCTGGTACCAGTGGCAAGAGCATTCACTTCAATTTAATCTGATAAAAATAAGATAGTGCTGTTTTTTCAACTTGGTCAACTTGATGGGTGGAAAAAAAAAGATACTTGCTTAAGTTTCCATTTTGTATAATTAATAAAGTAAAATTTCATATATTAATTGACCATTTTATTTCTTATTTTGTAAGTCGCCTGTTTCACGTCATTGGTTACTTTTCTATCTATATAGTCATCTTCTTATTGTTGATTTTGGGCTTCCCAGGTGGCGCTAGTGGTAAAGAACCTGCCTGCCAATGCTGGAGACATAAGAGACTTGGGTTCAATCCCTGGGTCGAGAAGATCCCTGAAGGAGGGCTTAGCAACCTCCAATATTCTTGCCTGGAGAATCCCACGGACAGAGGAGCCTGGTGGGCTACAGTCCATAGGGTAGCACAGTCGGACATGACTGAAGCAACTTAGCATGCAGGCAATGTTGATTTATTTTTTACATATGAAACATATAAATGCCTTATATGTTGCAAACATATTTCCTCAATTGTCATCTGCCTGTTGATTTTATTTACAGTGTCTTTTCTTTTGCAGTTTTTTTGGTAATTAGAGCTCTGAAGAGACCTGCTCTCTCACTAGAGCATTAAGCAACATTGTCCCCCTTCTTTAGCAATACAATCAGAGAAAATCTGTGGTTATTTGGATAGTCTTCAGAGCCTGTGTTTTACTTAAATTTTAAGACAAAATCTCTGTGTTCAAAAATCACCAAAATCCATATGTGAATAGCCCATATTATATATAATAATATTCTTCTCTTTTTCATTTCAGACTTCATTTTTTTAGAACAGTTTTAGAATCACAGAAAAATTGTGGGAAAGAAATAGAGATTTCCAACATATCTGCTGTCTGCACACATGCACAGCCTCCTTCATTATTCCTTTTCATTTTTAAATCAGTTGGTCTTAAGACGTTATTAAGACCATCATAAAAAAGGAAAAGGCAAAAACCGTTTGCAGATTATACCTAGAATAAGGGATGAATATCCAGGATATATAAAGAATTCACACAACTTAATGGCAAAAAATACAAACAATCTGACCAAATAGACATTTTTCCAAAGAAGACATACAAAGGGCCAACAGGTACATGAAAAGGTGTCCAACACCACTAACCATCAGGGAAAGGCAGATCAAAACCACAATGAGAGATCACCTCACACACAGAAGGACTAAATAAAAAAGATGAGAGAAGACACACGTTGGTGAGGATGTGGAGAAAACGGAACCCTTGTGAACTGCCCGTGGGAATGTAAACTGGTATAACCACTATGGAAACCAGTGTGGTGGTTATTCAGAAAATTAAAAATAGAACTATATATCATTTCTAGGAATTATACTTTTGGGTATATATATGAAGGAAATAAAACCACTATTTCAAATATACATACATACATATATAAAATTCAGCCATGAAAAAGAAGGAAATCCTGCAATTTGTGATGATATGAATGAATTTTGACAGTGTTATGCTAAATGAAATAAGTCAGAGAAAGATAAGTACTGTAAGATCTCATTTACATGTGGACTCAAAAAAAAAAAAAAACCAACTCATAGAACAGATTGGTGGTTGCCAGAATCAGGGGATGGAGGTAGGTGAAGTGAGTGAAGGTACAAACATCCAGTTATAAAACAAATAAGTCCTTGGGATGTAATAGATGGCATGGTGACTACAGTTAACAATACCACACTGTGTATTTGAAAGCTGCTATGGGGTTTCAAAGCATCTGCCTGCAATACGGGAGACCCAGGTTTGATCCCTGGGTTGGGAAGATCTCCTGGAGAAGGAAATGGCAACCCACTCCAGTATTCCTGCCTGGAGAATCCCAGGGACGGAGGAGCCTGGTAGGCTACAGTCCATGGGGTGGCAAAGAGTCAGACACAACTGAGCGACTTCACTTCACTTCTTCACTTCACTTCATGGGGTTTCCCTGGTGACTCAGGTGATAAAGAATCTGCCTGCAATGTAGTTCGATTCCTGGGTCGGGAAGATCTCCTGGAGAAGGGGATAGCAACCCTCTCCAGTATTCTTGCCTGGAGAACTCCATGGACAGAGGAGCCTGGTGGGCTATGGTCTATGGGGTGGCAAAGAATCAGACATGACTGAGCAACTAACGTGAGAGTAGATCTTAAAAGTTCTCATCACAAGAACAAAAAACTGTAACTATTGAGAGGATGGATAGTAACTATTTCATTGAATTTTGCAAACAACTTCAGTGAGCCTGGAAGCAAGCTCTTCTCAATAGGAGACCAAGCCAGCTAACACCCAGATTTTGACCTTATCAGATAGAGCTCAGCCATGCTGTCAGACTTCTGACCCAAGAACTGGGACACAATAAATGGGTGTTGTTTTAAACTTCTAAATGCATGTGAATTGTTACAGCAGCAACAGAAAATGAATGCAATAAGATTTGAGATACATAAGGAAGGAACACAGGCACCTTCAGATGTCGCTTGGAACCTAACTCCATGTCTGACATTTGTATCGCATCCAGATTTTCAAAACAAGGTCCCATGTATCCTCTCACCCTACCTTCCCATGAACACTGAGAAGAAGGCTGAGGGAAAATACCAACTCGGGTCTTCAATGAGGATTCTGAGGCAGAGGGAGGTTCATAGCTTGCCTGCCGTGGTATATCTGGTTAGTGGGAAGACAAAGGCTAGAACTCCAGACTCGTGGCTCTAAGCCCAGGAACCTTCCTGAAACCATCAGAGGAAGGAGGTGTTAAAGAGCAGACTGTTTGCTTACCTTTCTGTAGATGGCAAATATGGTTCCAATGGAAGCCAGGCAGTCGATGTTGGAAGATCCATCCAGCGGGTCAAAGCAGACTACGTATTTCCCCTACGTGCACAGAAGGCAGAACATCTGATCAACGCAGGTCAATACACTGTGTAAGTCAACACTCTGTCCCAGTCAACACACTCTGTGTAAGTGGCTGAGTCTGGCAGGTAACACCCCATCAGAAGCAACTTAGAGCAAAGGGATATCCTTATCAAAATTTACAATTACTTAAGGAATGCAGAGCATATCCACATATATTAATTGTGCAGTTTAGAACTCACTTGCCCATAAACAGATTACCTGATGCCCACACGGGGTGAAGGAGGTCCCACCTATCCCCAAATATCTTTGCTCCCACCTACTCTGGCTTCATCCTCCCCTCCTACCTGGGAACTTGGAATTGCTGAAGGTGTGAGAGGAACTGGTCTGAACTGGACACCATGCTGGAAGGAGTTGGAGAAGCTGAAGATAAACTTGGGCAAGTTCTACCTAAGTCCATAGTAACATTGTTATTGAATTATTGATACATCGCGCTTCTCCCCAGACAGGCTTTCTTCATTTGGGCACGTTTTTATCAAAAGAAAACTGCAGAACAAGGTCCCAGGGCCTCTGGGCCTCTCTTATTAAGATAGCAGCTGTATGTAAGTACATCAAGAGAATAAAAGTATTCCTTTGGGTTTTGCCGCATCTGCCTTTCCTCTCTGACTTGAAGATCAGAAGACCAGGTGGGGTCCTGAGATACCAAGCCCCTCATGTCCACCCACGCTGCTGTCACAGACAAGTCAGTGGAAAGAAATCACCAGATACATTTTACTGACCTCCTAGGTACAAGGTTCTATGAGAGCCTTAATGATGGGGACTGGGGTCTCCTGGCTCATTAAATACTGCTAGTACAACATCAAGTAAAATGGGAGTAATTTCTCCCACTGCTTAGCTACTTTTCCCCTGACTTTCCAATGAGTAGTGCCCTAGATTAATTTGGCTTTCCTTTCTTTCCTTCCTTCTTTCTCAATAGGAGATGGGGGTAGGGGAGTGGAATCCATAAACTTGGAAATCTCTCATTCTCCCTGTAGATAATCCAAATCAGCTCATTCATGCATGCATGCGTGCATTCAGCAGTTACTTGTTCAACATCAAGCACACACTGGAGAATGTTCAGGAGCTGGTGTGACAGCTGAGTTGAGAATAATAGGTGTGACTTAGCCTGAATTACGTGACACAACAAGTACAAAGGACTTTTGCACAATCCCCAGTATACAGCAAGTGTTTAATAAATCTGGCTTTACTTTTTCCATCTTTTCAGCTAATCATAAAGTAATGGCACCTTGTCCCCAAGATCCAGTTTACAAAACAAGAGCCAACAGTGCTGGCATTTATGTGGTATTACCGTATCGCAACTGAACATGGGTTGAATTTTTGGCCACGAATTTTTTAAAAAATAAACTGTGGAACCATCCTGAATATAGACCCTCCCCAGGCATGCCATGAGCTAAACAAGTTTACCATTGTATTAAGGCAAGAGCAACAATCTTTACAATTTCGTTTCTGTTTTAGTCTAACAGGTTGTCAGGCATGAGGAAATCTCTGCTAAAACCAAACCCCTTGGGGAAGGGGTGAGGATTGTGGGGATGAGAAGAGTAAAAGACCAAAAATATCTTTCTTCCCAGAAACTCTACTTTTTATTGGACCTGATTTTCAAGCTTCAAAACATTGGGACTTGTTACGAGTACATTAGGTGAAAACCCAAGATGAACCCTGTCCACTGATAAGTTTCGGTAAAGCACTCTGATTTATTTCCTGAATGAATCACTTCCTTATTATGGAGTCTCTTTGACTAAACAGCATAAAACTTCAAAGTAAAGAAATATGCAAACCGTGGTTTCTGGAAAAGAAAAAATAAGCAATAGAGGAAAATCCCAGAAACTAAAATAAAGCAAGGCAATCAAAGATTCTTCCCAGTTCAGTTGCGACCTCCACTGGTGAATAGAAGAACCTCAGCCCGGCTGCCACACGTACCCTCTTCTCCTTGGAGGTGATAATGGCTTCTTTATTCTCTTCCGACACCAGGACGCAGGTGCTGTAGGAAGACTGGAGCATGTTGACCACCAGGGCATTGGATAACACGTCCAGCTTCTTCACCTCATCCCCCGTCACGTTCACGCTTCCCGCGATTCCGTACCTAAGACGGCAAAAAGCTGGAGGAAATCAGGAAGGGAGCCCAGACTCCAGCGAAGATGCCAGGACGCCAAGACACCTCCCCTGCATCCCTTTTTCCTTCAGGGCTCCAGGGTCTCCAGAGTATAAATACGACCGAGTGCGTCCTGTCTCACAGCGCTGGTTCTCACCCTGGCTTGGGGCCACTGTTGCAAGTTCCTAGTCATCCCAGTAACACTACGGAATTCAGTCTTGCTAATGTACAACTCTGCCCCACCTCCGCCTCCCTTGGGGCCCTGAAAGACAGAGAGGGGGAGTTCATAAAGTCAGACACATCGCCATAATTAAAAACTTTTAAAAGTAAAGGACTGTGGATTTCCAGCCTTGGAATTTCTAGTATTTGTTGATTATCCTCAAATAGTGGCCTGTTGGGCTGAATTAAAAACTGTTCTGCTGTAGCCTGGCATTACTTGAATAAAGAAGGAAATAAGGGATAAAATTTAATTTGGTTCTTTATTACCATTACCAAGCAATATAAGAAAGAATACCAGTGTAAAAATTGTATTTGGGTGCTTTGGGTTATAGAGGATTGTGATCTAGTCTCCGGCTCCCGTCCTCGTGGGTAGGAACCTTCTAAAAAGCCAGTCAGATCACCCCCATCTCTCCCAGAGCCCCCAGGTCCCCCCATACTTGGCTTCAGACCCCATCATGGAAGCCCTGGCCCCACACTTGGCCTCGCCGCTTAGCCTTTCACCCTCAGCCTCTGGAACCCTGCGTGGGCACACACCTGCCTCCCATGGACTCCTGGTTCACTGTCCCCTGGCTTCATGCTCGTCTCTCCATGAGCCACATGGCTATCACTCCCCTCCAGACTTCCACATTCCAACAGCCGCAAAGGTCCTGAGGCCACCAGCACCCCGCAAGCTGCTTTCCTCCTTCCCACCTTCAGTCATGGGGTGTCCCCCCGCCCCATGGGAGTGCTTTCTGCCCACCGACAGCTTAGCCCTCTAGAAGCTTCCAGAAGCTTCCCTGGTCCCACCACATACCAGACACAGCTCTGTCAGCCCTTCCACAGCAACTCACAGTCTGTTCATGGGAATGTCCTCCCTGCTGGACTGTCTGCTCACTGAAGGCAAGAGCTGTGCCTCACTGCGCCTGTTGCCACAGTGCTCAGAGGCTCAGAATACCTTCACTCAATTACAAAGAATGGACGGCAGGAAAGTAATTCCTTCCTCTCCTTTTTGTTAACACCATTTATTTATTGCAGGATTCTTCAAGTGTTTCTAACAAGTAGCCATGGTTGAGAGCCACTGATTTACCCTAAACCGGGAGACAACTTATTTCCCATCCCTTTCCCTAACTGACAACATCTCCCCTCTCCCCAACAGGTGTCCCCCTTCACTTGATGTCTGATGTGATGAGATCTGCCTTGGAAAATGATGCTGATAGACTGACCTCAAAGACTGTACCTTCTACTTCAAAATTAAAGCAAACAAGCACACAACAATGACAAAACTAGATTGTTCTGCATCAGCGTTTACAGAGTTCACAAACCCTGTGAACTCAGTTTTCTTGTTTAATGCAGGGGTGCTGGGGGCCTGTGGGTGGTGGGGAAGAGAAACAGGCTCTCTGTTCAGTGTTTTGCAAACACCTCTCCCCAACACCACAGTAACCCTGCCCTTACCCTACCTCTCAGGCCACCCTGTGCACCCTCCTTACAGGAACTGGGCATGTTGCTCTGTCTCCCTCCCTCCCCACAATCCCTCCATCAACACCTCTCCTTTCAGAAAGAATGGAAGCTCATTTACAAGAGATCTAATTGCCTGACAACTGCTCCAAGTTAGATCATGGACAGGAAAATGCTTTATAACCCATAGATAGTATCTTCTTACAGCTTTTACTAACATTAAGACTTTACTGACAAATTTTAAATGAATTGTTCTGCATTTTGACATTAGGAAGCTGTGGAGAGGATTCTGGGGACAGTATTCCCAGAATGCTAGCGTTCCCTTCTTCCTACAGCAGGAAGCAGAGAAAAAAGAAAAATATGAGACTCTGATCAATTTTGCATTTATGGAGCATGTGCCTAGAAATATCTTCCCAAAAAGAGGAAGCCCCCTAAATGAGAAAGAGACAGAAATATCTGAACTAGCAGAACACACGGTCTCTGTCAAACTGAAGAATCCTGCCTCTGCCCTCTGATGAAGTGTGAAATTCTGACATTTTGTTTCTACAGGCTGCGCCTGCCACCTAGTGGTCAGTTTGCAACATCGACCTGTTAGCCCGCAAATTTCCCCAGGTTTGGACCTGAGTTTGAGCAATCTCTGGGAGTTGGTGATGGACAGGGAAGTCTGGTGTGCTGCAGTCCATGGGGTCGCAAAGAGCCGGATATGACTGAGAGACTGAACTGAACTGGACGTGGAACCCAACGACCTCAGATATGCAGGTGATAGCACTCTAATGGCAGAAAGGGAAACGGAACTAAAGAACCTCTTGGTGAGGATGAAAGGGGAGAATGAAAAAGCTGGCTTGAAGCTCAACATTCAAAAAACCAAGATCATGGCATCCTGTCCCATCACTTCATGGCAAATAGTTGAGGAAAAAAGTGGAAACCGTGGCAGATTTTATTTTCCAGAATCACTGCAGAAAGTGACTGCAGCCACAGAATCAAAAGACACGCTTCTTGGAAGAAAAGCCATGACAAATCTAGACAGCATATTCAAAAGCAGACATCACTTTGCCAACCAAGGTCCATATATTCAAAGCTATGGTTTTTCCAGTAGCCACGTATGGATGTGAGAGTTGGACTATAAAGAAAGCTGAGTGCTGAAGAACTGATGCTTGTGAACTGTGGTGTTGGAGAAGACTGTTGAGAGTCCCTTGGACAGAAAGGAGATCAAACCAGTCAATTCTTAAGGAAATCAACACTGAATATTCATTGAAAGGGCCAATGCTGAAGCTGAAGCCTCAATACTTTGGCCATCTGACGTGAAAAGCCAACTTATTGGAAAGACCCTGATGCTGGGAAAGATTGAGGGTAGGGGGAGAAGGGGATGACAGAGGATAAGATGGTCAGATGGCATCATCAGCTCAAGGGACAAGACTTTGCGCAAACTCCAGGAGATGCTGAAGGACAGGGAAGCCTCGCATGCTGCAGTCCAGGGAGTCTAAGAGTCGGACACGACAGCGACTGAACAACAAATAATGAACATTTACTGAGCATTTATTATGGGGCTGGCAACATCAAAATCATCATCACATGGGCTTACTAAGCCTTACAACAGCCCCACAATTTAGTTAGAGGCTACTAGTATGCAAGTCATTTTACATTTTTACAGTCCCTTGCGAGAGTGGGTCATTGACTATAATCAGATGGCATGAAAAACCAAGTCAGAGGAACACCTGAATCATCCAGTCCCTAAGTCCACTTCCTCTGGACACTGCATGACCACGAAGTCAGAGTTCTGCAGCAATTAGCCACAAACTCTGCCCTGCCCAGCCCCCTGCACAGGGGAGCCCATTCAGGTGAGTAACACTCAGCAGCCAGCCCGGGGAACTGCTCTACACACAGCCCCGCTCACCATCAGGCTGGAGCAGAACAGAGGCAAGTGGCTGTGGCTCACATTCACGAAGGTCCTTAAAGGTGGAGTTGGCCATTAGTGCCAAGTGAGGTGCTAAGACAGTTAAAGCAATACACAGAGAGAAGGGAAGCCAGTCACAATCTCCTCTGACTTGGAGCTCATCACTGGGTTACTGGGTCACGAAACCTTACACTAATAAAAATAAATTCTGTGATTATCACATTGTTTTTGGTGTTAAAAGTGCTAAGTTGTTCAGAATAAACATTTTTTACTTTTTTTTGGGGGGTCCCTTGGCTGTCAGGATCTTAGTTCCCTGACCAGGGATCAAACCCATGCACCCTGCAATGGAACCACAGAGTCTTAATCACTGAGCCAGCAGGGAATGCCCAAGAATAAATATTTTAAATTATTGGATTTGGTTATTTCTTCATTTTGGAATAATAATAATAATGAATGATGGGGTCTCTTCATCTGAGAGGACCTCCATTGGAATTGCTACCTGAAAAGTGGAAACCCAAAGACTGATCCTTTTCACCACAGACTGGAACCGGACCCTTGGCTGTGAGGATCAGCAGCACAGCCTGAACTTGGCCTCCTGGGCTTGGGTGAAGCACCAAGAGAGCAAAGTGGAAGAAGGCCCTTCATTCCCCGCTCCCAGGCCAGCACCTCCCAGCGTCCTACATACCAAGTGGACAGAAGCTTGAGTCACAGGGAAGAAATAACAACTGGTTTTAAAAGCAAAACACTTCTTTCAACAATGAACAGGAAATGGACGACGGGCTTTAAGATTTGGTAAATGAGAGAAAAAAAGATTCGGTAAATGATTTCTAGCTCCTGACAACTAGGGGCAAAGGTCGTGACGATAAGAATTAAAGATTTTAAAATTTAAAAAATAAAAAACTAAAAAAAAAAAAACAAAAACAAAACCACTCCTATCTGCCCAGGGCGTCAGGAGTCGTCTCAAGTCTCCCGCCGGTCGCTTTGTGCCAGTGAGAATGCAAATAAGAGTCACCTTGTCAGAGGTGGGCTTCTTTGTTGGCTCAGAGGGTGAAGAACCTGCCTGCAGTGCAGCACACCCAGGTTCAATCCCTGGGTCAGGAAGATCCCCTGGTGCAGAAAATGGCAACCCACTCCAGTATTCTTGCCTAGAAAATTCTATGGACAGAGGAGACTGGTGGGCTACAGTCCATGGCGTTGCACAGAGTCGGACACAACCAAGCAACTAACAGATTTCAGATTTAACTCAGGATATGTTATCATGGAACAAGCCCCTGAGCTTGTCATTAGAATACACAGCGACTAGAAAAATGATGCTTTTTTTTTTCCATAGCATGTCTCCAAGAATTTTGTGCCTTTCCTGAGACAAGTCAAAGGCCTCCTTATCAAAGCACACCTGGCCGAAACTTGAAAGGCCATTTCCGTGCAGGGTTGTGTGCGGGTTAATACTTTGACCCAGTTTCCGGCCCAGACTCCTGCAGCTCTGCCCACCCCCACCAGACCGGGGTCGCAACGTGTCGTCGGGGATCTCACTCACAGGTTGGCCAGGCCCGCCTTACGCACAGCTGAGGAGATAGCTTTGATGGCCGTCAGCATGGAGTTGAGCAGCTGCGTGAGCTCCCCGGTGCCTTTGGCCTGACGTCCCTTTTCCATAACATAGCGAGTCAGGGTGAGCATGTCCGTTTCGAAGGGGCTTCTGTCCCCCATGGCGGCAGGTAATTTTTCAGATTCTTTTCTCACTGCAGAAGAAAGCCTTATCTCTAAGGGCTGATCAGTGGCTCCGCAGTATCAGAGCTGATTAGAAATCTGTACCTTGGTGCCAGGACCTTTAAGGGAAAGTGCCTCAGACCACGTGGTTGAGATAACTGGGCGAGCCCTCAAGGAAACCTCTCTGGCTGGCTGACCTGAAGGCTGCCAAGGCACCAGAAGTCAGCTGTAAATAGAACCTGGAACACAGACCTGCTTTTTCTTGATGAACTTTTTTACTTTAAAGACCCTAAGATGCAATCATTTGGTAACAGGTAGAGACAAGAAATCCAGCCACTAGAAAAATGAGTCATAAAACTCTTATTCAAAGACTCAAAAGTATTCTTCACATGTACTTCCTGCAGGGTTTCATTCCTTCATGGGGCAGCAGTCAGACTGGCAGATAACTTATCTGGAGTATAGGTCACATAACAAAATACTGGCAACCCACTTAGCCAGGCTTCTTTCATATGTTTGAAAAGGATGCTTTTTAATTCCAAAAAGGTCTATATGACTGAATGGATATTTATAGTTGATATTCAAATCTGGAAGAAAAAAAAATCCCAGCACAGTGCCTAACACCAGAGTCACTTTATTAATTTTTTAGTTTTTCAGTTTTTCTACATTTGTATTTTCAAAACAAAATTCATACTTGCTTATTGAAAAGGAAACACTATGGAAATGGCCCATCCTCTAAACCACCCCATAGAAATAAATAGCTGCGTTAGAGCTGGTGGGGTCTGTATTGGTAATGGGCTTCCTTGTGGCTCAGACAGTAAAAAAATCTGCCTGCAATGCAGGAGACCTGGGTTCAACCCTAGACTGGGAAAATCCCCTGGAGGAGGGCATGGTAACCCACTTTAGTATTCTGGCCTGGAGAATCCCCATGGACAGAGGAGCCTGGGCAGCTACAGCCCATGGGGTCGGAAAGAGTCAGACATGACTGAGCAACTACACATGCACAGTATTAGTAATACGCACCTCAGGCAGGGGTGTGGGTGGGGCCTGCACAGGGTGGTCCAAGCACTTTCTCCAAGAGCAGAGAAACCTGGCTCCAGGTTCCAGGCTAACCTTCTGCTAGCTGTACTGTTTGGAAAAGCTCCTGAAGCCTCAGTTTCCTCACTTATAAGTGGTGAAAACAATAAAACATCAACGTTTACAGAGTGATTGTGAGGGTTAAAGTGATAAGGTAGGCTTGTCACACAGTAGGTGCTCAATACTGGTTAATTACTATTACCTTTCCAATTTTTTGAATTCTGTATAACTATTAGGTATACATATACAATTTCATTTTACAAAATAGGACAATATGCACATTGCTGGGCAATTTGATTTTTTCCTTTGACAGTTACTTCAATTGGAATGTGTTTAGCTGCAAGTAATAGTAAATATAGAGTGATTTAAATATGTGGGAAGTCTCACATATTTTTCTCATATTTTCTCTGAGGCAGCAGCTGGCATTCATATAGCTGGTCAAAAGTTCCATTGGGAACCTCTCTGTCTCCTCTCTAATCCTTGGCCAGCAGGCTTTTGCCTCCATGCCACATCTCATCAGCACAAAACGGCAACTGCAGCTCCAAACATCAAGCTCACGCTGAAGATTCAGAGAGGAGTAGGCAGCTTCAACAACATTAGTTCTCTTTTATTAGGAAATAAATAAGTAATTCCCCGGAAACATCCATTACCACCCCTCACCGCTGTCCCAAGTAACCTTCCACTTATGTAGCATTGGCCAGATGGGTGATGCTTTGCTGCAAGAGTTGGACACTGGTACTGAATCAACCAGTCTCAAGTGTCTACCACAGCAAAACCTCTTTGTGTCAATACATAGAGACATACTGCATTCCCATGTGTGGACAGTTAGATTTTTTTTTAATGTTTGTTCTTCCAACAGTGCTGTACCAAGCTTCCTTACCTTTGTGCCAGGGCTTGTGTGAGGGCTTCGTAGGATACAGCTGTAGAAGATGAACTGCTGTGTCACAGCATTTTAATTTTGACATCACCAGGATCTAAATGTCTTTAAGAACATAAGAAAACTCTTTTTCTTCCCCAAGAGTTTCTGGGAATTGTGAGGACTGTAGAATGGAACTTTCTTTGGTCCTCATGTATCATGTTACCATCAATAAGTAATTCAGTTTTGTCCCTCGCACGGGAGATCAACCATAATTCTTCAGACATAATTATAGAAAGGGCAGTGGCTGGATATTAGGCTATCTGGGTCAGTAACTGGCTGTAACTGAAGAGACTGGCCTGGTTCCTTGGTTTCCGGGTTTCCTTTGAAGTTGAACGTCGTCATCTGATTAGGAGGGATCCCCCCACGGTGGTACAAAACAAGCCACTCAGAGTGGACTGTCACATCTCTTCTAGAGAAATGAATGTGTACGTTCAAGCCAAAACCCATTCATATTTATGACAGCTCTATTTACAACTGCCAGAAACTGCTAACACCCAAATGCTCCTCAGTGATGGCAAAGAAACTGTGGTATTAATAGATGCACAAAATAGAACAATATTCCGCAATGAAAAGGAACAAACTATTGGTACAAACTGCACGTGGCACTGGGATGAATCTCAGAGACCTTATGCGGGTGAAGGAAGCTAAGCTTAAATGACTATATGCTGTATGATTCCATTTACATGATATGTTCAAAAAAACCAAAACTATAGTCAGAGACCAACTTCATTGTTGCCAGGGTAGTTGGTGTGGGTAAGGAGGATGGAACAGGGAATTCTTTGCTAATGGAACTGTTTTGTATCCTGATTGATTATGGTGATGGCAACTTGAACCTATACATGTGTCAAAATTCATAAAACTATTCATTTAAAAAACATCATTTTATTGTAAAGTGAAACTCTGTGCCCATTAAACAATAATTCTCTCTTCCCCCTCAATCCCTAGCCCCTGGCAGCCAGCATTCTACTTTCGGTCTCTACAGATTTGATTATTCTAGGTACGTCATATAAGTGGAGTCATATAATATTTCTCATTTTGTGGCTCAGTCATATAATATTTCTCATTTTGTGGCTGGGTTATTTCACTCAGCATCATATTTTCAAGGTTCATCCATGTTGTAGCATGTGTCTGAAGCTTCTTTTTTAAGGCTGGATGATATTCAACTGGTGGATATATCACATTTTGTTTACCCATTAATCCATTGAGAGCCGGTTTGATTGTTTCCACCTTTTCCTATGAATAATGCTATCATGACCATAGTAGGACAAATACATGTTCAAGTCCATGCTTTCAGTTTTTTGAGGGTACATACTCAGAAGTAGAATTGCTGGGTCATATGGTAACTCTCTGTTTAACTTCTTGAAGAATCACTGTACCATTTTCCATAGAAGCTGCACCATTTTACTTTCCTGCCAGCAGTGCACAAGAGTTCCAGTGTGTAGACATCTTTGCCAAGAATTTTTTTCAAAAATTTATTTATTTGTTTTTATTTTTGGCTGTGCTGGGTCTTTGTTGCTGCCACCAGGCTTCCTCTGGTTGTGGTGAGTGGGGACTACTCTCCAATTGTGATGTGCAGGCTTCTTATTGCAGTGGCTTCTTATGTTGCAGAGCATGGGCTCTACAGCACATGGGCTTTAGTAGTCTTGGTGCACAGGCTTTGTTGCCCTATGGCATGTGAAATCTTCCCAGACCAGGGATTGAACCTTGTCTCCTGCATTAGCAGATGGATTCTTAACCACTGGACCACCAGGGATGTCCACTGTGTTTGTTTATTTTTAACAGCCATCCTCATGGGTATGAAATGGTATCTTATTGTGTCTTTGACTGGCATTTCCCTGATGATTGGTGATGCTCAGCATCTTTTCACGTACTTATTAGCCTTTCTAGTTTCCTTTTATTATGTTTTCTGAAAGTATTTGTTCACAAGAGATTAGAAATGAAAGCAATAGACTATTGCTTTATCACAGGCACCCAGGGTTGATAATTTGAGGATAGGAGGAAGAGTATTGGTTGGTGTCACCTCTAAGCAGTCAACCACTCCTTTATAAAGGGATTCAAGGCAGGGGCTGCCAACTTCCAGCCTGAGCTAGGCTGCAACAGCAGTCCCACCCCTTTGCAGCTGCATTTAAATGTCAGAAGTTTGAGTTACCCAGTGGTCTAAGATTGCAGCTGATGACCTTTCAGCAAATGCCAAAGTTCTTTCAGGGCACATGACAGGGTGGAAACATATTAGGAGCTATGGTGAAAGCCCGGAGGAAGGGAGAAGAGCATCCAGATCACATGTATTTCAGTGCTAAGGATACACTGGTGACCACAAAGCTATCTCTGGCCTTGCTCTGCTTAGTGAAAAATGTTCATAGACCTAAGTCTAATAAAGACAAGCAGATCCTTCTAATAGCCGGGAGGATCTCATTTCTGCCTCAGGGCCCTCCACCCAAAGGCAGTGATCCAGAATGTGACTTTAGACTATCACCTGAGGGACTATTCTTTGTTAGCAAAACTCTGCTAAGATGCTTTAAGTATACTCTCTCATGTAATCCCAAAATAGTTTCTTATCTTACTTTGTTTTTGAAGTTTTCAATCAGAGAAGATTTTATTATAACAAAACATGTGTTTAATTGCTCAGTCCTGTCTGACTCTTTGCAACCTCATAGACTATACCAGGCTCCTTTGTCCATGGCATTTTTCAAGTAATAATATGAGAGTGGATTGCCATTTCCTGCTGGAGGGAATCTTCCTGACCCAGGGGTTGAACCCCCATCCCATGCATCTCCTGCATTTGCAGGTGGATTCTTTACCACTATGTGGCCTGGGAAGCCCTATCACAATGTCATCAGGTAAAACTGGAAAAAAAAAATGTAATGCAAAAAATTATGCAATTATGGCAAAATGTGTCAGAATATCTACACACTTGTCCCCATAGGACTATCAGTTCGGTTCAGTTCAGTTGCTCAGTCATGTCCGACTCTTTGCGACCCCATGAATCGCAGCACGCCAGGCCTCCCTGTCCATCACCAGCTCCCGGAGTTCACTCAGACTCACGTCCATCGAGTCAGTGATGCCATCCAGCCATCTCATCCCTGTTGTCCCCTTCTCCTCCTGCCCCCAATCCCTCCCAGCATCAGAGTCTTTTCCAATGAGTCAACTCTTCCCATGAGGTGGCTAAAGTACTGGAGTTTCAGCTATAGCATCATTCCTTCCAAACAACACCCAGGGCTGATCTCCTTCAGAATGGACTGGTTGGATCTCCTTGCAGTCCAAGGGACTCTCAAGAGTCTTCTCCAACAACACAGTTCAAAAGCATCAATTCCTCAGTGCTCAGCCTTCTTCACAGTCCAACTCTCACATCCATGCATGACCACAGGAAAAACCATAGCCTTGACTAGATGGACCTTAGTCGGCAAAGTAATGTCTCTGCTTTTGAATATGCTGTCTAGGTTGGTCATAACTTTTCTTCCAAGGAGTAAGCATCTTTGAATTTCACGGCTGCAGTCACCATCTGCAGTGATTTTGGAGCCCAAAAAAGTAAAGCCTGACACTGTTTCCCCATCTATTTGCCACAAAGTGATGAGACCGGACGCCATGATCTTCATTTTCTGAATGTTGAGCTTTAAGCCAAATTTTTCGCTCTCCTCTTTTACTTTCATCAAGAGGCTTTTTAGTTCCTCTTCACTTTCTGCCATAAGGGTCGTGTCATCTGCATATCTGAGGTTATTGATATTTCTCCCAGCAATCTTGATTCCAGCTTCTGCTTCTTCCAGTCCAGCATTTCTCATGATGTATCCTGCATAGAAGTTAAATAAGCAGGGTGACAATATACAACCTTGACGTACTTCTTTTCCTATTTGGAACCAGTTTGTTGTTCCATGTCCAGTTCTAACTGTTGCTTCCTGACATGCATACAGATTTCTCAAGAGGCAGTCAGGTGGTCTGGTATTCCCATCTCTTTCAGAATCTTCCACAGTTTATTGTAACCCACACAATCAAAGGCTTTGGCATAGTCAATGAAGCAGAAATAGATGTTTTTCTGGAACTCTCTTGCTTTTTCCATGATCCAGCGGATGTTGGCAATTTGATCTCTCGTTCCTCTGCCTTTTTTAAAACCAGCTTGAACGTCTGGAAATTCACGGTTCACGTATTGCTGAAGCCTGGCTTGGAGAATTTTGAGCATTACTTTACTAGCATGTGAGATGAGTGCAATTGTGCAGTAGTTTGAGCATTCTTTGGCATTGCCTTTCTTTGAGATTGGAGTGAAAACTGACGTTTTCCAGTCCTGTGGCCACTGCTGAGTTTTCCAAATTTGCTGGCATATTGAGTGCAGCACTTTCACAGCACCATCTTTCAGGATTTGAAATAGCTCCACTGGAATTCCATCACCTCCACTAGCTTTGTTCATAGTGATGCTTTCTAAGGCCCACTTGACTTCACATTCCATGATGTCTGGCTCTAGATGAGTGATCACACCATCATGATTATCCGGGTAGTGAAGATCTTTTTTGTACAGTTCTTCTGTGTATCCTTGCCACCTCTTCTTAATATCTTCTGCTTCTGTTAGGTCCATACCATTTCTGTCCTTTATCAAGCCCATCTTTGCATGAGATGTTCCCTTGGTATCTCTAATTTTCTTGAAGAGATCTCTAGTGTTTCCCATTCTGTTATTTTCCTCTATTTCTTTGCATTAATTGCTGAAGAAGGCTTTCTTATCTCTTCTTGCTATTCTTTGGAACTCTGCATTCAGATCCTTATATCTTTCCTTTTCTCCTTTGGTTTTCACTTCTCTACTTTTTCAGCTATTTGTAAGGCCTCCCCAGACAGCCATTTTGCTTTTTTGCATTTCTTTTCCCTGGGGGTGGTCTTGATCCCTGTCTCCTGTACAATGTCACGAACCTCATTCCATAGTTCATCAGGCACTCTATCAGATCTAGGCCCCTAAATCTATTTCTCACTTCCACTGTATAATCACAAGGGATTTGCTTTAGGTCAAACAAGAGATGGCAAGAGTGAATGTCAACATTCTAGGAATCAGTGAACTAAAATGGACTGGAATGGGTGAATTTAACTCAGATGACCATTATATCTACTACTGTGGGACGGAATCCCTCAGAAGAAATGGAGTAGCCATCGTGGTCAACAAGAGTCCAAAATGCAGTACTTGGATGCAACCTCAAAAATGACAGAATGATCTCTGTTCGTTTCCAAGGCAAACCATTCAATATCATGGTAATCCAAGTCTATGCCCCAACCAGTAACGCTGAGGAACCTGAAGTTGAACGGTTCTATGAAAACATACAAGACCTTTTAGAACTAACACCCCCAAAAAATGTCCTTTTCATTATAGGGGACTGGAATGCAAAAGTAGGAAGTCAAAAAAACACCTGGAGTAACAGGCAAATTTGGCCTTGGAATGCGGAATGAAGCAGGGCAAAGACTAGTAGAGTTTGGCTAAGAAAATGCACTGGTCATAGCAAACACCCTTTTCCAACAACACAAGAGAAGACTCTACACATGGACATCACCAGATGGTCAATGGCGAAATCAGATTGATTATATTCTTTGCAGCCAAAGATGGAGAAGTTCTATACAGTCAACAAAAACAAGACCAGGAGCTGACTGTGGCTCAGATCATGAACTCCTTATTACCAAATTCAGACTCAAATTGAAGAAAGTAGGGAAAACTGCTAGACCATTCAGGTATGACCTAAATCAAATCCATAGGACTATAGTACTTACTATATACCTGCTACTGCTTCTGCTAAGTCACTTCAGTCATGTCTGGCTCTATGCGACCCCATAGACAACAGCCCACCAGGCTCCTCCATCCCTGGGATTCTCCAGGCAAGAACACGGGAGCGGGTTGCCATTTCTCTCTCCAATGCATGAAAGTGAAAAGTGAAAGTGAAGTTGCTCAGTCGTGTCCGATTCTTAGCGACCCCAGGGACTGCAGCCTACCAAGCTCCTCCGTCCATGGGATTTTCCAGGCAAGAGTACTGGAGTGCGTGGCATTGCCTTCTCCGACTATATACCTGAGCACTGACCATTGGACGCTGTGCTAAACCTCTTCACATAGCGATTGTTTCTTTGTGAGACCACATCTTCCTTTTCTCATGCCTCGATTGGCTTGATGCTTAAGCATCAGCTTTGTAGGTTAACAGAAAACAAAGATAAAAAGTAAAGTAAACAATTTCTACTTTACTATAACATAGTAATACCAAGTCTAGCTTTCAATGTATAAAAATATGAAGCAAGTGCTGTATACATTCTTCAAATGCAAAAATGAAGTTAAAGTGGGACTGGCATATATTGGACCCATATTTTCTTTTCTTTTTAAAAATTTTTACTTATACATCTGCATCAGGTCTCAGTTGCAGTTTGCAGATTTTTCTAGTTGCAGCACACCGGCTTTACAGCTGTGTGAATTCCCTGGCCAGGGATCCAACCAGAGTCCCCTGCATTGGAAGGCAGATTCTTAACCACTGACATGCATGTATGCTAAGTCACTTCAGTCATTTCCAACTCTTTGTGACCCTGTGGACTGTAGCCCTCTGTCCATGGGATTCTTCAGGCCAGAATACGGAGTGGCTTGCCATGCCCTTCTCCAGGGGATCCTCCCAACACAGGGATGGAATCCCCATCTCTTGCATCTCCTGCACTGGCAAGTGGATTCTTTGCCTCTGGCAGCACCTGGGAAGCCCCCTTAACCACTGGAATACCAGAGAAATCCCTGAACTTATATGTTAATTATTTGGTACCCACTACACCATTTACCTATATTCTCATGATACTATGCTTTTTAAAAAAAATTTTAAGGCTTTACATTTTAGGGTAGTTTAGGTTGACAGCAAAATTGAGAGGAGGTACTGAGATTCCTCATTTCCCAATGTAACCACACATGCACAGTCTCCCCTGTTATCAACATCACTCACCAGAATGGTATGGTACTTTGTTCACTTTTTTTTTTTTTTTTTTACAAAGAATGAACCTACATTAGCACAGCATTATCACTCAAAGACCATAATCTACCTTAAGGTTGTTGTTGTTGTTGTATATTCTGGTATATTCTCTTGGTGTTGTGTATTCTGTGAGTCTGAACAAATGTATAATGACATACACCTATTATTATAATATATGTGGTATAATATGTGATATATATCACACAGAATAGTTTCACTGCCCTAAAAACCCTATGTGCTCTGCCTTTCATTTCTCCTTGCCACCTTATCCCTGGCAACCACCGATATTCTTATTGCCTCCATAGTTTTGCTTTCTCCAGAATGTCAAATAATTAGAAGCATACAGAAGATAGCCTTTTCAGATTGGCTGCTTTCATTTGGAAATAGACGTTTAAGATTCCTTCATGTCTTTTCATTGCTTGATAGCTCATATCTTTTAACAATGAATAATATCCTATTGTCTAGATATACCACAGTTTAGTTATTCACTCACCTACCAAAGGACATCCTGGTTGCTATTGCCTGCTCATCTTTAGCAAAGATCAGATGACTGTATTTATGGGGGTCTATTTCTGGTCTCTCTGTTCTGTTCCATGGTCTATTCTTTTGCTAATACCACATTGTCTTAATTACTATAGTTTTACCTTAAGTCTTCAAGTCAGGTAGCATCAGTCCTCCAGCTTTTTCTTCTCATTCAATATTGTGTCTCTCCATATAAATTTTAGAATCAATTTGACAATATTTATAAAATAACTTGACTGGAATTGCATTGAATGTATAGAACAAATTGGAAAGACATGACATCTTGATAATATTGAGGCTTCCTATCCATTGATTTAGTTCTTTGATATTATTCATCAGAGTTTTAAGATTTTGTTTGTTAGACTTACACTATTTCATTTTTCAAGGTGTCAATGTCAATAGAAATATTTCTAATTTCAAATTCTATCTGTTCATTATTGGTATGTAGGAAAATGGTTTACCTTTGTATAATATCCTTGAAGCCTGCAACCTTGCTATAATTGTTTAATAGTCCCAAGAGTGTTTTCTGTGTGTGTGTGTGTGTGTGTGTGTGTATCAGTTCTTTTGGATTTTCTACATAGACTACAATGTCATCTGTGAACAAAAGCACTTTTCTATCTTCCTTCCCAATCTGTGTATCTTTTATTTTATTTTCTTGCCATATTGCATTAGCAAGAAATTCCAGTATGACACTGAATGAGAGAGATGAGAGGGAACATCCTTGCCTTGTACCTGATCTTATCAGGAATGCTTTGAGCTTCTCATAATTAAATATAATATTATCTGTAGGGTTTTTGTAGATAATCTCTATCAATTGAGAAAATTCCCTTCTATCCCTGGTTTGCTGAGAATTTCTATCTTAAATGGGTTTTGTCAAATGCTTTTTGTGCATCTATTGATATGATTATGTGATTTTTCTTTCTTAGTCTGTTATGTGATTTTCATTACTTAATTTTCAAATGTTGAGCCAGTCCTGTGTACCTGTGTAAGTCCCACTTAGTCATGGTATATAATTATTTTTACAATTTTTAAATTTGATTTGCCAATATTCTGTCAAGAATTTTTGCATCAGGGAGGTCCTAAGATGGCAGAGGAACAGGACAAGAAGACCACTTTCTCCCCCACAAATTCATTGAAAGATCATTTGAACACTGAGCAAATTCCACAAAACAACTTCTGAATGCTGGCAGAGGAAATCAGGCACCCAGAAAGGCAGCTCATTGTCTTTGAAAGGAGTTAGGACAAAATATAAAAGATAAAAAGAGAGACAAAAGAGTTAGGGATGGACACCCATCCCAGGAAGGGAGTCTTACAAGACGAGAAGTTTCCAAACACCAGGAAACCCTCTCACTGGCAGGTCTGTGGGGAGTTTTGAAATCTCAGAGGGCAACATAACTGGGAGGAAAAATAAATAAATAAATAAAACCCACCAATTATGTGCCTAATGGCAACTCCCAGCACAGAAGTAACCCAGACGCTCGCATCCACCACCAGCAAGCAGGAGCTGAACAGGGAGGCATGGGCTGCATTGCTTAGGGTAAGGACCAGGCCTGAATGTCCTGAGGGAAATCTGAGGGAGCTAATGTGACATAGCAACCCAAACTATGGGATAGCCAGAGAGGGAGAGAGAAAAAAGAGAGAGAGAGAGAACTATTCCCGCAAAAAGTCCTAACCTAAGACACTGCTGGCCACTCACAGAACAAAGGACTGAGCGAATACCAGAGGAGAGCTAGCTGGCTGCGGACCCGCCCATCCCCCCCGCAGGAGGCAGGGAGGCAGGCGGACGGCAGCCAGAGCCAGAAAGGGGCAATCTTGGCCCCAGAAATGGCATCCTCTACCAAACTGCGAGCAGACTCCTAGCTGCTAACCAAGACTTCGTGGGATTCTGGACAGTTGACGTCTGCCGGGAGGGTTGCAGCCAGAGATCAGCTGCCCACAAGAGACACACAGCACACCTGAGGCAGCGTGACTGCTGCGCATCCAGGAAGCCAAGCGGCTGGGACTGGGGAGGCAATAAGACGCACTGTACCTGGGAAGAGTGCGCTCACCAAGTACCTGGTTGCCTGGGCTGCTCAGACCTGGGAAGGGCACAAAACGCAGGCCCAACTGAGTCTGGCCTTTGTGGAATACCCGAGAACCTGAACCTGAGTGGCTTAGACCTGGAAAGTGCACACAACCCAGGGCCTGTTTTAGACAGTTCCCCTGCAGAGCAACCTGGAGCCTGAGCAGTGTAGACTAGGAAAGCACACATGCCATGAGCAGGGGTAAACCCAGTGTGGCCGAGACACTGTGAGCACTCCCCACACACGCCAATGATACTTGTTTGCAATGTTCCTCCCTCCCCACAGCACAACTGAACAAGTGAGCCTAAATAAGTGACCACCTTCGTCCGCTTGTGTCAGGGCAGAAATCAGACACTGAAGAGACCTGCAAACAGAAGAAGCCAAAATAAACAGAGGGAACCACTTTGGAAGTGACAGGTGCAACAGATTAAACTCCTGTAGTTAGCACCAACTACATTGGAAGGGGCCTATAGATCTTGAGAGGTATAAGCTGGAACAAGGAACTATCTGAACTGAACTGACCCCATACTGCCCACAACAGCTCCAGAGAAATTCCTAGATGTATTTCCACTATTATCATTTTTTTAATTTAAAAATTTTTAATTCCTCTATTACTCCTTTAATTTTCATTTTTATAACCTACTATTACCTTGCAAAAAAATCCTATTTTTAAAGCAAACTTCATATATATTTTTTATAATTTTTGTGATTTTGTTTTGTTTTTTTAATATTGTATTTTTGAGAGTCTACCCTCTACTCTAGATTTTTAATCTTTGCTTTTTTGTATTTGTTATCAATTTTGTACCTTTAAGATCCAATCTTCAGTACCCATTTTTATATAGGAGTGTGATTACTCTTTCCCCCTTTTGACTCTCCTTTTTCTCTCCCAGGTCACCTCTATCTCCTCCCTCTCCCTTCTCTTCTCTACCCAACTCTGAATCTCTTAGTGTGTCCTGGGCTGTGGAGAACACTTAGGGAATTGATTACTGTCTAGATCTGTCTCTCCTTTTGACTGCCCCTTTTCTCCTCCTGGTCACCTCTACCTCCTCCCTCCCTCTTCTCTTCTCTATATAACTCTGTGAACCTCTCTGAGTGTTTCAGATTGTGGAGAGCACATAGGGAGTTGATTACTGGCTAGACTGCTCTCTCCCCTTTTGATTCCCCCTCTTCTCCTTCTGGTCACATCTATCTCCCTCCTCTCTCTTCTCTTTTCCATGTAACTCTGTGAACCTCTCTGGCTGTCCCTCACTGTGGAGAATCTTTTCACCATTAACCTAGATGTTTTATCATCAGTCCTGTATGGAAGGAGAAGTCTTGAGGCTACTGTAAGAGTAAGACTGAAAACCAGAGGCAGGAGGCTTAAGTCCAAAACCTGAGAACACCAGAGAACTCCTGACTGCAGGGAACATTGATTGATAAGAGCTCATCCAAAAGCCTCCTTACCTACACTGAAACCAAGCACCACCCAAGAGCCAACAAGTTCCAGAGCAAGACATACCATGCAAATTCTCTAGCAACGCAGGAAAATAGCCCTGAGCTTCAATATACAGGCTGCCCAAAGTCACACCAAACCCATAGACATCTCAAAACTCACTACTGGACACTTCATTGCACTCCAGAGAGAAGATATCCAGCTCCACCCACCAGAACACTGATATAAGCTTCCCTAGCCAGGAAACCTTGACAAGCCACTCATCCAGCTCCACTTACAGGGAGGAACCTCCACAATAAAGAGGAAACACAAACTTCCAGAATACAGAAAGGCCATCCCAAACACAGCAATCTAAACAAAATGAAAAGGCAAAGAAATACTCAGCAGGTAAAGGAACATGATAAATGCCCACCAAACCAAACAAAAGAGGAGGAGATAGGGAGTCTACCTGGAAAAAAATTCAGAATAATAATAGTAAAAATGATCCAAAATCTGAAAAACAAAAGGGAGTTACAGATAAATAGCCTGGAGACAAGGATTGGGAACATGCAAGAAATGTTTAACAAGGACCTAGAAGAAATTTAAAAAGACTTAATCAATAATGAATAATGCAATAAATGAGATCGAAAACACTCTGGGGGGAAACAACAGTAGACTAAAGGAGACAGAAGATATGATAACTGAAGTAGAAGATAGAATGGTAGAAATAAAGGAAGCAGAGAGGAAAAAAGAATTAAAAGAAATGAGGACAACCTCAGAGACCTCTGGGACAATGTTAAATGCCCCAAGATTCGAATCATAGGAGTCCCAGAAGAAGAAGACAAAAAGAAAGGCCATGAGAAAATACAAGAGGAGATAATAGTTGAAAACGTCCCTAAAATGGGGAAGGAAATAGTCACCCAACACCAAAACTCAAAGAATCCCAAATAGGATAAACCCAAGGTGAAACACCCCAAGACACATATTAATCAAATTAACAAAGATCAAACACAAAGAACAAATATTAAAAGCAGCAATAGAAAAACAACAAATAACACACCAGGGGATTCCCATAAGGATAACAGCTGATCTTTCAATAGAAACTCTTCAGGCCAGAAGGGAATAGCAGGACATACTTAAAGTGATAGAAGAGAAAAATCTACAACCCAGATTACTGTACCCAGCAAGGATCTCATTCAAATATGAAGGAGAAATCAAAAGTTTTACAGATAAGGAAAAGCTGAGAGAATTCAGCACCACCAAAGCACCTATTCAACAAATGCTAAAGGATCTTCTCTAGAAAGAAAAAAACAGAAAGGGTGTATAAACTTGAACCCCAAACAACAAAGTAAATGGCAATGGAATCATACTTATCAACAATTACCTTAAATGTAAATGGGTTGAATGCCCCAACCAAAAGACAAAGACTGGCTGAATGGATACAAAAACAAGACCACTATATATGCTGTCTACAAGAGACCTGCCTCAAAACAAAGGACACATACAGACTGAAAGTACAGGGCTGGAAAAAGATATTTCACGCAAATGGAGACCAAAAGAAAGCAGGAGTAGCAATACTCATATCAGATAAAATAGACTTTAAAACAAAGGCTGTGAAAAGAGACAAAGAAGGACACTACATAATGATCAAAGGATCAATCCAAGAAGAAGACATAACAATGGTAAATATATATGCACCCATCATAGGAGCACTGCAATATGTAAGGCAAATGAAAACAAGTATGAAAGGGGAAATTAACAATAACACAATAATAGTGGGAGACTTTAATACCCCACTCACACCAATGGATAGATCAACTAAATGGAAAATTAACAAGGAAACACAAACTATAAATGATACAACAGAGCAGTTAGACCTAATTGATATCTATAGGACATTTCACCCCAAAACAATAAATTTCACTTTTTTCTCAAGTGCACACAGAACCTTCTCCAGGATAGATCATATCCTGGGCCATAAATCTAGCCTTGGTAAATTCAAAAATAATTGAAATTATTCTAAGCATCTTTTCTAACCACAATGCAGTAAGATTAGGTGTCAATTACAGGAAAAAAAAACTATTAAAAATTCCAGCATATGGAGGGTAAACAACACGCTGCTGAATAACCAACAAATCACAGAAGAAATCCAAAAAGAAATCAAAATATGCATAGAAATGAATGAAAATGAAAACACAATAACCCAAAACCTATGGGACACTGTAAAAGCAGTGCTAAGGGGAAGGTTCATAGCAATACAGGCTTACTTCAAGAAACAAGAAAAAGGTCAAATAAATAACCTAACTCTACACATGAAGCAACTAGAAAAGAAGAAATGAAGAACCCCAGGGGTTAGTAGAAGGAAAAAAATCTTAAAAATTGGGGCAGAAATAAATGTAAAAGAAACAAAAGAGATCATAGCAAAAATGAACAATTCTAAAGCCTGGTTCTTTAAGATGATAAATAAAATTGACAAACCATTAGCCAGACTCATCAAGAAACAAAGGGAGAAAATTCAAATCAACAAAACTAGAAATGAAAATGGAGAAATCACAACAGACAACACAGAAATCCAAAGGATCATAAGAGACTACTATCAGCAACTATATGCCAATAAAATGGACAACTTGGAAGAAATGGATAAATTCTTAGAAAAATACAACTTTCCAAAACTGAACCAGGAAGAAATAGAAAATCTTAACAGACCCATCACAAGTACAGAAATCAAAACTGTAATCAGAAATCTTCCAGCAAACAAAAGCCCAGGACCAGACAGCTTCACAGCTGAATTCTACCAAAAATTTATAGAAGACCTAACACCTATCCTACTGAAATTCTTCCAGAAAATTGCAGAGGAAGGTAAATTTCCAAACTCATTCTATGAGGCCATCATCACCCTAATACCAAAACCAGACAAAGATTCCACAAAAAAAGAAAACTACAGGCCAATATCACTGATGAACATAGATGCAAAAATCCTTACCAAAATTCTAGCAAACAGAATCCAACAATATTAAAAAGATCATACATCCAGTGGGCTTTATCCCAGGGATGCAAGGATTGTTTAATATCTGCAAGTCAATCAATGTAATACACCACATTAACAAATTGAAAGATAGAAACCATATGATTATCTCAATAGATGCAGAGAAAGCCTTTGACAAAATTCAACATCCATTTATGATAAAAAAAAAAAAACCTCCAGAAAGCAGGAATAAACGGAACATACCTCAACATAATAAAAGCTATATATGACAAACCCACAGCAAACATTATCCTCGATGGTGAAAAATTGAAAGCATTTCCCTTAAAGTCAGGAGCAAAAAAAGTGTGCCCACTTTCACCACTACTATTCAACATAGTTTTGGAAGTTTTAGTCACAACAATCAGAAAAGAAAAATAAATAAAAGGAATCCAAATTGGAAAAGAAGTAAAACTCTCACTGTTTTCAGATGACATGATCCTCTACATAGAAAACCCTAAAGACTCCACCAGAAAATTACTAGAGCTAATCAATGAATATAGGAAAGTTGCAGGATATAAAATTAACGGAGAAATCCCTTGCATTCCTGTACACTAACAATGAGAAAATAGAAAGAGAAATAAAGGAAACAATTCCATTCACCATTGCAATGAAAAAAATAAAATACTTAGGAATATATCTACCTAAAGAAACAAAAGACCTATATATAGAAAACTATAAATTACTGTTGAAAGAAATCAAAGAGGACACAAATAGATGGACAAATATACCATGTTCATGAATCAGAAGAATCAATATAATGAAAATGAGTATACTACTCAAAGCAATCTATAGATTCAATGCAATCCCTATCAAGTTACCAATGGTATTTTTCCAAAACTAGAACAAATAATTTCATAATTTTTATGGAAATACAAAAAACCTAGAGTAGCCAAAGCAATCTTGAGAAAGAAGAATGGAACTGGAGGAATCAACCTGCCTGACTTCAGGCTATACTACAAAGCTACAGTCATCAAGATAGTATGGTACTGGCATAAAGACAGAAATATAGATCAGTGGAACAAAATAGAAAGCCCAGAGATATATCCACACACCTATGGAGGACACCTTATCTTTGACAAAGGAGGCAAGAATATACAATGGAGAAAAGACAATCTCTTTAACAAGTGGTGCTAGGAAAACTGGTCAACCACTTGTAAAAGAATGAAACTAGAACACTTTCTAACACCATACACAAAAATAAACTCAAAATAGATTAAAGATCTAAATGTAAGACAGAAACTATAAAACTCCTAGAGGAAAACATAGGCAAAACACTCTCCAACATATCATAGCAGGATCCTCTATGACTCACCTCCCAGAATATTGGAAATAAAAGCAAAAATAAACAATTGGGACCTAATTAAACTTAAAAGCTTTTGCACAAAGAAGGAAACTATAAGCAAGGTGAAAAGACAGCCTTCAGAATGGGAGAAAATAATAGTAAATGAAGCAACAAAGAATTAATCTCAAAAATATACAAGCAACACTTGCAGCTCAATTCCAGAAAAATAAATGACCTAATCAAAAAATGGGCCAAAGAACTAAACAAACTAAAGAACTAAAGAAAGACTAAAGAACTAAACAGACTAAACATTTCTCCAAAGAAGACATAAAGATGGCTAACAAACACATGAAAGGATGCTCAACATCACTCATTATCAGAGAAATGCAAATCAGGAACACAATGAGATACCATCTCTCACCAGCCAGAATGGCTGCTATCCAAAAATCTCAGATCAGTTCAGTTCAGTCACTCAGTCGTGTCTGACTCTATGCGACCCCATAAACTGCAGCACACCAGGCCTCCCTGTCCATGACCAACTCCCAGAGTTCACTCAAACTCACGTCCATTGAGTCGGTGATGGCATCCAGCCATCTCATCCTCTGTCGTCCCCTTCTCCTCCTGCCCCCAATCCCTCCCAGCATCAGAGTTTTTTCCAATGAGTCAACTCTTCGCATGAGGTGGCCAAAGTACTGGAGTTTCAGCTTTAGTATCATTCCTTCCAAAGAACACCCAGGACTGATCTCCTTCAGATGGACTGGTTGGATCTCCTTGCAGTCCAAGGGACTCTCAACAGTCTTCTAAAACACCACAGTTCAACAGCATCAATTCTTTAGCACTCAGCTTTCTTCACAGTCCATCTCACATCCATACATGACCACTGGAAAAACCATAGCCTTGACCAGATGGACCTTTGTTGGCAAAGTAATGTCTTTGCTTTTCAATATGCTATCTAGGTTGGTCATACCTTTCTTTTCAAGGAGTAGGCATCTTATAATTTCATGGCGGCAGTCACCATCTGCAGTGATTTTGGAGCCCAGAAAAATATAGTCTGACACTGTTTCCCATTTCCCCATCTATTTCCCATGAAGTGATGGGACCAGATGCCATGATCTTCGTTTTTTGAATGTTGAGCTTTAAGCCAACTTTTTCACTCTCCTCTTTCACTTTCATCAAGAGGCTTTTCAGTTCATCTTCACTTTCTGCCATAAGGGTGGTGTCAACTGCATATCTGAGGTTATTGATATTTTTCCCAGCAATCTTGATTCCAGCTTGTGCTTCTTCCAGCCCAGCATTTCTCATGATGGACTTTACATAGAAGTTAAATAAGCAGGGTGACAATATACAGCCTTGACATACTCCTTTTCCAACTTGGAACCAGTCTGTTGTTCCATGTCCAGTTCTAACTGTTGCTTCCTGACCTGCATATAGGTTTCTCAAGAGACAGGTCAGGTGGTCTAGTATTTCCATCTCTTTCAGAATCTTCCACAGTTTATTGTGATCAACACAGTCAAAGGCTTTGGCATAGTCAATAAAGCAGAAATAGATGTTTTTCTGGAACTCTATCGCTTTTTCCATGATCCAGCGGATGTTGGCAATTTGATCTCTCGTTCCTCTGCCTTTTCTAAAACCAGCTTGAACATCTGCAAGTTCACAGTTCATGTGTTGCTGAAGCCTGGCTTGGAGAATTTTGAGCATTACTTTACTAGCACATGAGATGAGTGCAGTTGTGTGGCAGTTTGAGCATTCTTTGGCATTGCCTTTGTTTGGGATTGGAATGAAAACTGACCTTTTCCAGTCCTGTGGCCACTGCTGTGTTTTCCAAATTTGCTGGCATATTGAGTGCAGCACTTTCACAGCATCAGCTTTCAGGATTTGAAACAGCTCCACTGGAATTCCATCACCTCCACTAGCTTTGTTCATAGTGATGCTTTCTAAAGCCCACTTGACTTCACATTCCATGATGTCTGGCTCTAGGTGGGTGATCAGACCATCATGATTATCTGGGTCGTGAAGATCTTTTTTGTACAGTTCTTCTGTGTATTCTTGCCACCTCTTCTTAATATCTTCTCCTTCTGTTAGGTCCATACCATTTCTGTCCTTTATCTAGGAATCAGCAAACTAAAATGGACTGGAATGGGTGAATTTAACTCAGATGGCCATTATATGTACTACTGCAGGCAGTAGTAAGATAGAAGAAATGGAGTAGCCATCATGGTCAACAAAAGAGTCCAAAATGCAGTACTTGGATGCAATCTCAAAAATGACAGAATGATCTCTGTTCGTCTCCAAGGCAAACCATTCAATATCACAGTTATCCAAGTCTATGCCCCAACCAGTAATGCTGAAAAAGCTGAAGTTGAACGGTTTTATGAAGACATACAAGACCTTTTAGAACTAACTCCCAAAAAAGATGTCCTTTTCATTATAACGGACTGGAATGCAAAAGTAGGAAGTCAAGAAACACCTGGAGTAACAGGCAAATTTGGCCTTAGAATACAGGATGAAGCAGGGCAAAGGCTAATAGAGCTTTGCCAAGAGAATGCACTGGTCAAAGCAAACACCCTCTTCTAACAACACAAGAGAAGACTCTACACATGGACATCACCAGGTGGTCAACACTGAAATCAGATTGATTATATTCTTTGCAGCCAAAAATGGAGAAGCTCTATACAGTCAGCAAAAACAAGACTGGGAGCTGACTGTGGCTCAGATCATGAGTTCCTCATTGCCAAATTCAGACTTAAATTGAAGAAAGTAGGGAAAAACATTAGACCATTCATGTATGACCTAAATCAAATCCCTTATGATTATACAGTGAAGGGAGAAATAGATTTAAGGGACTAGATCTGATAGATAGTGTGCCTGATGAACTATGGAATGAGGTTCGTAACATTGTACCAGGACAGGGATCAAGACCATCCCCATGGAAAAGAAATGCAAAAAAGCAAAATGTCTGTCTGGGAGGCCTTACAAATAGCTGTGAAAAGAAGAGAAGTGAAAAGCAAAGGAGGAAAGGAAAGATATAAGCATCTGAATGCAGAGTTCCAAAGAATAGCAAGAAGAGATAAGAAAGCCTTCCTCGGTGATCAATGCAAAGAAATAGAGGAAAACAACAGAACGGGAAAGACTAGAGATCTCTTCAACTAGTACAGCCACTATAGAGAACACTGTGGAGATTCCTTAAAAAACTGGAAATAGAACTCCCTTATCACCCAGCAATCCCACTGCTGGGCATACACACCGAGGAAAGCAGAATTGAAAGAAACACGTGTACCCCAATGTTCATCACAGCACTGTTTATAGTAGCCAGGACATGGAAGCAACCTAGATGTCCATCAGCAGATGAATGGATAAGAAAGCTGTGGTACATATGCACAATGGAGTATTACTCAGCCATTAAAAAGAATACATTTGAATCAGTTCTAACGAAGTGGATGAAACTGGAGCCTATTATATAGAGTGAAATAAGCCAGAAAGAAAAACACCAATACAGTATACTAACACATATATATGGAATTTAGAAAGATGGTAACGATAATCCTGTATGTGAGACAGCAAAAGAGACACAGATGTATAGAACAGTCTTTTGGACTCTGTGGGAGAGGGAGAGAGTGGGATGATTTGGGAGAATGGCATTGAAACATGTATACTATCATATAAGAAACAAATCGCCAGTCTAGGTTCGATGCAGGATACAGGATGCTTGGGGCTGGTGCACTGGGATGACCCAGAGAGATGGTATGGAGAGGGAGGTGGGAGGAGGGTTCAGGATTGGGAACACATGTACACCCGTGGTGGATTCATGTTGATGTTTGGAAAAACCAATACAGTATTGTAAAGTAAAATAAAAATATATATAAAATAAAAATAAATAAATAAATAAAAACATATCAATATGCTTTAAACTAAAAAAAGAAAAAAAAAAAGAAAAAAGAAAATTAGATACCAAGGGGACATTTCATGCAAAGATGGGCTCAATAAAAGACAGAAATCCAAAAGTCTACAAACTATAAATGCTTGAGAGGGTATGGAGAAAAGGGAACCCTCTTACACTGTTTGTGGGAATGCAAACTAGTACAGCCACTATGGAGAACAGTGTGGAGATCCCTTAAAAAACTGGAAATAGAATTGCCACGTGATCTAGCAATCCCACTGTTGGGCATACACACTGAGGAAACCAGAATTGAAAGAGACACGTGTACCCCAATGTTCATCACGGCACTGTTTATAATAGCCAGGATGTGCAAGCAACCTAGATGTCCATCGGCAGACAGATGGCTAAGAAAGCTGTGGTACATATTCACAATGGCATAATACTCAGTCATTAAAAAGAATATATTTGAATCAGTTCTAATTCAGTGGATTAAATCGGAGCCTATTATACAGAGTGAAGTCAGAAAGAGAGACACCAATACAGTATACTAACACATATATATGGAATTTAGAAAGATGGTAATGATAACCCTATATGCAAGACAACAAAAAAGACACAGATGTATAGAAGAGTCTTTTGGACTCTGTGGGAGAAGGCGAGGGTGGGATGATTTGAGAGAATAGCATTGAAACATGTATATTATATGTGAAACAGATCGCCAGTCCAGGTTTGATGCACGAGACAGGGTGCTCAATGCTGGCACACTGGGATGACCTGGAGGAATGGAATGGGGAGGGAGGTGGGAGGGGGGTTCATGATGGGGAACACATGTACACCAATGGCTGATTCATGTCAATGTATGGCAAAAACCACTACAGCATTGTAATTAGCCTCCAATTAAAATAAATTTTTAAAAATTAAAAATTATAAAAAATTAAAAATGAGAATGCTGCAAATATAAAAATAAAAAGAATTTTTGCATCTTTGTTTACAGGAGGTATGGGTATATAGTTTTCTTTTCTTGTAAATGTTTTTGCCTGATTTTAGTACTAGAGGAATGTTGTCCTCATTGAATGAGTTAGGAAGCATTTCCTCATCTTCTATTCTCTGAAAGATTGCAAAGACTTGGTATTATTTTTTCCTTAAATTTTTGGTAGAATTCACTAGTAAACTTTACATGCCTCCTGAGAAATCTGTATGTAGGTCAAGAAGCAACAGTTAGAACTGGACATGGAACAACAGACTTGTTCCAAACTGGGAAAGGGATATGTCAAAACTGTATATTGTCATCTTGCTTATTTAACTTCTATGCGGAGTACATCACGCAAAATGCTAGACTGGATGAAGCACCAGCTGGAATCAGGATTGCAGAGAGAAATATCAATAACCTCTGGTACACAGATGACACCATCCTTATGGCAGAAAGCGAAGAAGAACTAAAGAGCCTTTTGATGAAAGTGAAAGAGGACAGTGAAAAAGCTGGCTTAAAACTCAACATTCAAAAAACTAAGATGAAGGCATCCAGTCCCATCACTCATGGCAAATAGATATGGAAACAGTGGCAGACTTTATTTTCTTGGGCTCCAAAATCACTGCAGATGGTGACCGCAGCCATGAAATGAAAAGACGTTTGCTCCTTGGAAGAAAAGTTATGACCAACCTAGACAGCATATTAAAAAGCAGAGATGTTATTTTGCCAACAAAGGTCAATCTAGTCAAAGCTATGGTTTTTTGAGTAGTCATGTACGGATGTGAGTTGGACTATAAAGAAAGCTGAGCACCAAAGAATTGCTTTTGAACTGTGGTGTTGGAGAAGTCTCTTGAAAGTCCCTTGGACTACAAGGAGATCCAACCAGTCAATCCTAAAGGAAATCAGTCCTGAATATCCATTGGAAGGACTGATGCTGAAGCTGAAACTCCAATACTTTGGCCACCTGATGCGAAGAACTGACTCATGGGAAAAGACACTGTTCTGACAGAACAGTGGCTCAGGCACTCAGACTTTTGTCCTGTCGTTGTCATACTGTCATTGAAACACATGACGTTTAATGCATGGAAGTAAAAGAATGGATGAAAAATTATTCATTGGGTTTTCAAAATAGAATTAATATGCATTATTTCCACCTACATTCCATTGGCAAAATCTTAATAAATGTGGAGCTTAAGAAAGTCCAGATATTTCTTAACATGTGGTATAACATGCTATAATCTTGGAATTCTAGTCCAAAAAGAACCAAGGTCTGCTAAGGGAGAAACTATTTTTATGGAAAGCCTAACAGAAACATAATTGTTTGCAACAAATTGTATTTCTTTAAATCTTTTTATGATGAATCCTTTTGTTTATGGAATTAAACCTTATGAATTATTACATATGTTAATTCAATGAAGTGTTACATTTTTATAGAAAACTTATCACTGAGTAATAACATAAACCTTCATTTGTGACTTGGATGGTTACACCCAGATTCAGGAGGCCAAGAGGTCCTAGATCTCATTAGGTACCACCACTAACTTATCAATTCTCCAGTTCCAAGGAGGGCTGAAACAACCTTACTTGGGTTTGTTCTGCACACCCAGAAAAGAACACATAGGAGAACTGATGTGGTAACTCTGAGTTCAATGTCCAGATTGCTTGGGTTCATAACCCAGCTCAGTTGCTTGCTGGCTAGAGACCTTGAGCAGATGACCTCATCTATCGATCCTCTGGGCTTCCCTGATAGCTCAGTTCGTAAAGAATCCACCTGCAATGTAAGAGACACCAGTTTGATTCCTGGGTCAGGAAGATCTGCTGGAGAAGGGATAAGTTACCCACTCCAGTTTTCTTGGGCTTCCCTTGTGGCTCAGCTGGTAAAGAATCTACCTGTAATGCAGGAGACCTGGGTCAATCCCTGGATTAGGAAGATCCCCTGGAGACGGGAAAGGCTACCCACTCCAGTATTCTGACCCGGAGATTTCCATGGACTGTATAGTCCATGGGGTCACAGAGTCAGACATGACTGAGCAACCTTCACTTCACTTTACTCAGTCCTCTATCTCATAATCTGTGAAATGGGTTATTCACAGTACCTAATTCATAAAGTCATTGTGAAGATTAAATGAATTATCTAATGTTATAGGCATTAGCTAACATTATTACTATTATTTGGCACAAAACAATGAAGATTTTTTTTTTAAGAAAAAGGACGAATATGTTTATTTCTTCTCTATCCATTCAGAATATATTTTGACCCTGTAGCATTACTGATTTAGCATTTTGGTTAAGTAGTGCATTACACAGCATTTGATGGTGAAAAGAGCCATACTTTTTATTTCTATGACTAGGAATGTATGGTGAACAGTCAGAATGTGGTAACACTATGTGAGATAAAAGGTCCAGATAAAAGGCAATTCCATTTGGTGCGGGCAAGGCCCACACTTCATTTAGCAGTGTACTTCTTATATATCTCCAGGAACTCAGTCACATCTTCAGGAGATCCCAAGATGATGGGCACCTTCTGATGGATGTCAGTGGGAACAATGTCCAGCACAGCTTCCTTCCCAGTGGTAGCCATTCCTCCTGCCTTCTCTATGACATAGGCCATGGGGTTACACTCATACAGTAGTCTCAGCTGGAAAACAAGAGCAGCATCCTCACACCAGAACATATTACACAGAAAAGAGACTTGTTCCATAGCAAAGTAGTGCAGAGCCGATCCAAGGTAACTGATACTTTCCCTTACCTTCCATGAGGTTGTAAAAGATCCACCATGAGGTTGTGTGTTAAGACTGAATGGTTAATTTAATCATTTGGTTAAGTTAAGCCATCCATCAAGAGCCAGCAATAGATTGCCTGATGCATGTGAGGCAGACCACCTGGACTCAGGACTGAATGACATTTTGGCAGAACCGATGGTTCCCTTCTCTTTATAGCCCAGAGACTGGACCTAATGAGTGATTCTGTGTGTTTTGGATGGACCTTTGCCTATTCTAAAAGCATTTAAAGTCCATGGCAGTGTCTGGCTGCAGACATCTGGAAAGCAGACAGGCTCCTCCAAACAGTATAATATTGTTTGCAACTCTGTACACATTCCTTTTACAATTCTCCTAAGGCTCGAGGGTTGGGATTTAGTATGCTATACATCTTGGCATTTACTTTTAAATACTAACTTTTTTATTGTATGCATTTTCATGCAGTCTGCCTACTGAGTAGACAGCTTTTTGCAGGTGTTTCCTGACTCTATTTCCATACAGGTGTTAGGGTCAGATCTCCAAAGCTGAAAATAAAAAGGGGGGAGGAACCCCAATATTTACATAAAGGAACAATTTTTTGAGGCATTAGAGAAAAGTGCTATAAAGCAGGCTAATCACATAGGTTGGGATGTCACAGGGGGCTATGATAAGAGTGGTGTTTTAAGTAAATAAGAACATCCTTGGTGAACTGGACACCACATGCCATAAACAGAGATCTGATCATATCTGAAATACATCAATTTATAACTATCTGATGGGGATCGTTGTTCCTTCTCTCATATTAAAAAAAGGGGGGGGGACAAAAGGACACTCCTTGAGAAGCAAACACTGACCCTCTGTGTAGGAGAAAAGTGGGGCATCCTTTCATTAGCATGAGCAAGCACAGCCCATCCCATGGCTTCCAGGAAGCCTGTAGGCATGAGACCAATGCATCAGTAACAGCTCACCTGAAAGCTCTAGGTGTCCCCAGAGATTCTTTCCTTCCATAGAAAGGTATCATTTTCCAAGCAGCAAATGTCAGCTCACTAAGTTATTTCAATTTTTTGCCTTTTGAAAAAGCAATCAAAGAAAACCTCTGTGTGGGATACATATGTGATTTGCTGCCTTGGTAATGAGGTTGGACTGTTTCATTTCACTTTATGAATGGAATTCATTTTGTCCAAGCCAAACCACATACCCACTGGAAGCATTAAGCACTTTCAGTCCCCTCCGACCATAACATCTTTACTTATCTTTAGCAACAGAAGGGCTCTCGAGAGATCATTTTTACCTGATACCACCTGACATTAACCAGGACAGCCTTTAATCTAGAAAAGAATATGCCATATACATCCTTTGCAACCTACTGCAGAGCATAACAGCTTCCGTGATCCTTCTTTCTTCCTCAGTCAAATCCCCTGGGCTGCAAATGAAATCGACTGCTGCTCCACCACTCTTCGGGGATTTATTTACCTTTCCACTGGGGCTTTTCTTGTTAGCTGGATACATAAAGATCCCTCCATAGACTAGGGTGCGGTGTACATCAGCTACCATGGAGCCCACATACCTGGAGCCATAGGGGGCTGAGTTGTCCTATAAGGTGAAGACCAGCAATAATTAGGGTTATAGAAAAGAGAGTTTTCTTTCTGTCCTCTATGCTTATTCGATTCAGCAATCAAACAGAGCACCTTTTTTGAGGTGTGTATTTAGTGATGAAAATCTGTTCCCAAGAAGCAGAAAATGGGAATAATGGAGACAGCCTCTTACATCTCATAGTAGCTCAGCTTACCCAAGGAGGCCCCTGAGGAGAATGGGGCAGATTCGGGCTCTGGGGTGGGGCAGGCATTTAGCAGGATCTGGCAGGAAGAAGGATTCTGTGGAGCTGAGCAGCAGGGACAAGGGTGAGGTTTGCATCTCACAGGAGCAGGAACTGCTCAGGCAAAGGAGAAGCTGTCTGCCTTGGGCCCGGGGAGAAGCCTGGTGCCGCTGGGGCAGAAGGCATCTCTAGGGAGAGGTGGAAGGAGAGATGATAAAGCTGGAGAGAGAGCCTGGAAGTCAGCTCCAAGGGCCCCAAGTGCCATACTAATAGCATTTGGGCTTTGTCCACAGAACACAGCAGCCTCTAGTGGTGTCAAGCTAGAATAGGACAAAATTGGATTTTCCCACATAGGACCAGCCATTTCTTCTCTTCGTTTTCAGTGATTTGTAACCTCTTCAGAGAGCTACCACAATAGATGCTTAATCTAGAGATGACACAGAAATCCATCCAGTGCTGCGGGGCTGGGGCCTGGGGTGCAAGAATCACGTTTGTACCAACTGAGATCACGGACCCCAGAAGTGAACGTGTTTTATTGCCACAACGTCATTCACCTGGCTGACATGATCATCCTGATTTTCTTCGGTCAAGAGAAAGTGACAAATGGGTGGTGTCCCAGGACGGGGTTTCCAGTCCCCAGTACCTGAGTGGGAACTTAACCATAGGGGTCAGTGCACAGTGGAGTCCACTTACTTCCACCCCATCCCCCACCTTTCCTCTCCAGGGTAAATCATGAATCAACACATTTCTGAAAGCTCAGGGACCATCTCCTCACTTACTGGGGGGAACTTCTTCCTCTGGACATATTCGGTGAGGGCAGGATCAAAGTCCTTCGCATAGCCCTCATTGAGGCTGTAGATGCTCCCTTTCTTTTTGATCTTCACATCCCTGTCCACCAAAATGAACTCTCCAATGGCCTGTGAAACAGAAAGGAAAGTGAAGAGGTGAAGATGTCTCCTCCAGGCTTACAGTAGAGGGTCACAGATCAGGTTGGGGGAATGGGGGGCTCAAGGCCTGAGGTCACGCCTGTGCTTCAGTACATGCTTCAGTACAAAGAGCTTGGATTTTGTTTTTTCAACTGAAGTGTAATTGACATAAGATTATGTTAGTCTCAGGTATACAACATAACGCTTCCATATTTGTGTATGTTGTGAAATGATTTACCAGCAAGAGAAATCCCTGGCCTGGGACAGGTGTGCCTTTGGGAAAAAAAGAAAAAGATGAGACTAGAGCTAGGATATCAGGAGAAGAGATGGGCACCCAGTGTTCATGGCTGCTCTTATCTTCACTTTCCGGTTTTTGTTTCTGACTTGATGTCATTTTCCCCAAGTACCCTGAGTTTACCACATGTATAACTTCCAATGCCTTTGCTCACTGATCTGAAGACTATTTCTCGGAACTCAAGCTTACGCAAAGTCCCAGCACTAAGACAACGCCTTGAGGGCTTAGATTCTTCAATGTTAATGTGAAGTTGCTTCAGTCAACTGACTGAGATTCAGTCAACTGACTGAGATTCTGTGGACTGTAGCCTGCCAGGCTCCTCTGTCCATAGGGTTCTCCAAGCAAGAATACTGGAGTGGGTTGCCATTTGGGAGATTTGAATTTGGGAAAACAGTCTCACATCACTACTGGAGCTCTGGACTGTTTGGGGCTTCTCCATGTCCCTGATAAGAGAGTGATTGAGGCTCTACCCATCTGAGAAGGAAGTTGCTCCAGAGACAGGCAAATTAAGAAGGGAGGCCCTCCCATGGACACATCTCTCCCTAGCCACTTATTCCCATAGCAAAGCTTGGTTCCTGCCAATATGGAGCACATTGGAACTAGAGAGGAAGGGACGGGGGGAGAGAGGAGTGTAGGGAGAGAAAAGAGATGAGAATTAACAGTGGTCACTGAAAGGTACCATTGTGGGTGATTTCTTTTTTTTTTTTTTTTCCCTCCTTTATGAGTTTTTTGGTGAAAGTCTAGAAAATGAAGCCACTGCACAAGTGCTCATGACGCCGTGCTTCACAGGCACCTCACCCTGGTACCTGGCCAAAGCATCCTACCCATGGAGGGGTGAGTCTCTTGTACATGAAGAAAAGAGACTGAAAAGCCTTTCTTATTTTAAAGCTTGCTAGAGAGGCACATAAAGCTGTTGCAGTCTTTTTAGCAGAAACTGTCAGCCAAAATGAAATGATTAGAGGCTCGCCCCGCCCCCAACCCCCACTCCGCAGGCATGGGGAACAGAGGCTTTGTCAGCAATGGGGAGGGCACCCAGCAGGAAGGAGGGCAGCCAGCCTGCACAGTTCTTCCAAACACTGAGTGCCCACTAGGCATGAGGACAGCAAGAGACTATGAAACACACAGAAACTTACTCCCGGACAGAACATCTGCAATCTTGAAACAAGAAGAGATTTAATGTTTCCATCAGTCAAAGGTAATAGAGAAGTCACCAGAAGAATGTCTGGGGAAGAGGTAAATGCCCAGCAAGAGGATAAATTCACAAACATCAGTGATTTCGGAAACCAATCCCTGGGGTCAGTGTGAACTTTGCTCTGGGTCTGCCACTGTTTTCCCCTGAAATAACGTCCTTTGGAGGCTTGAACTAGTGCCATTTCCCTACCTTTGTTTATTTGTTAAGTACCAGTATACCAAGGAGCCAAAGTCCAGTTGTGCAACAGTACAGAGGACAAAGGCAGCCTGCGTTCCAATTTCTACGACCTGCCACCCACACACCCTGAGGCCCCCCCACCAGCAGCCTGCTCCTCATAGGATTCCAGTAGGTAATGGTACCTAGTGTTCAGTTTGTCAGCAAAATGCACCAAATAAATAAAGTGCTTCATTAAATGTTATCTGAGGACATTTCTAAAACTGAAAGGTTATTTACAAACGCAATTCTTTTTCCCTTGGGACACTTGACCAAAGGCATACCTACTGAAGATGATTCTATGGAGTCCATATCAAAGGTGGGTTTAATTGGGCAAAGTGTTTAAAGAGAGTTCTTTGCCTGGTTTATCTGCTCTGTTAAAACTGTCATCTAACAGAGTAAATAAACAACCTTAATTAATAGACATATGGAAGAAATTATCCTCAAATTAAAATTGCTAATGAATATTTTTCATGACACCTTGGGCTCCTCTTCATGAGGGAGTTTCCTCTATAAGGTAGACTAAGAAATTATCTTCATTTCCTTATTTCCACTTCCTCGAGCTCATCAAAGTCTTTCAAAACCACAAGGGTTCACTGAAGGTTTGCATGCACTGAAGCTTGCATTTCATTTGATGTTGCAATGCACATCAAATGAATCTGGGAGCTAATTTTGAAGAAATGAGGCAGTCTACTGCTTCAGCTGGGACACCCATTCACCTCAGGAAAATAAACTGGTAATGGAGAGAGTGGGTGGCAAACAGACCATCTATGGGCCCCATCTGGTCTATAAACGTGCTTTAGTTGGCTAGCACAGTGTTTTACACATCCAGAAGCCTAACATTTTCTAAAAATCCAGTGATTCTTGAAACACTGGAAGCCGTGGAAGAGTGAGCCGCTATTCCCAAGGAGTAACCACCACTGTACCTCCCCAGTTCCCTGCCACCCCCCACTGCCCATCACAGCACCCGCCATCCTGCCCCAGCACACTCCACTCATTTGTGTGGCCTGCCCAGCCCAGCAGGCATCTGAGTCAGCTCAGTAATGTCCACCCTAAAGAATTCATTGTGAAACCGAGACTCCCTCTTGTGCTCTGGACAGACACCATTTGTCACCTCAGATGTACACATATGGTCCATCCATCTCTCTACCCTGCTTCCCCACCTCATCATCTCTGTCCCTCCATGGGCCTCATCTTCCACCTTTAGGAACTGACTCCCACTGCCACACACACAACAGACACTCACAGCCACCAGCCAAGCACCTAACTTCGCCCCCCACTCTGGGATCTCTCACCGGGTCCAGCATGAAGCAGTTGACTCCATTCACCATGGCCAGGACCAACATGGTGGCACTGCCATAGAGCGCATAGCCAGCAGCCACTAGGTTCCGGCCTGGCTGCAGAGCGTCCTTCTCAGAAGGGTCGTCTTTCGAAATCTAGGACAAGAAAGAAAACAAAACACATTCTTGTTTTGTTCTGTTTTGTGGTTCTTTTTGCAGTTCCTCCCTTAGCAAGATGCATTATCAAGGTGCTCTCCTAATGAAATAGGGCATCTTCCTGGATGGGGGGTGGGCGGGGGCACGGAGGAGCACTTCCTCCACACACCAGTCATATCCTGATTATATTACCACAGCGACCTTCCAACCAAAACCCAAATTTCCTGCATCTGGATCCATCGTTCCAATCTGAGTCCTCCTTCAATCTTACTAATTTGATATTCCCCATTTCTCCATTATCACTCTCAAAAAAAGAGCATGCCTCCATGCCAGCGCCCACTAATTTAATCTTATTACAGGCATCAATGTCTTTCCCTTGCCTACTCTATCTTTATTTAAACAAATTAAAACTGGGCTGCACGGCTACCAGTCTGGCGAGGAAATCAATTTCCTGAGCTCCTGCCAGTTGTGGCACATACTCCAGTGAGCAACATGCTCCATAGTCACACAAAGAAATTCTCAGAAATACAGACACTATCTCTCCAGGGCCATTACCATGCAGAACAATGCTCTCCATGTTTTTAACCATGACTCACAGTAAAAAATACATTTTATATCACAAACCAGTACCAATACAAGTACAAAAATTTAACAAAACAATACTTACACTTAGAACATCACATCTACTCTAACCTCCTTTGTTTTTCATTAAAAACACAGCCCACTGGGTCAATGCCTCAGTTTGTTCCCTAATACTAAGGAAGGGAACAACTTAAGGGCATGGCTCCTAAGCAGTAGCCACTAATAATTATCTTCTTAACAACTGGCCTTTATGGTCCTCAAAACAGCCTCAAACAAATCTTTCTGCTTGAAAACTCTCTACTTGAATTTAAACAGAAATGAAAATGAGCAGTTTCTGCCAATTTCATTTATTCCTTCCCCAACCACAGATTCTAGGGCCTGAGAATAAATAAGGGAACTCACATCATGATACTGGAGATGGAGGTCACCTCAGCAAACACATTCCTGGTAATTTTTCCTATAACTTTTGAATGTGTGACCCAGAGTCCATGTACCTCAGAATCACTTGAGATGTTTATTTAAAATGCAATTCTGGGCCTGTGACCTTTACTAAGTCAGATTTTCTAAAGCGGGCCCTGGGAATCCGCATTTTACCATGCACCATAGGTGACTCTCGCACTGAAGCTTAAGAACTACTCATGTAAAAGGAAGAGTCACAAAAAATCACCTCTTTCCTTTTTTTTTCTCGTATCTCCAAGCTTTGTGTTTAATAGTTTTCATCTAGATGGTTGGTTGGTTTCTTGGCTGGTTGGCTTGGGCCAAGTTATTTGATTTAGTTTGGTCTGTATTCACAGGGTAGTACAGTGCAGCTAAACACAGTATTAAATATTTGAGTTGTTTCCTCAAACTCCAAATTTTACAAGTGCACAACCTTGAAAGAGAAATTGACTTCCTTCAAAACCAGGGATATAATGGGAAGAACACAGGTGGGCTCTAAACATCTCCTCTATCATAACTACTTAACCCTGCAAGTGCAGCACAAAATAGAACAAAGTCAGTATGTAAACAGATAAGCTGACTGGAAGCCCCTGGAGGCTTAGAGTAGTCACGTTCTACCAAGTCCCTCAGAAAGTCACCTCATCCAGAATCATCCATGACTGCCTGTGGCACAAGAAAGAACAAGCTTGTATTTCCCAGATGGTCCATTGGTTAAGAATCTGTCTGCCAATGAAGGGGCTATGGGTTCAATTCGGGAAGAGTCCATATGCCTCAGAGCAACTAAGCCCATGTGCAACAATAAGAGAAATCACAGCAATGAGAAGAAAAAGCACCACAACCAGAGAGTAGCCTCTACTTGCTGCAACTAGAGAAAGCCCTCTTGCAACAGTGAAGACTCAGCACATTTAAAAACTTAAAAAAAAAATTTTTTTTTTAAAGAATTAACTACTTTTCCCTGAAATACTGTCACCAAATGATCTTAACCCTTCAACTTCCTTGCGTGGAATAAGAAATGGTAACATTATCTAGTGATGCTTTAAGGGCCACTTGACTTCACATTCCAGGATGTCTTGCTCTAGGTGAGTGATCACACCATCATGATTATTTGGGTGGTGAAGATCTTTCTTGTACAGTTCTTCTGTGTATTCTTGCCACCTCTTCTTAATATCTTCTGCGTCTGTTAGGTCCATACAATTTCTGTCCTTTATCGAGCCCATCTTTGCATGAAATATTCCCTTGGTATAGTGGAGGTGAAGGAATTCCAGCTGAGCTATTTAAAATCCTGAAAGATGATGCTGTGAAAGTGCTGCACTCAATATGCCAGCAAATTTGGAAAACACAGCAGTGGCCACAGGACTGGAAAAGTCAGTTTTCATCCCAATCCCAAAGAAAAGCAATGCCAAAGAATGCTCAAACTACCACACAATTGCACTCATTTCACATGCTAGTAAAGTAACGCTCAAAATTCTCCAAACCAGGCTTCAGCAATACGTGAACCGTGAACTTCCAGATGTTCAAGCTGGTTTTAGAAAAAGCAGAGGAACCAGAGATCAAATTGCCAACATCCGCTGGATCATGGAAAAAGCAAGGGAGTTCCAGGAAAACATCTATTTCTGCTTTATTGACTATGCCAAAGCCTTTGACTGTGTGGATCACAATAAACTGTGGAAAATTCTGAAAGAGATGGGCATACCAGATCACCTGACCTGCCTCTTGAGAAATCTGTATGCAGGTCAGGAAGCAACAGTTAGAACTGGACATGGAACAACAGACTGGTTCCAAATAAGAAAAGGAGTATGTCAAGGCTGTATATTGTCACCCTGCTTATTTAACTTACGTGCAGAGTACATCATGAGAAACGGTGGGCTGGAAGAAGCACAAGCTGGAATCAAGATTGCCAGGAGAAATAACAATCACCTCAGATATGCAGATGACACCATCCTTATGACAGAAAGTGAAGAGGAACTCAAAAGCCTCTTGATGAAAGTGAAAGAGGAGAGTGAAAACGTTGGCTTAAAGCTCAACATTCAGAAAACTAAGATCATGGCATCTGGTCCCATCACTTCATGGGAAATAGATAGGAAAACAGTGGAAACAGTGGCTGACTTTATTTTTCTGGGCTCCAAAATTACTGCAGATGGTGATTGCAGCCATGAAATTAAAAGACACTTACTCCTTGGAAGGAAAGTTATGACCAACCTAGACAGTATATTAAAAAGTGAGACATTACTTTGCCAACAAAGTCTGTCAAGTCAAGGCTATGGTTTTTCCAGTGGTCATGTCTGGATATGAGAGTTGGACTGTGAAGAAAGCTGAGCGCCAAAGAATGGGTGCTTTTGAAGTGTGGTGTTGGAGAAGACTCTTGAGAGTCCCTTGAACTGCAAGGAGATCCAACCAGTCCATCCTAAAGGAGATCAGTCCTGGGTGTTCTTTGGAAGGACTGATGCTAAAGCTGAAACTCCAATACTTTGGCCACCTCATGTGAAGAGTTGACTCACTGGAAAAGACTCTGATGCTGGGAAGGATTGGGGGCAGGAGGAGAAGGGCACGACAGAGGATGAGATGGCTGGATGGCATCACTGACTCGATGGACATGAATTTGAGTGAACTCCAGGAGTTGGTGGTGGACAGGGAGGCCTGGTGTGCTGTGATTGATGGAATTGCAAAGAGTCGGACACAACTGAGCAACTGAACTGAATTGAACATTTTCTATGATCCATATGCTCAAAAGAAATACAAAGTAATTCCACCTAGTCATGGAGGTGGAGGAACTTTTTTCTAGCCCAAACCCCTTTCTAATGCCCAACCTCCTCCAAACCCCCAGCAAAGAATGCCTTTGTTCAAAAAGAACCTATTACAGTCTCATGTGGATGCTCACAGACCAATGTGCATAAAGCTTGGCAAAAATTAGAAAGCCTCGGACCCTACCTTTTTCTGCTTATCATAGGCCACCACCCTCTGCAGGTATTGCTTTGTTTTAACCCATGCTACTCCATATAGAGCATAAAAGACACCATGGATTCTGGAGACTTGAGGTGGTGGAGGAGAATGTCAGGCACAAGTAGTGTGGGGCTGTCATGTCAACAGTCTTCCCACAGAGGGACAACCCAACCCTCCCTAGAAGTTTTCACAGGGCATTTGGCAGCATCTCCAGTAACTCAGCCAATATTACTCACTACTGTACCAACCTAGTGCACAAAAAATATATATATAAAATGAGGTCCCTGCTCTCAGGGGGTATATAATCTGGAGTGAACATCAGCTGATTTTGCCTGGCCAGCATGCTTCACTCTTCTGCTGACAACTGAACTTTAATCTTCCTTAAGATACCATCCCCCTCACTGTTAGCTCCAATGGTGGGCACATGACCCTGACTTGACCAGTCAGATCATTGCATGCCTAAGGCCACAGTGACTGCTTGAGAGATGGACTCATGACTTAAGTCAAGCCAAGCAGGGCTGATGAGGTGAAATCCCTGTTGAAATTGCTGGACAAGAGTTTTCCATCTTCTTTTACTTATCTATTTATCTTTCGGCTGGGATGGGTCTTCATTGCCGCATGCGGGCTTTCTCTAGTTGCAACAAGTGGAGGCTGTTCTCCCTTTGTGGTGCATGGGCTTCTCATTGCAGTGGCTTCTCTTGTTGAGGAGCACAGGCTCTAGGTGCACGGGCTTCAGTAGCTGCAGCATGTAGGTTCAGTGCAGTGGGCTCTAGGGCATCCGAGCTCTAGAGTGCAGGCTTAGTAGTTGCGGCACGTGGGCTTAGTTGCCCTGTACATGTGAAATCTTCCGGGTCCAGGGATAGAACCCATGTCCCCTGCACTGGCAGGTGAATTCTTAACCACTGGACCATCAGGGAAGTCTAAGTTTTGCATCTTCTGTTTGAGTTACTGAAAGGATTGAATGTAAGCCCAGACCTACTGGGAGCCATTCTTCTACCAGAAAGGAGGGAGCTATAGAGATAGAGAGAACGTGTCCTGTTATGTGAGGGTCTGAGTCCTTGAAAACAGCTGTATTACCCAGTGGACTTTCTAGTTACATACACCAATCATTTTCCAGTCTCTTCCCTTCTTCTTTTCTTTCCTTAAGTTGGTTTGAATTGTGAAACTGTGTGTTGAATATTAATAGAAAAAACAAGTAATATTAATGGCTACTATTTATTGAGCACTTTTTATGGGCCAGGCACTATTTTCATTGCTGTTATGCTTAATTTTCAATATATTCTCCTTATGGATAAGGAAACAAGAGGTTATATTGCCCAAGGTCCCACAAACCTAGTAAGTGTCAATGTCAGGAAGCCATATTCCATATGGCTATTAAGTCTCTCTGTGTCCAGTTAAGGGAAGTGAATTGGATTCTGGAGCTGGTAGAGCACTTCTGAAACTCTGCTTTTAGTTTTGGGGACCAGATATTTTTAATGGATATTAAAAATTAGGATGTATCCAATAGAGGGTAACACACTAGAGAGAGGTCGAAAAATCATCTCACATGAAAGATATTTAACTTAAGATTTAAAAGAAAGGCTTTCCACATGGTGCTAGTGGTAAAAAAAACCCTCCTGCCAATACAGGAGACTTAAAAGAAATAGACTTGGGTTTGATCCCTGGGTCAGGAAGATCCCCTGGAGAAGGAAATGGCAACCCACTCCAGTATTCTTGCCTGGAGAATTCCATGGGCAGAGGACCCTAATGGGCTACAGTCCATAGGGTCGCAAAGAGTTGGAAACGACTGAAGTGACTTCACATGCTTCAAAAGAGAGAGAGAGGAGGGCAAAAAAGCCATGTTCAAGCATGTAAAAGAATCTTATTTTCTAATGACACAAAAGGCCATTATGAGCAACAGGGAGACAGATTTTGATTCAATATTTGGACACACACTCATTCAACACCTCAGGAAAATTCTACCCCTTCTGAATATCTCCAGCCAGAGGCAGGGTGACACTTCTGGAGGTGCCATGGCAGGAACTTCATAGAAACACTGGACCACAGGCCCTAAGAGATCCCTTTGGAGCCTGTTTCCAGGCATCTTGCGGGCAAGACCAGCTCACTGTTGCTGGATTCCAGTTACCAACTGATGTTATGCCACTGAGTGGGTGCACCAGGAAGCTGAATCCCAGCCCAGAACCAGCTCTGCAGAAAGCAGGAGAAAGTGAAAGTGAAAGTGAAGTCACTCAGTCATGTCCAACTCTTTGCAACCCCATGGACTATAGCCTACCAGGCTCCTCCCTCCATGGGATTCTCCAGGAAAGAGTACTGGAGTGGGTTGCCATTTCCTTCACCAGAGGATCTTCCTGACCCAGGGATCAGACCCAGGGATCGGACTGGGGTCTCCCGCATTCCAGGCAGATGCTTTAACCTCTGAGCCAGGAGAGATCTCCTTTAAAACATCAGACATTTCAGTATTTATGCCCTGTAAGCTCTCAAATGGCTTCAAACAATCAACAAGGCTTTTGAAAACTGAAATGACTTAAAGGCAATGTGACACTCATCACCTCTCTCAGTCTTCAAGAGAGTCACTTCAGGTTTATTGAGAAGAGTGTGGAGATGCACTGTTGAGTTCTTCCAGTATTTGTAATTCAAGCTGCTGTTGCAAGCTGTTTTTATTTTTTTCAGTTGATAGTGTCAGTTTCCCAATATTTTTTTTCCTTAAAAGAGTCTTTATTGGGGGAGGGGGCTTGAGGCAGAAACTGGGGCTGGCAAACGTTAACGCTGCTTTAGCTTTGGTTGAGTCATTAACCAAAAGTCTGCCTCTATATGAAGAATTTTGCTACAAAGCTCTCTTGTATACTATAATATTCAGGTCTGCTACCTTGCAGGTAAAATTACATGCCTGCATATCTATACCAAGAATGGAATATTTCATGGTATGACTTGAAAGATTAATTCCCGCCTTTGTCTTTCTGGTATAAGTATTAGAACCTTCAATTACTTAAACTGCCTCCCAGCCAAGACAAATGCAAAATTTATTTCAGTAACAAAAGAAAACTGTCCCATGGTGGTCCTACTTTCCATGTTTGAAAGGAGATTATGTGCAACACTAGACAGCAAGTCACTTTGAAAAGTAAAGCACTATTGCAGTCTCAGTTCTTAAGTTATGGCCTCTATATCCCAGAATGGGGGAGTTGGAGGAACCTTGGAGGTCAGCTGAATTAGCCACCTCATCCATTAAGATGAAGGAAAGGGCTCAGCCTCAAAGGCATCTGTAAAGTTTTATTTCTAAAATAAACAAGACGGCTGAAGACAAGATGACACATTTTAGATTTCATCGTGTTTTATGATGGACTCACAGGTATTTATCTATTTTTCACTTGTCTGTATATTTGAACTCTCTTCCACCAACATCCACCCCCCAGCCCTCCACGCACAGACTTAAAGAGAAGCTTTAGAGGTAGAGTTCCTGCACAGGTCATGCGGGTAGAAGAGACACAGGGCAGAAATCTGGATCCCCATGCTGTACCAGTGTGCTTTCTGTAATTTATAGCAAAGGAGTTTAGGGTCAGCAAACTCCTCCCATAAACCAACAAAGAGTAAATATTCTAGGCTTTACTGTCACAGTCCTTATCACAACCACTTAACCCTGCCTGTGTAGTGCAAAATCAGCCAAAGGCAACATGTAAACAAGCGAGCTGACCATATGCCATTAAAACTTTATTTATGGAGACTGAAAATTAAGCTTCATATAAATGTCACGGGTCATGAAATATTACTCTTTCTTTTTAGCCATTCAAAAATGCCAAAGAGTTATTTTTTGTTCACAGGCCATAGTAATCAGGCAATGGGCTAGATTTGGCCAGGGGAGACCATACTTTGCAGACTTGATTTAGAAAATTTAAAGGATAGTTTTGATATAATCCCTACTGTTGTCACACTCTCACAATTCTCAGTTCACATGGTTATCAGTACTACAGCTATGCACCATCTCTTCCCACCTACCTCTTATTACATTTTCTTTTAACAACTTAATAGATTTTCACTATGCAGTTAATGCTGGAAAAAGTCATAACTTGAGAAATAAGGGTTTTTCTTTTCTGGTGGCTCAGATGGTAAAGAATCTGTCTGTGATGTGGGAGACTTGTGTTTGATCCCTGGGTTGGGAAGATCCCCTAGAGAAGTGAAAGGCTACTTACTCCAGTATTCTTGCCTGGAGAATTCCATGGACAGAGGAGTCTGGCAGGCTACAGTCCATGGGGTCACAAAGAGTTGGACACAACTGAGTGACTAACACTTTCACTTTGGGGCTTCCCTGGTTACTCAGCTGATAAAGAATCTGCCTGCAATGCAGGAAACCTCGGTTCAATTCCTGGGTCGGAAAGATCCACTGAAGAAGGGATAGGCTACCCCCTACATCAAGCCTCATGGGGTTTCATGATGTACAATCTGGCTGTGCCATCAACAGTGACACAGGACTGGATGTTCAACCTTAACTCTACTTTTGATCCCAAACCAGCTGCTTGATCCATTACATTTTACCTTTTTGTAGATGCCAAAGATGGTTCCAATGGACACAAGGCAGTCGATGTTGGATGATCCATCAAGGGGATCAAAACAGACCACATATTTACCCTGAACAGAAAAGAAAGAAAATATTAATACAACTTTGCTTTAAAAATGAATACACTGTAACAAAACAGAGAATATACACTAAGAGGTTAAAAGAAGAAATCTAAGGGGAAATTCAAGAAATATGTGTATTTATACTCTGTCAGGGAAGGTATGAGATGATACACAGAGTGAAAACAATAACAAATATATATCAAAAGATCATTAGGAAGAGAAACACAGAATAGGAGGCATAGATGAAGGTGAGAAATACAAATATTAAATAATAATTTATTATATCGATTTGAATGAATCATCATTCTGGTTTGAGTTTCCTGTCAGTCAAGGAAGAAGAAAAGCAAGATTAGTCACTTCATTCTCTTTATTCATAAGGGAAATGTTAGTTGCTCAGTCGTGTCTGACTCTTTGTGACCCCATGGACCGTAGCTTGCCAGGCTCCTCTATTCATCCATGGAATTCTCCAAGCAAGAATACTGGAGTGGGTACCCATTCCTTTCTCCAGGGGATCTTCCCAACCCAGGGATCAAAACCATGTCTCCCATATTGCAGACAGATTCTTTACTGTTTGAGCCACAGATGTTATAATTTAGGTGAAATAAAGTCAACATTAAGGTCTATAAGAAAATTTTCATGTAGTTCCTACAGATGACACTTGGGGTTACAATGCACAGTTCTCACCCATATTCTTATTATAATTCCCAAAGGAAACAACCCTCAACTGTAGTGGAACTACCAAAGATTCATTCTATGGACAGGATTTTCAGTGGTACTCTGGAGCTGACTGGTATTGGTTCTCAAGAGCCAATTGTGCACGTCTCTTCCCAACTCTATTTTCAGTGATGTCATGTTGATAACTTAAAATCAATTATGGGACACTATTTCACAGTTTCAAGTGACAAGTGCTACAAATGAAAGATTTTTTTTTCTAATAGAGAGACAGTTTACCAGCATATCACTGGAAATTTTCCATCTCCAAGTTAGCCACTTTAATATGTGGTTTTTAAATTTTTGCATCAAATTAAGGCAGTTCTCTGATTCCCTGGCTTCTTGCTCTTAACAAATCCTTCTGGACAATGCAGGAGAAACTGTCATCAGGAAAACAGGAATATGCTTATCACTACAGTACATTGTAATCAGAGAAGTTGGGCTGACAGAGAATATTAAACAGCAAATTCAGTCCTAAAATGAACATGCCCCAAACTGACAAGTACCTTTAGAAACACATCAGAGAACAATATGAACTTCAGTAGTATTTTAGGAATGACATAAAGCTATCAAATCGGATGTGACTCTCCATTTCTCTTATAAAAGTCAGATTGGATATCAGGCAGTATGTTTAAATTGACCTTCTGTTGCTTTTTTCTCATCATACTCCTTCATGTCCTCAATTCATCTCAAACAGGGAAAGATAGTAAGCCATATAACTGCATTTTTCTACTCAAAAGGTATTATTAGTATTATGTGATTGTTGTTCAATAAAACCTGGATATACCCTTTCATTCACTTTTTCAACAATAATCTGTTGTAGATCCCCTACAATGTATCAGGTATTGCATACAGAGAAGAATAGAAATTATTCTCTGCCCTCAAGAAGCAATCAGATTGGAGTGGAGCAGGACCCTATAGGGTTTCTTAGGAGAGATCCTGTCCCCCACCCCTATGTCCTCTGCCTGCCTTTTGTCTGTAGAAAAATACTTTGGCCAAAGAATAAATTCAATCATAGAAGTGACAAAATTCAAAAACAAAAGAAAACAATTAAGGAAGACCAAATAACAGTTTAGTCATTAAACAAAGTCAAGAACCTTCATTTCTTTCTTCTGAGCTATATCCCTTGAGCTGTTTTGCAGATGCTGAATCCCTCACCAGGTAGAAGAAGTTACCTACATGAAAACCAGGCTAACCATCAAGCTTACACAATTATTTTTAAGAACTAGCTTCAAGGAGATGGGAACAAACTGACCCTGGAGTTGAAGATTAGCTGTATTTAAAACAATCAAGATGGCACTGATCAGACCACTACACGGCCAATTTCAAGACTGTCAGAGCCAACTGTGCTGTTCTGCATACAGCTCCTTCCCTCTGCCTATAAGCCCCTGAAACTCCCCTCTAAAAACTCTTGCCCCTAGATCAGCAGCAGGCAGTTTGTTCTTTGAGACATGAGTCCACCTTCTCCCCAACATTACTGGTTTCCGCAATAAAGCTATCTAACCTATTACCCAACACTTGTCTCTCAGTGGGCTTCCCTTGTGGCTCAGCTGAGAAAGAATCTGCCTGCAATGCAGGAGACCTGGGTTCTATTCCTGGGTTGGGAAGATCTCCTGGAGAAAGGAAAGGCTACCCACTCCAGTATTCTGGCCTAGAGAATTCAGGCCTAGTTCTCTGGCCCAGAGAACTATACAATCCATGGGTTGCAAAGAGTCGGACACAACTGAGCAACTTTCACTTTCACTTTTTTTCTCTCAGTATGTGATTCTTGAGCAACATAAGTTTGATAACAAGATTAATAAGATCCCAATGGATTCCAATGCATGAATCACTGATAGGAACTGCCAGCAGTTTAGATTGGCAGGAAGGTTGGTTGTGAAGATTGGAAACTAGGTGAATGGAGATGAAGCAAAGGCTGTAGTTAACAGAAGACAGACTTTGTAGAGCTTTGAACGTGACAATTAAAAGACGTGGAGATAAATATGAAAATATTTGAGTCTCTCCCATGAATGAGCACATAGGAGAGATGATGACAGAATGGACTGTGGAGAAAGCACAGGCAGGAGAGGACAGTCTGGATATGGCAGTGAGGAGGAATCTGTGCAATGATGACTGGTGGTTCAGGAGGGATCTAGGGTGAGTCTTAAGAATCCAGCTTGTTTGAACAAGTGGAGTCATTGATGAAGCCAGAAAGAAAAATGATTACATTAAAACCCTCAGCAGCATGGGAGCAGACCCACCCTTTTCTCAGGTTCAACTATGATGGCATGTTTGTCTTCTTCTGACACAAGAACACAGGTGGCAAAAGATGACTTTAACACATTAACAACCAGATCATTGGAGAGGACATCCAGCTTCTTCACTTGATCTCCCGTCACATTCGTAGTGCCAGCTATTCCATAGCTAGAGGGGAAAAAAGCCACAAAAAGATAAGCCATGAACACCAGAATGTTAATGCATCTATAAAGTCACTAAAAGAGAGCATTTGGCATGGTTTAGAAGAAATGAAGGGAGATGCATGGTTTGGGAGAAACAGAATGAGAAGGATGGCCATCTATCTGGAATGGCTTCTGGAAGGAAGGCAATATGGTCACTCACTCACCTGTCCAATGCCTAGCATGATAACCAGCACAGCTTTGTGGTTAAATCCATGTTTCTCAGCCTTTTTTTCATTATGGCCTAAGGAGGCTTACTTTTTTTTTCTCTAACACACTCCCCCAGGAAAATTTAATATTACAGATGCAGTGTGTCTATTTACACACTATATGTCCATATGTTTCATACCTAAAATGACTGTTTTGTTCACCACCACCAATAACCAATTTTTACCCCTGAATGCATGAGTTTATGCACAATGAGTTAGGTGAGAGACAAAGCAAGTAAAGAAACCTTCTGTGTGGGAAGGAGCCTGAGATGGGAACTAAGCCAAGGGATCTATGGATTTATAGCTGACAAGATCCTAAAAGAAAATAAATATTGACAGATCTCACCACCTCCTTTTATAGAGGAAGGTCACTCTAAGACACCTTCTCTAAACTGGAGCAGCAGAGCAGAGGTGAGAAGCTCACTTTGATTTCCAGGCCAGGCCCCTCCTGGTGGAACCTCACAACCTCCAGCAGGAGTCCTAGGGGCTGGAGGGAGTGGAAGTCCGAAGTCCTTACTTTATTTGCAAGGTACCTGCAAATCAGTAACTGTGGAATTCCCAGAAACCAAATAGTTGGTCCAAAGTAGAGCCTACTTTGTTAGAGTAAGGGAAGAAAAGGGTTGTCATAGCCTGGGGTTGAATAGGAACACTGAAAGGAGGGGAAATGTTTTTGAGGAAGAAAGCACAGAACATGAGAAGAGGTTGGATGTGGAGAGGGAACGAGTAAGAGCGTTGAAGATAGTGCCAAACATCTGAGAGTGGGCGTTACGGGGCACCCTGGCTGAGATTGCTGGGAGCACTTATCTGGGGACTGACTGTCATGGTGTTCACTGCTTCAACTCTTGAAGATGCGTTTTCTCTACGTGTAACTTGGAAGACTCTGGCTGGCCAAAACTGAGCCAGCACCCAAATGGCTCATCTGGCCTGACTCTCTCCAGGAAGTAACTCCAGTTATCACCGAGCCCATACTCCAGTGTCGTCTCTTTCAGCATCATTCTCCCGCCCACCTGGAAACATCATCTCATCCCTCCAACCCTCCTCTGCACCCTTTTCTTTTCATTGTGTCACTCCTATTTCATGAATGAAAGACCAAGGGGTCTATCAGACTTGCAGCTGAGGTTTTGCTTCTCCTCCCACACAATCTCTTTTTCACTTCAATTGTGAGGCTGATGCTGATGAAGAAGGAAGGCAGCCAAATTCTGGGTTGAACTAGGGCCTGGCTGGACCCAACCACTCACTGGCCTCCATCTCCCTCAACAGCCCTACTGGCACCAATTGGCTGTCTTTCCTAGCCTGACATTTCCACCATTAAAATCATCACTAATTCAAAAGGGCAAACAACATTGATGGAAAAGAATATGGGCTTCCTGACAGAGACCTGGCTCAGCCCTCAGCTCTACAAATCCTTTGCTTTCTCTGAGCTCTCCTTTTCACTCATGAACATGGAGGGCAATGATGCCTCATGGGGCTGTTAAAGGATTACACATATCACATATACACAAAGGGTTTAGCACAGCCCTTGACTCTCAATGTTAAATCCCTTGTTTGCCCACTAAAAGGAGCACTCATTAAGAATCTGCAGTACTATGGGAGGATTCTCAAGACCCCCCTTGCTTCACCCATCATCATGTTGCCATGATTGTTTAACTTTTAATTCCATGAGGATGAGGACAGAAGGGTATGTTTTCTCCCACTGTGTCCCAGCTTCCATCACATAGTAGGCCCTCAAGCAATACTTGCTAAAAAGTATCCACTGAAGAGAATAGAAACTCAAGCCTGAAGAAATGAGTATAGTAATCAGTAGACTTCAAGGTCACTCCACACCCTGGAGTGTGGAGGAAACCTCTGGCACAGTCCCCAGAGGGACTGGCCTATGGGGACAGCTCCAGGGAGGCCTGGGGGGCTGGGACAGGTGGATGAGCCACCAAGGCAAGCATGGGCAATATCTATTTTCCATGTTCCACCTGCTCAGGCACCTGGCTCAGTGAGATGGGTGAAGAGCAGTCAGGCCTCAGCCCTCTCACTCAAAATCTTCCCAGAGGTCTGTGCGATTATTTATTCTGCAAATATTTTTTGTCCCCACTGTACTGAGTGCTGGGGTTACAGTGCTAAACAAGATGCCATTCCGCATCTAACCCTCATGGAGCTTAAGTGAGGAGTGAGTGAGGAAAACAAGAAATCAATACATCTGAATGAATAAGATAATGTCAGAAAGTGACAGGTGCTCTCATTTTAATAAAAGGAAACAAGGTGCTGGGGGACGGCTGGGAAAGGGTCAAGATGGTCAAGGAAGATCTCACTGCGAGGGAGCAGTTCCAGCTGAAGGATACTCTGGATGTTTTCCAAACAAAAATGAAGCTATGACAAAGCCCTAAGAGAGTCCAAATAAGCCAGCCAGTAATGATTCCAAAGAACAGCTCTGGGTTGGTAATTTATCCAAAGGACTTTGTTTTTCACATATTTCCAAATGGGAGGGGTTGCTCTGTGCACATTTATACAAGTGACTTTTTAAACCTCAAAGTCTTTCCCATGCTGTGGGCTACAAGAGGCTGTAGTCAGCCTCAGGGCAGCTGGCTCATCCAGCCAGGACCACCAGCCAGGTTCCACACTGCTGTTCTAGGGTTATAAGGTGGCTCCTGCCCTGGGGTCACACCACCTCTCATGGGGAGTCAGGAGGGGCCATATAACAGCTGCAGGGTGAACACTGTGGGGGACACTCACCACACCAGAACCCAAATGGCCATCTTCATGGCCAAACCATGCAGACCTCTGCGATGGCCCTGCCTCCCTGCCTGGACAGGGGTCACCTCTCCATCCTCCTCTTTACCACTGTGGAGGCTCCCTCCTCTGTTCTAACCAGAAAGATCCTTCCCCATCTTTCCTCCAGTTGCCTGTGAAGCATAAAAAAAAAATGGAGATTATTCTGGGCCCCTTAAAGTCAAGATTCAGGCACTTTCTAGGACATCTTGTGGGAGGGTTTCCCTTAGTGAGACCTTGTGTTAGGAAGGTCTTCCAGAAGGATCAGGAAAGTGGCTCTAAGGTAGAAACAGGCTTCAGAATGAAGAATTCCTGCCATCTCAGTAGTGATGATATCGGAGTCAATACCCCCATCACCTTGGTTTCTGTACGGTGCCCCTTAGCGTGTGAAGTTAGCTTTATCTCACACAACCATGCTTCATCCTGCCCAGGAATGACGAGCCAGGACTAAGCAAATGTTCAGTCACGCTTCCCCCAAGACGCCTCACGAGAGTTCCCCAGAAGGGAAGCAAGACCTGGACAGTACATATTCTATGAATCAATGAAAAGTCAGAAGCAGGAAAGGCTTCTGCGACTTTTTTTTTTTCTTTTTTTACTTTTTGGCCACACTGCCCTGGCATGTGGGATCTTAGTTCCCCGACAGGGATGAAATCATGCAGAGTCTTCCCTGGACCGCCAGGGAAGTTCCAAGGCTTCTGCAACTTTGACAGAAGAAAAAGGCCCTAAGAAAATCCTCAAGGAACTAATTAGCTGAAGAACAGAGTTTATTTTCTTCAAAAGTTTTCAGAAAATCCTTTAGAAGCAATGCTGCTGCTGTTTAGTTGCTAAGTCATGTCTTTGTGACCCCATGGACTATAGCCCTCCAGGCTCCTCTGTCCATGGGGATTCTCCAAGCAAGAATACTGGAGTGGGTTGTCATTTCCTTCTCCAGGAGGATCTTCCCTATCTAGGGATCAAACCCGGGTCTGCTGCTTGGAAGGTGGATTCTTTACCACTGAGCCACCTGGGAAGCTCCTTAAAAGCAATACCCTTCTGCATTTTGATCAGTCATCATTCCATCAAAGGTCCCAAAGGATAGAGCCTTCACTATATAACCTGATGGCCACAGGCAGCAGCACAGGGAAAGGCAACAGCATCAAGGGCTTTCCTCCATGAGCTAGGACCCTAGACCGTGAGGGTTCAAATCCCAGCTCTGCCACATGCTGAACAATATTGTGTCGATCTCTTAGCATCTCTGATCTTTGGTAAAATCGGAATTTAGTGTATCTATGGCACAGTATGTAGAGAAGGTGTGTAAATGGGTTGACATCAGTAAAGGACTTAGAACAGAGACTGGCGCCAAGGAAGTCGGCAGGAATCAGAATCCCACCCCTAACACCCCTCAGCAGGAATACAACCCTGCTGAGAAGCACCAGAGTGACCTTGGGCTCAAACTCCGCCTTTTATTCTTGCTGATTGCATGATTTCCACCAAGTTGTCTCAGCTCCCTGATGGTTCATTTCTAGGCTTTGTAAGGACGAGGACTAACCCACCTGATGCACCTGGTTCATAGAAGCCAGTGGCAGCCATCACCGTTCTTAATGGAGCCCCACGTGTGGTGCTGTGTGTGCCTGTTCCACAGGAACCCACTAAGTACCAGTCGGCTGATGAGGGGGAGGGGAACTACTTCTGAACCAGTTTTTCAGGCAGCTTCTGGGAAGACAGCCAATGCAGAACAGTGTCACAGACAGCTAAGCAAAAGAAAGTGTTCAAAGTTCACATTTGACTAACTGGGAATATTATTTCATTTCAGATACTTATGACATGTCACCTCAATTTTATTCATATTAGTTGGCCCTGCAGCCCAAGTTGTTCAGGGTGGCACAGCATTCTATCAAGGTTTATGTCTCCGTGACTGTTCATTTTTAAATCCCTGGTGGCACAAAGGTTCTCCGAGCTTGGGAAGAAAAACTCTCTGGAGTTTAGGAAGAAAAATCAACTTGAGAAGCTGCTGTCTGTACTCTCTCTCTCTCTTGCTCTCTCTCTCTCTCTGTTTTTTTTGGCTACACCATGCAGCAAGTAATCTCTCTTCCTTTATGCTTACTATATAAAAAAATGTGAAACAGCTATAAGTCACTTTAATTCACATGGTGGGAAACTAGAAGGATAGGTTCATTCGACAAGTGTTTTCAAATCCTTAGAAATTTGGACTAAATATTAGCATGTTTTTCTTTTTTCATATTTGCATACAGTTTCTAGAGCTGTTTTACAGCCATAAAGTCTATGATTACTGATGGTCTGGGAAAGTCTCCTTTAACATTCCTGAAGCACCTCCCTAGATACAAGGACCAGAGTCAGGGCCACACTTAAGAAAACTTTCGATGACTTCCTTGATTTGCTAACTAACTAGATCTTTTCCTTCTGAGGTCAGCATGGCCATGTAAAGTTCTTGAGTTAGCATGCACCAGAGCCAAGGGGGAAGAGCTCATCTTCACAGGAAAAAGGGAGGCAGATTGTTATTTAACCCTTATTGCTATAGCTGACGGTAACCAGACTTGTTGATTGATTCTGAAGTAAATGACCAACCATTCATCCAACCCAGAAAGTCCAAAGGTCAGGTCAGAAATACAGTCTTCCCTGGGTATCCTGGGGTTTGCATCCACGAATTCTCACCTGTGGTTAATGGAACCCAAGATTACTCAGGGCAGACAGTACTCAAACATTTTATCTAAGGGACCTGAGCATCCATGGATTTTGGTAGGTGTGGGATGTCATGGAACCAATCCCCTGTGTACATCTAGGGACAACTGTACTTTGAAGAAGAGGTGCCAACCAGAGCAGCTTCAAAGGCTGCAAACCCCAATGTTGGCTTAAGTTCATGCCAGCCCAAAGTGTGTTCATAGTAAAGTAAAGCAAATGTCGCTCAGTCGTGTCCGACTCTTTGCGACCCCATGGACTATAGCCTACCACGTTCTTCCATCCATGGGATTTTCCAGGCAAAAATACTGGAGTGGGTTGCCATTTCCTTCTCCAGGAGATCCTCCCAACCCAGGGATTGAACCCAGGTCTCCCGCGTTGTAGGCAGACACTTTACCGTCTGAGCCACTGGGGAAGTCAAAAGTGTGCTCATAGGATGGTATCAAATCCTCACAGAAATTAAACAGCAGAGCCACCAATCTGAGCTCAGCTCCATCTCTCTCCAAAATATGCTCTTAAAGCCAGATGGTCAACACCAAAATCAGACTGATTATATTCTTTGCAGCCAAAAATGGAGAAGCTCTATACAGTCAGCAAAAACAAGACCAGGAGCTGACTGTGACTTGGATCATGAACTCCTTATTGCCAAATTCAGACTGAAATTGAAGAAAGTGGAGAAAACCACTAGACCACTCAGGTATGACCTAAATCAAATCCCTTATGACTATACAGTGGCAGTGAGAAATAGATTTAAGGGACTAGATGTGATAGATAGAGTGCCTGATGAACTACAAATGGAGGTTTGTGACATTGTTCAGGAGACAGGAATCAAGACCATCCCCAAGAAAAAGAAATGCAAAAAAGCAAAATGGCTGTCTGAGGAGGCCTTACAAATAGCTGTGAAAAGACGGGAAGTGAAAAGCAAAGGAGAATAGGAAATATATAAGCATCTGAATGCAGAGTTCCAAAGAATAGCAAGGAGAGATAAGAAAGCCTTCCTCAGTGATCAATGCAAAGACATAGAGGAAAACAACAGAATGGGAAAGACTAGAGATCTCTTCAAGAAAATTAGAGATACCAAGGGAACATTTCATACAAAGATGGGCTCAATAAAGGACAGAAATGGTAGGGACCTAACAGAAGCAGAAGATATTAAGAAGAGGTGGCAAGAATACGCAAAAGAACTATACAAAAAAGATCTTCATGACCCAGATAATCATGATGGTGTGATCACTCATCTAGAGCCAGACATCATGGAATGTGAAGTCAAGTGGGCCTTAGGAAGCATCATTAAGAACAAAGCTAGTGGAGGTGATGGAATTCCAGTGGAGCTGTTTCAAATCCTGAAAGATGATGCTGTGAAAGTGCTGCACTCAATATGCCAGCAAATTTGGAAAACTCAGCAGTGGCCACAGGACTGGAAAAGGTCAGTTTTCATTCCAATCCCAAAGAAAGGCAATGCCAAAGAATGCTCAAACTGAGGCACAACTGCACTCATCTCACACGCTGGTAAATTAATGCTTAAAATTCTCCAAGCCAGGCTTCAGCAATACGTGAACTGTGAACTTTCAGATGTTCAAGCTGGTTTTAGAAAAGGCAGAGGAACCAGAGATCAAATTGCCAGTATTCGATGGATCACTGAAACAGCAAGAGAGTTCCAGAAAAACATCTATTTCTGCTTTATTGACTATGCCAAAGCCTTTGACTGTGTGGATCACAATAAACTGTGGAAAATCCTGAAAAAGATAGGCATACCAGACCACCTGACCTGCCTTTTAAAAAACCTGTATGCATGTCAGGAAGCAACAGTTAGAACTGGACATGGAACAACAGACTGATTCCAAGTTGGAAAAGGAGTATGTCAAGGCTGTATATTGTCACCCTGCTTATTTAACTTATATGCAGAGTACATCATGAGAAACGCTGGGCTGGAAGAAACACGAGCTGGAATCAAGATTGCTGGAAGAAATATCAATAACCTCAGATATGCAGATGACACCACCCTTATGGCAGAAAGTGCAGAAGAACTAAAGAGCCTCTTGACAAAAGTGAAAGAGGAGAGTGAGAAAGTTGGCTTAAAGCTCAACATTCAGAAAACTAAGATCATGGCATCCAGTCCCATGACTTCATGGTAGATAGGGAAACGGTGGAAACAGTGGCTGACTTTATTTTTCTGGGCTCCAAAATCACTGCAGATGGTGATTGCAGCCGTGAAATTAAAAGACACTTACTCCTTGGAAGGAAAGTTATGACCAACCTAGACAGCATATTCAAAAGCAGAGACATTACTTCGCCAACAAAGGTCCGTCTAGTCAAGGCTATGGTTTTCCCAGTGGTCATGTATGGATATGAGAGTTGGACTGTGAAGAAAGCTGAGCGCCAAAGAATTGATGCTTTTGAACTACGGTGTTCGAGAAGACTCTTGAGACTCAGTCCCTTGGACTGCAAGGAGATCCCACCAGTCCATCCTAAAGGAGATCAGCCCTGAGTGTTCATTGGAAGGACTGATGTTGAAGCTGAAACTCCAATACTTTGGCTACCTGATGCGAAGAGCTGACACATTGGAAAGGACCCTGATGCTGGGAAAGATTGAGGGCAGGAGGAGAAGGGGACGACAGAGGATGAGATGGTTGGATGGCATCATCGACTCAATGGACATGGGTTTGGGTAAACTCCGGGAGTTGGTGATGGACAGGGAGGTCTGGCATGCTGCGGTTCATGGGGTCGCAAAGAGTCAGACATGACTGAGCGACTGAACTGAACTGAACTGAAAGCCCCCCATGTTTCTGTTCTACTAAATCAGGTCCTGGTTTTCCTTCTCTGCCTATCTCAGGATGAATGTGTCAAAACCCAAAGGCCTAATCTTAAGTCACTTCTTCATACCCAAATTCCAGACTATTGCCACTAACTGAAGGCTGGATAATATCTCCAATAGGATGCCCCTCTCACACCTCAAGTTCAGCATCTCCATAATGTCGGCATCATCTTCCTAGCCTTCTCTAGCCTCTAAAACTCAGCCCCTCCTTTGGAATTCTGGTTTTATTTTCACTGTTTTGTGTTTTAACATCACAGCCCTGATCTCAGTTGCTAGGATCTGCTCTTTGAGAACCTCCCTCACTATCCTTCTCCCCCAGTCCCCACTGAGACTTCTCCCAGGTCCCCCCATCTCCTCTAATCCCATAGTTCTGAATCCTGCTGGGTTTCCACGTCTTCACTTTCCCTCTTCTAACTCTGTACTTCCAGTCATAGCTACCCCAGATGAATCTCCAGTTGTGCCACTGCCCCACTCAAAAACCTGTACCTCTCTCCTTTGGTCAGTCCCTCAAAGATAAAGTATTCACCCTTGCCACATAATGTTCCCCCAATGCACTCACAATTTAACATCCACAAATGCTCCGTCACTACATTACATGAAGGGTTCCAGGTTTCAGTCAAACCAAATAAGCACCTTTTCCAGAAATATCTTCCTAGCTTGTACCTTTCCTCAGACGGCAGCCCAGCCAACAGGCCTTATGACCAGCTTTGCCTGCCCACTGCAAATGCCCATCTTGCTGGGCCACCATCTTTCACATCCACATATTTTTGCCAACTATACAAAAGTATCTTTCAGAATCTCTACTGCTGGGACTTTCCTGGTGGTTCAGGGGTTAAGACGCCATGCTCCCAATGCAAAGGTCCCAGGTTTGATCCTGGTCAGGGACCTAGATCCCTCATTCTGAAAGGAAGACCCCCCGCAAGTAGGAACCAAGATCTCGAGTACTGCAGCTAAGCCTGGAATCATCTTCCTACCTTTCTCCAGCCTCTAAAACTCAGCTTATGTGGCCAAATCTCTTTTGAAAAGATTCTCTATTGTATTCTAACTCTATACATGTAATATTTTCCCTAAAGCATAAGCTCTGTATCTTTCTCATCTCTCAGTAACTTCTAAAATTTAAGAGAGAGAGCTCCAGGCTCTGTGTTTAAACTCCTGATCTGCCTGATGAGGAGTCAGGGCTGACATCCATAAACTGGTCCCACAAGGTTCTTGCAAGTCTGCAATCATCTTGTCCCTTTGGCTAGATACCCTACTAGGGCAAGTCGGCAGCACTAACAAGTTATTTGCAGGTACGCTAGCCTTTTCATCCAGAATATCAAAGCCGATAATAAGCATAATTTGGAGCCCAAGTTAAGATCTTGTCTTATGGCCCCCTCCCCAACTACATATGATACAGAGACAGTCAAACTTACTTTCCCACAGGAGTACTGAATGTTCAGGTTCTACCCTTTCTCCGTCAGCCATCCACAGGACCATGTGAAATGCCCATTTCATGGGTACAATGCTCTTTGAAATAGTGAAAGACCAGTGACACGCCCAAATATACGGGAAATGTCAAATAGCTCATGTACAGTGGAACACTGTGTGTGCTAAGTCACTTCAGTTGTGTCCAACTCTTTTCAGACTTATGAACAACAGTCTGCAGGGCTCCTCTGTCCATGGGATCCTTCAGGCAAAAATACTGAAGTGGGTTGCCATGCCCTCCTCCAGGGGATCTTCCTGACCCAGGGATCAAACCTGGTTCTCCAATGTCTCCTGCACTGACAGGTAAGTTCTTTACCACTAGTGCCACCTGGGAAACCCTAGTGAATAGTATGCAGCAGTTAAAAAGGAGGAGGTGAGTTTACATGCCCTGACACTGGAGGATGCTCATCATATAGAGTTGAATAGTGAAAGTAAACTGCAGAAAGGCATGTCAAGTGTGATCCCATTTTGTTTGCTGTTTACAAACAGTCACATGGAAGTGCTTATCATGTATAAATTTATATGAATATAGAGAAGTATTTAGTAAAAAAAGAAACCCAGTAAATTATGAATAGTGGATACCCCAGGAAATGGATAAAGGTGGGTCTCACTTTTCCCCTTGTGTTCTTCTGAGTGGTTTGAATTTTTGTTGAGTAACATATAAAGGGTTTCCCTGGTGACTCAGATGGAAAGGATCTGCCTGCAATGCAAGAGACCCAAGTTCAATAACTGGGTCAGGAAGATCCCCTGGAGGAAGGCACAGCAACCCACTCCAGTATTCTTGCCTCGAGAATTCCACAGACAGTAGAGTCCATGGAGTTGCAAAGAGTTGGACACAACTGAATGACTAACACACACACACACACGCACAACATATAAAGGAATTTATAATTATAGCAAAAACTATTTTTTAACCTAGTGCTTACAGGTGTCTAGTTTTAAAAATATACACAATTCATACAGCCAAAATTGGCACCCTTTGTCCAGGTTCAACTAATATCCCACTACCTATGGTCCCACTATCTGAGGTTACTTATAAGGTGGGAAAAAAAGAAATGAAGTCATTTAGTCATGTCCGACTCTTTGCAACCCCATGGACTGTAGCCTGCCAGGCTCCTCCGTCTATGGGATTTTTCAGGCAGGAGTACTGGAGTGGGCTGCCATTTCCTTCTCCAGAGGATCTTCCTGACCCAGGGATCAAACCTGGGTCTCCCTCATTGCAGGCAAATGCTATACCAGCTGAGCTGAGCTTAGGGAAGCCCTAAGGTGGGAAAGATGCACCTCAAAGCAGATCTTGCGTTTCTGAGTCTCTTTGGGGTTGTGAAAGGTGCTGACACATTTTTAAATAATACAAAAATGACAAGCAGTCTTTTTTAAAACAGTAGGAAATCCTATGGATAGAGGAGCCTGGTGGGCTACAGTGCATGGGGTCGCAAAGAATCGGACCTGACTGAGTTACTTTCACTTCCCTTCACTTTTTAAATAAGCCCCCTGGTTTTCAAAGTCAGGTAAAGCTGTGAGGACACTTTTACTTATTGTATGTTACATTTAAAGTAAGAATTTAATTGAATGTTTCCTAAAGTAAAGTCTCCTTAGACATGTATTGAGAAGGTCCATAGGTGAAATAGTAATGGAGTCACCACCTCCCTAACATACTTCCCAATCCCTCTCCCATCAGGGCCCAACTTTGCTTGACATCTGCAAATAAATGATGATAAACTCTTGCCTTAAGAGTCAGCTTGGATAGATTGGGAGTTTGGGATTGACATGTACACACTGTTATATTTAAAATAGATAACCAATAAGGACCTACTGTATAGGACAGGGGACTCTGCCAATACTCTGTAATAACCGAAATGGGAAAAAGTTTTTAAAAAGATACATACATATGTATAACCGAATCACCTTATTGTACAACTGAAACTAGCAGAACATTGTTAATAAACTATACTCCAATATAAGATAAAAAAAATTTTTTTAAGTTAGCTCTACCAAGCCATACCATAAAACCAAAGGTGAAGAACTGACGAGATAAGGAATCCAGGTTTCGGGGCTGGGCTTTTTCAGCAGCTATGAGCACTGTGTACAATGCTTATGAAGTGCTCCTAAGTATGAGAAATACTAGGAAGGAGTATGAGCAATCTGAAAACCTAAGTATCCTTCAGCTAAAGTGAGGACCAGTCTAAACATAAAATACTTGTGCACACCAGAATAAACCAAAGGGTATTTGTCTTAGTAACGTAAAAGCCTCACAAGAAGGTACCTGTTGAATCTCTGCATCCTGTCATTCTTTTACTATGCACAATGTGATCTGCAGACCAGCAGCCCTACTACCACAGAACTTAGAAATCCAGCATCTCAAGCCCCACCCCAGACCTTCTGCAGCCCCGTGCACACCAGCACTGAAGCCCTGACGGCGCTAAATACTGCGGGCTTCCTCTCAGCCTCCTCCCAGCCTGGCTTACCCATTGCTTCTTAACAAGACTTGTTCAGGGTCAAGGAGATACTCAATTAGAAACCTGACTTGGGACCCCAATTTCAAAGGGAATGAAAGCAAAAGGATAGAAAAACGGAAAGGGAGGCACGGGGACCAAGCACTTTCCCATTAGAGGCTAGGGTGGGTGTGGTGGGCAGGTCAGGTGCCCATGGGGCTAGTCAGTTTCACCAGGAGGAGGCCGAGAGAGGTGCCAAGGCTGCTCAGCCCAGGGTCGCCGGTTGCAGGGTGGAGGCAGGTATGGACTGTGAGACAGTCCCCCGAGGTGGGCACCCACAAGCTTGAGGGAGGGGGGAACTAGAGCTTGAGTGTGGTTTGAGCTTCTGCAGAGGAGCTACCAGAGACAGTGTGTGGGGATCTCAGCTATCAGAGAGACAGACTGACAGCAGGGGCAGAAGACCAGACATCGTACTGCCTGGTAGATCCCCAGCCAGAGAGAAAGAGGACTCTGCCAGGGTGGGGGCTGGGGGGTACAGAAGCCTGACTCACAGGTGCGCGATGCCCGCCTTGCGCACGGCAGTGGAGATGGCTTTGACCGCGGTGCAAAGCGAGTTGAGCAGTTGGGTCATCTCGCCCGTGCCGCGGGCCTTCCTGCCCTCTTCCATGACGAAGCGGGTCACGGTGACGATATTGGTGTCGAAGGGTGCCTGGTCCGTCATGCTGGGGCCCGGTTGCGGCTCGCTGGGCGACAGGTGCGGGCGGTGGAAAGCGGTGGGACGCGGCCGCAGCACAGAGTCAGCGCAGCGGCTCGGGAGCGGGCCAGGCTCCACCGGGGGCCGGTAGCCTATAGGCGCGGGTCACCGGCCTCCGCCCCCTGGAACACCTCCGCGCCCCGGACCCCGCCCCTCCGACTGCGGCCCCGCCCTCTCCGGCCCTGTATGACGTCCGGGATCCTCGTCCAGTCTCAGTTCCCCCAGCCGCAGGGTGTACCCCCGCCTCGTGCCCCGCCCCACCCCCACCTCCGCTTCCTCACTGCCGCCGCGCCACGCCTCTGCCCAGCTGCCTCCAGCGTGGTAGAGCGCTACTCTGGGCCGTGGTCCTTTTCAGTCCGCAAGACGACCTGGCAACGGAGGTGCAATCCTGATTCCCGCCCTACCACGCTAAGATAGAAAACGGAAGCTGGGAAGGTTAAGCGCGGTGCTCAGTGCAGCGAGGCTAGTGAGTGAGAAGCCCGCGCTGCAGCCCAGCTGCTCCAGGTTCAGGCTCTAACCGCTGTGCTTCCCACCGCCACCGTCGTCTGCTCCCTGCCCTCTATCCACCCCTGCTTGTCCTGTCGTCTGATTCTTCTGACCACCTTCAAGAGACTGGATTCCTCTGTTCCTTACTGTCCGATGGCTTGGTTTTGGATCCTTAATTCAGATCTGTTCTCAAGATTCCTGTAGTCTGAGAGCTATTAAAGGGACCTGTTAATGCGAGCTGCTGTGCCAAACCCACAGTAAGGCCAAACAAAGTGAAAGAGTCTGAGTTTGGAGCAGAGAAAGGTTTATTGCAAGGCCATGCAAGGAAACAAGGTGGCTCGTACCCTGAAAAGCTTCCAGCTCCTCAAAGCATTTTGGCAAAGCATTTTTAAGGGCAGATTTGCGGGGGGCGGGGGGCCGCAGGGGGCAGTGGCAGGGCTATGCGCTCATCGTCATCAAGCAGTTTCTTCATTTGGTGGAGGGGTGGAGGGAGGCGGATTCATGTCTACAAAATAACTCAGGAAACTTGTATCAAATACTGTTATCTATATTATCTAGGTACTTCAAAGAGGAGCTGATATGGGGGAAGGCCTCAGAAAGTCCTGCTGGTCCTGGGTAGAGACCTTCCTTTCCAGTAACTGCACTTGGCAGAGAAAATGTTCACAGACCCAGGAAGGGGTGTCCTGGATACCACACTGAGATCAGGGGCTCTGAGGCCACATCTGGAGGGTTTTGTAGGCGCATTGCTTCTGTCCTAAGGCAGTTCATGCACTTATTCATGGAACATTTACTGAGCATGTGCTATTAGTGAGACCTTGCTTTGAGAGCTAGCCCTTGTCTCCTTACAAGCACCCCAAAAGATGGGCCCACTGAGTTCTGTACAATTTCTGGCAATTCTGGTAGGACATGTGCCCTGGTCAGGGACAAGGGGAGCTGGCCACACTGGAGTGAAGTGGACTAATTTGCTTCTGATTTTGGTCAGATTGTCCAGGTCCTCCTGGGCAGACATCATTCTGTTGGGTGTCTACTGGTTCAGACTGTTCGCTGGCTCAGTCTCTGTGAGCCAAGTGGCCACCTGCACAACTCTGTTCAATGCCAGTAGACTTCAGAGGGTGAGTAGAATTCAGAACTGGTGCTACAATGGCTGGGGATGTCAGGATAGCCTCACCTTTTAGACCAGAATTTGAGAAGCACTCAGTTGGGCTTGGGTTTCTGATTTCACCCTGGGTTCCAGACCAGGTCCTGATTTCTATCACTGGGAGGTTGCATTCCTGCCACTAAGGAACCAGAGGTCTCTGTGAATGAGAACTCCCTTCCTACTACTGTGAGAGGTTGCATTCCTTCCGGTGGGAGACTGCAGACCTCTGGTTTAGAAGCCACCTTTTTCTGTGATGAGGGTGGGGGGCAATTTGAGTCCCTTTTCAATAAGAAACAAGAGACTTTTGCATGCAGGGAACACATGGGTGGATAAGGTTCTTGAACTCACCCTTTCAAGTGGCAGAAGCTGACTACTAAACTGGGGTTCGAGTTCTGAGGCTTTGGCTGCAGGTCTGGGTTCACTCTGGTTTAGAGTCATAGGGTTCTAGTTTATGTTTTTGCCTTGTTTGTCTCGTCTTCAATGTCTGATTGTCTTATCTGTTAATAAATTAATTGAAATTGAGTTCCTTAGCAACCATAGGAAAATCTACTTTCAGGCTCAGGACAAGCAAACTCTGGTATCTATAACTCACATTAGTCAGCCCTTGAGAATGGCTGACTGTGGTACATCAGAATGGAAAACAACTTTTCTGTTCCCAATTGTTGTTCATCGGAATGTATTGTAAATTGGAAATCTTTGCGGTATTAACCCATTCAAAATACCAGATGGCGTTTCTCAGGAATGTTGCCTGGCCCCAGTCCTCAATAGAAAATCAAGAAAAGTGGCCAGAAGATAGGTCTCTAAATTGCAACACCGTCCCGCAGTTGGATCTTTATTGCAAAAGATTAGAAAAGTGGAACAAGATCCCATTAGTACAGTGCCTTATGGGGCTGCAGCAACACCAAACTCAGCCCAGTCACCAGATCTGGAGACCAGCTACAGGAGTGGTGCCCACCACTGACCTACATGGGATTCTGTAGAGACTGGGCAGGGCCCGACTTGAGCATCATCAAAGTCTCCTACTTAAAGGGGCAAAGGCTGCTGCCTGGAGACCTATAAATGGGAAAAGTCAGAAACACTCAACAGGAGGCAATGAAAACCCATCAACATTCTTAGAGAAGGTAGAGAATGCCTCTGACAGTATACAGCTCTTTATAGAGATGCCCCTGAGAGCGACCCAGTGGTTATACTTTACACCTCAGAGTGGCCCCCAACATCTAAGGGAAGTTGCAGAAAGTAGCAGTGGGTCCAAATGCCCGCAGACTGTCACGTGGTGGGTATTTCTGTTGGCAGTGTTCAATAACCCAGATATTGGCTGAGGAGGAAAAGGAGGACAAGCAGCTAAAGAGACAAACCACTCTCCTGGCTGTTGCCCCCTAGGGCACACTGAGTAACCCATGGCACTGATGGATGAATGCAGGTGAATATGCTGAGGGACCAGGGTGCAGGCCCAATCAATGTGCTTCCAGCAAGAAGGGAGACAGTAGGTAAAAGGGAATGCCCCAATCAGCCTCTGTGAAGCAGAGGAGCACTGACAGGGACTAGGGGCTCCCGAGTCGGCTCCTTGGAGTATAATCCCGGTCTCCCCAGAGGAGCCCTGGGTTGTCTAAGAAGTGGAAGAAGAAAAAGTAGAATTTTTAATAGTTCTTGAAGCCATTTCTGCTCAGTCTTGACCACCTTGAAGGGAAGAATGTTCCAACAGGAGTGTGCTGTTAAAGGGGCATTGGGCAGACCTAACAGGAGGTTCTTTTTTAGAACCATTGGCATGTGAAATGAG